>NW_022900949.1:34615999-34638321 GCF_012274545.1 Fukomys damarensis
TCTGGCGAGGTGGCGGCGGGCGGCTGTGCGCGAGCTCCTCGCCGCGCGCTGCCAGTGTGGAGCTGCCCTTGTCTGCGGAATCCTGCGAACCTATCTCCGAGACACCTGGGGCCTGGGCGCGGTCCACACCCCCTCAGCGGGGGTTTGAACTCAAGACCTTTTCCCTGAACGACAGCCGCAGCCCTTTTTACATTTTTAGATAGGGCCTCCCTAAGTCGCTAGTGTGTCCAGGCTGGGCTTGAAACTTGTGATCCTTCTGCCTCGGACATCCAGAGTGTTGGGGTGACTGGCACGCACGCTGACATCTGGCTGAGGGTCACTTAAAACTGAAAAGGGCTGGGAGTTAGCTTAGTGGTTCCGCGCCTGCCTCGCAAACTCAAGGACCCAAGTTCGATCCCCGGTACCAAAAAAAAAAAAAAAAAAAAAAAGACATGCTAGGCTATGTGAGCCAGGCGTGGTGGCGCACGCTTGTAATCCCAGCACTCAAGAGGCTGAGACAGGAGGATCGCTGTGAGTTCGAGACCAGCCTGGGTTACATAGTGAGTTCATAGTGAGACCCTGTCTCAAATTCATAGGAAAATGGATACATATTGAAGATATACTCCTAAGTGAAATAAATAAGTCACACATGTGTAAATACCAAATAGTTTCCCTGGTGTGAATATTGTGCAACAATGCATAAGATTCTAATAAGATTACTGACATTTAGAAATTTGAAGAAAGGAGCTAAAGGTGTAGGGAAGGTGTGATGCGTAGGGGAAGGACAAAAAGGGAAAAGAAAAAAATGTGAGAGAATGAAAAGATGAAAATAAAGTGTTTGTAGATGGGGAGGGGAGGAGGAGGTGAAGGGAGGGCAGAGGTAAGGGGAAAAAATGAGAATCAAGACTTGCCATGTAGAGGTACAAGATCCCAACAATGAATGTAACTGTACTGTATCCCTAAAATGTACCAATAAACTCAATAAAATAAAAAAAAAACTAAAAAAAAGAAAAGAATTAAGATAAAAATTTTAATATGTAAAGTGATTTATAACTATATAAAAACTTTGTTTTTAAAGTTAGAAGGACATGTTCTTCATGTTTATCTTTCAGTAGTGAAATCACAAATTGTATGTGCTATTTTTTTTCTGAATCCATCCTATTGATGTTTTAGAAATGAGTAATAGAATAAAAGGATATTACGATAGCCCACCCCGAAGATGGCCATGCCTAAATCCCCCAAACCTGAGAATGAGCGTTACCTTACAGGGTAACGTGGAGCTCGCAAACGTGCTTCAGTTCACATTCTCAGGAGAGGGCCGGGGATTTAGCTCAGCGCTTCCACTGCCTTCCTCGCAAGCACAAGGACCTGAGTTCAATCCCCGGTACCACACACACACACACACACACACACACACACACACACACACACAAATTCTCAGGAAATAAATAGTGGAGCTGGGTATAGTGGTGCATAGCTGTTATCCCAACACTGAGGAGGCTGAGGTAAGAGGGCTGCTGTGAGTTTCAAGCCAGCCTGGGCTACATAGTGAGTTCAAGGCCACCCTGAACTATGCAGTGAGACCCTTTCTCTAATTTAATTAAGGAATTAAATTAAAATAAATAAGCAGAGATTACAGAAATCACTTAGTAATAATGTAATATCACAATGGACATTCCATGCTTATCTTTCCAAATTGCCCTTAGTAACTTAGAATATGAAGGCTGGGTGTAGTGGCACAGGCCTGTAATCCCAACACTCAGGAGGCTGAGGCAGGAGGATCTCCGTGAGTTTGAGAGCAGCCTGGGCTACATAGTGAGTTCCAGGTCAATTTCAACTACATAGTGAGACCCTGTCTCAAAAAGAAAAAGAAAAAAAAAAGAGCAGAATATGAATAACTATTTCTGGGATTGTCTTTTCTACTATATTGGGATGATGTCCATCCCGGTGTGTATAAAAGCTAGGTTGGGGTCTGGGGATTTAGCTCAGTGGTTCCACCACCTGCCTCGCAAGCATGAGGACCCAAGTTCAATCCCCGGTACCAAAAAAATAAAAATAAAAAAGTGAGGTTGGCATAGTTCTTTGGGTTTTGGGTTTGCTTGCTTGTTTTTAGAAATTAAGGAAATTCAGCCTATTTAAAGAATGCAAAGCATAAAAAAATAAAAAATAAATTTTTAGGGCCGGAGATTTAGCTCAATGGTTCTGCCGCTTGCCTCTGCAAGCAGAAGGACCAGAGTTCAATCCCCGGTACCAAAAAGAAAAAAAAAAAATTAATATTTTGAGAGTTTGTTTTCAAATCTGAGATGTCCCCCCAACCCCCCATGTGTAGAAGCTGACTAGGTCATGGGTTGTGCTCACTGATGAGTTCACAAATGAGTGCTGTTAACAGGCCAGGACATGGGCCCGGGATTTAGCTCAGTGGTTCTGGTGCCTGCCTTGCAAGCGCAAGAATCCGAGGTCAATCCCGGGTACCCAAAAATAAGTAAGTTAATAAAAAACAAAGAGTTATAAACTCAAAGATTACTAGCCCCTTGTATTAGTCATTTTTCTTTTATTTCTAATTTTTTATTGGTACATTTTAGATATATATAATGATCACATTCATCATAGGAAATTTGTACCTGTACGTGATGTATTTTGCTTCTTTTTTTCCCTATTCCTTAACTCTTCCTTCAACCCTTCTTCCTCTTCTTATTTACAAAAGCTTTGCTTCCATTTTTTTTTTTTCTGATACCAGGGATCGAACTCGGGTCCTTGCGCTTGCGAGGCAGGCAGCGGAACCACCGAGCTACACCCCCGGCCCTTCTGTCCTGGTTTATGTCTGGACGCCCCCCAAAACCTCATGCATTCAGAGGCAGGGCTGGTGGGAGATGACTGGGTCGTGGTGAGCTGGCCCGGTGCTGCGAGGTGGGGCCTGCGCAGGAGAGGCCGGTCGTGGGGAGGTGGCCTGCTAGGGTGTGAGCACTGCCCAGCGCCTCTCTTCGCTCTCCGCATCCTGGCTGCCAGGACCTGAACCGCCTCTCCTCCGCCAGGCCCCTCTCCCGTGCTGCCTCGTCTTGAGCTGGCCAACTATGGACCGAAACATGAGCCAAAAGAAGCTTCCCTCTTTGAAACTGTGGGTGTCAGGCGCTGTGTCTCACCAGTGAGAAAGAGACTGAGACAGTCTTTTGTCCGGGTGGCCTCAGCTTTGAAGGAGAATGAGATAGGTGATGTAAATTTACGGCGAATCAACCCTGTTTGGCCAACTTTTAGGCAGATATTCGCAAAACGATTATGATGTCTCCATGCAAAACTGAGCCAAGTCTGATCCCAAATTTTAAGGTGATAAATGAAGATCAAGCTTTGTTCTACTTTTAGTTACCTACTGGGCGGACATCTCTAGGCCCAAGTGAAGAGCAACTTTTTTTTTTTTTTTTTGTACTGTTTTTTTGTTCGAGCTCCGGTCCTTGCTCCGGCAAGGCAGGTGGTGGCACCACTGAGCTAAATTCCCGGCCCTATCATACAAATTTAAATCATTTAAAGAAGAACTTTTTACTCCTGTTTTCTTTTTTAGATATCAATTTTTTCTCATGAAAAAGATCATTAGAAGAATAAAGAAAGCTGCCGGTCACGGTGGCACATGTCAGTAATCCCAGCACTCGGGAGGGTGAGGCAGGAGGATCGCTGTGAGTTCAAGACCAGCCTGGGCTACATAGCGAGTTCCAGGTCAGTCTCAACTATACAGTGAGACCCTGTCTCAAAAAACCAAAAAAAAAAATAAATAAATAAATAAAAAGAATATGGAAAGCTGCCAGGCATGATTGTGTATGCCTGTAGTCCCAGCACCAGGGAGGCTGAGGCAGGAGAGTTGATGTGAGTTCGAGGCCAGCCTGGACTACATAATGAGTTCAAGGCCAGCCTGAGCTACATAGTGAGATCTTGCCTCAAAGCAAACAAACAAATAAGCAAAGAGAAACCCCAAAATCCTATGGTTTCACTTACAATATAGACTAAATTTTGAACAAATATATTTAAAAGTAGCCAGGCATGGTGGTGCATGCTTGTAACCCCAGAACTTGGGCAGCTGAGACAAGAGGATCGCTGTAAGTTTGAGACCAGCCTGGGCTATATATTGAGTTCAAGAACAGCCTGAATTATGCAGCAAGACCCTGTCTCAAAAAAAAAAAAAAATGTAAATGAGTATTACAGATGAAAACAAGTCATCTTCGGAGCACCTCACCGGTGAATAGTGTCTCCAAACGAGTGACTGGAGTGGGCCCACGCACACCTCCTCCCTGTCAGGCACCTGGCTGAGGCCCGGCCTGCAGCCCTGCCCTGCACTGAGCTGTCACTGTAGGGTGCTCACTGCAGCCTGTGTCTCCCCTTCCCAGGGCCAGACCTGTGGGACTTCTGAAGCCCTCCCCCTTCCTGCCGCTTGCTCCCTGTCCCTGTCAGATGCACATCTTCTCCCCTCTGTCTTGGGCGTGGACCGGGGTCTTGCACACGCTAGGCAAGTGAACCATCTCTGAGCAGCACCCCAGCCCCAAATGCCATCTTCTGTCTGCTTCTCGGGATCCAGGCTGGCAGAGAATAATTGTTCTTCCATAGCATCTACAAAGGACCTTTAGAGCCTTCAGATCACATTTTTCAAATTTATGGCAGTGTGTGTGTGTGTGTGTGTGTGTGTGTGTGTGTGTTTGAGACAGGGTCTCACTATGTAGTTGAGACTGACCAGGAACTCACTGTGTAGCCCAGCCTGGTCTTGAACTCACAGCGATCCTCCTGCCTCAGCCTCCACAGTGCTAGGATTATAGGCATGTGCCACCACGCCCAGCTGAATGGAGAGCTTGGTGTTTTTTCTTTTTTGTTTTTGTACTGAGGATGGATTTCAGGAACTTGCTCTGAGCTAAATCCCCAGCCCTTGTGCCATTTTAAAAACATTTTTCCAAATATCAACATAGTATAAGGGTCGGGGATTTAGCTCAGTGGTTCTGCGACTGCCCCATAAGCACAAGGACCCAAGTTCGATCCCCAAGGACCCAAGTTCGATCCTCGGTACCGAAACAAGACAAAACAAAAACATAGTGTATAAGGTGATGAATTTTATCTTCTATTGTAGGAAACCTTTCTTTGTTGGTACCGGGATCAAACTCGCCACCTGTGCTTAGCAAAGCAGGTGGCAGAACCGCTGAGCTAAAACCCTGGTCCAAATGTTCCTTTCTAATAGTAATAGTAATAGTATTGTCTTTAAGGCTATGTTATCTGGGAAGTAATATTATAAACAATCTTGCTTTCTTTTCTTTTTTTAAAACAGGGCTTCACTATGTAGTTCAAGCTGGTGTTGAACTAACTAAACTCACTATGTTGCTCAGGCTGGCTGGGATTACAGGTGTGTACCACCATGCCTCGATGCTTTATTTCTTTTCTTTTTTTTTGAGACAGGGTCTCCCTATGGAATTGAGACTGAACTGGAACTCACTATGTTGCTCAGGCTGGTCTCGAACTCACAGCGATCCTCCTGCCTCAGCCTCCCGAGTGCTGGGACTACAGGTGTGCACCACCACGCCCGGCCCTTGCTGCTTCTTATATTTATCTGTACTAAACCAAAAACAAAACAAAACAAAACAAACAAACAAAAAAACCCTTAGAGGCCAGGGATTTAGCTCAGTGGTTCTGCCGCCTGCCTCACAAGCACATGGTCCTGAGTTCGATCCTGGTACCAAAAAAAAAGCCTTCTGGTGCAGCATTTCTATAGCTGTTGGCCCTAAGGTGTCTTTTATCTGAATTCCAGGTGTCAGTTTGATATTATTTCATTCCATCTATTAAGTAGTTATTAGGAAAATTATTTGGGTCCCTCAAGAGACTTGCTTGCTGAGGGTGCAAATTTACTTGGGGACCTGCAGAGGGCACTGTGACAGTAGCTATGGAAGAAGAGACCTGTGGCCAGGCATGGTGGTGCACGCCTGTAATCCCAGCACTTAGGAGGCTGAGGCAGGAGGATCGCTGTGAGTTCAAGACCAGCCTGGGCTACATAGTGAGTTCCAGGTCAGTCTCAACTACATAGTGAAACCCTGTCTCAAAAAAACAAAGAAACAAAAAAAAAATCAATCACATTAGACTTTGGGACAATCTGGACATACCACAGGGATGACTCCTCTGGCAGGTGCAGAGCCAGACTACTTAGTACAGGAGTAGAGTGTACCTCGCATTCACAAGGCCCACAGTTGGCTCCCAACACCCCCAGGAAGCAGCCCTCGGTACCAGCCCACAGTAGCCTACCAGGTAGTGCTCACCCAGAATCTGTAAGAAGCTGTACTCTTATACCAGTAGCAAGAGTGACTTTTAATTCTTCCTTTACAGATGACCTTTGACTTCTGAATTAATTTCTTATAGTTGTTTTGAGACAGGATCTTGCTACACAGCTCAGGCTGAACTTGAACTCACTGTAGGATTATAGGCGTGCACCATGAACCAAGTCCAGCTATTTGTGAATTAATTCCTGGTGATCAAAGTTTCAAAGATAAAGCCAGTCTCTAGTTAAAGCAGTGAAAAGAGAGTTCATTCAGTAACTGTGACAGAAAGGGAAAATCCTAAGGTCTATTCCAATTTGCTCAGAGGGCACTGGACATTTTAAAGGGAGAAATGGGAGCCCGGCATGGTGGCTCGTGCCTGTAACCCCAGCACTCAGGAGGCTGAGGCAGGAGAGTCAGCTTCAGTGTGAGTCCCAGACTAGACTGACGTGTGTAGGGAGAAGAGTGGGGAGGGAGGAGCTTGAGCAGAGCCAGGGAAGTGACAAATGCTGAGGTAGACCTTTGGGACCAGGCTGTCACCAGGCTGAGTCTGAGGGGTTCCTGAAGCTGAAATAAGGAACCCAACCCACCCTTTTGTAGAATGAGTTTGCAGGCTCATTGATGCCTCTCAGAAAAAGAATTTTCAGGATGCATAAGTAAGTGGCTTGGGAAGGCTTTATGAGGCATTGATTTGATTTGGTTTTTTGAGACAGGGTCTCACTGTGTAGTTGAGACTGACCTGGAACTCACTATGCATCCCAGGCTGGTCTCGAACTCACAGCAATCCTCACAGCGATCCTCCTTATTAGGCAGAGATTTAAAGACTCACTCAAGTGTGGACTTTGGGCAATCAGAGAAATGAGCTGCGCTACAGTTTAGAACCGCGTGCAATCCTTGGGCAACCCACTTTCCCGTCCCCCTTCTGTCTCTCTTAGACACAAGCTTTTTTTCCCTTAATAAATTTTTCCTACTCTTAAAAAAAAAACAAAAAATACCTGCAACTTTTATGCGTTTTTGGTGGTGGTATAATGTCCAGGGCTGGACAGCAGGCCACTGCTCTGCTGGAAAACGCAGCTCCTGGCAATCGTAAACTCAGCATCAGTAAAGAATTAAAGCAGAGTTTCAAATACAAGAAGATGATTTATTTGAAGGTGGGGGAAGGGGAAAGAGAGAAATAGCACACATATACTCTGGACAAAGGGAGTATTTGAAAGTGAAATATCCGTGGGTTTTTGTTCCCAGTTTTCTTTATTGGACTGCTTAACCCTGTGCAGGCTCCTGAAATCTGATTGGCTCCCTGGCTGTTTTTTATTTTATCCTTGGATTCCTGCTGGCTCTGACTTTCCTGGTCCTTTCCCAGTGGATAACAGTATGGATGGGGGTGAGTGTCTTATGGAAAAGTAGTTTAGGATTAACATTAAGAGAGAAGTGTGTGATTCTTGTGTTAATCACTCTACCTGGTGACATAGAGCATCAAGTCACCCAAATAAGCAAAACTATCCAAACATAGGAAACATTAGCTCCCAACCTGCTAGATGTCTGAAATACAAGTTTCTGTTCTCTAAAATCAAAGAATGAATTGTAAGAGGCTAAGAGTAGTAGAAATTTATTGAGGAAAAAGATAGCTTCTGGGTAAGTGACACTGAAAGGGGATCCGAGAGTTCCCGCCCACCCCGGTTCTCAAACTCCCCAAGGAAGGCAGGTACCAAGAGGGACAGAGCCCTAAGATTAACTGGAGGAATGCCAAGGTGGGCGTGAGGTGGGACAAAATCATGATCAACCAATAGGATTACAAGTACAGTTGCCCAGGTGATACTAATTAAATGGATATCATCCGGGGAAGCCAGTCCCACACCTAGTGCACAGGGATTTCCCAGTGTCAATGGGCCGGCTAGGGTTGTTTTGGTCCCTAAGTAAGATGACTGGTGTCTATTTTACATTTCAAACACTGCTATTCATCCCCGGGGGAAGGAGGTGGGTGGCGTAGTTTCTCTTTCTGTAACGTTGACCTGCAGTAAAAGTGCCTCCCTTTTCCCTATGCTGAGGGTCCAGCTTCGTCTAAATGCCTTATAATTTTTAACTAATTTAGCTCTTTGCAGTACTGGTGATATCGGGGTGTGGGGGAGATGTAACTCCCAAACCAGCTAGGTATCAGAAACACGAGTTCGTGTTCTCTGAAATGGAAGAATGAATTCTGGGAACAAAGGAGGTTAAGAGTAGGAAAGTTTTCCTGAGAGGACAGCTTCTCAGAGAGATGGGAGGAGACTGGAAAATGGGCTGCCCACTATGCAACTTCTCAAAGGCGTTTTATGAGACAAAGCCATGAGGTGAGGTGGGTTCAAGGTGGGGCAAAACTGTAGTAGACTAGTGAGATTGAAAGTACAGTTGTGCCAGGATTTAGCTCACCGGTTTTACCGCCTGCCTTACAAGCACAAGGTCCTGAGTAGATCAGGTACCCCACCCTCTCAAAAACAAAAACAGAATAAAGTACAGCGGGCATGGTGGCACACGCCTGTAATCCCAGCACTCGGAGGCTGAGGCAGGAGGATTGCTGTGAGTTCAAAGGCTGCCTGGGCTACATAGTGAGCTCTAGGTCAGTCTCAACTATGTAGTGAGACCCTGTCTCAAAAAAGAAAAAAAAAAAAAATGACGGCTGATGCATAAAATAGCCTTCTTCCCAGAATGCCCTGTGTCTGGCCTAAAATATAGCTTCTACCAAGGGACATTCTCCTTCCCAACACTCCTCTTCCTGCCAAGAGTAATCTGATACTTGCTACCTCCTAGCAGCTAGTGATGTCAGAAGCCCCTCCTAGTGATGTCAAAGCCCCTCCTAGTGACGTCACAAACTCCCCCAATCCCAGCCACTACACCCCTCAATCCCACCCCAGCCCCTATAGCCCCACCCCAGTCCTATAAGAAGCACTCCCGGGCCCCAGGATTTAGCTCAGTGGTTCTGCTCCCTGCGTTCCAAGTGCAAGGTTCTGGGTTTGATCCCTGGTACCAAAAATAAAAATTTAAATTTAAAAAGCGCTCCCTGTCTTGGCCATATTTCTCTCCATCCTTTGATCAGAAATGGCCCGGCAGATTGTCCCTACAATAAAGGCTTGTAGTGGTTCCGGTCTGCTCTTGGTTTTCAGCTTTTTTACCCGACAGAAACCACCAACAGGGCCTGGGATTTAGCTCAGTGGTTCTGCCGCCTATTTCACAAGCACAAGGACCCAAGTTCGATCCCTGGTATTAAAAAAAAAAAAAAAAAAAAAAAAAAGGAAACCACCCATAGAGTGAAAAGACGCCCACAGAGTGAGAAAAAAATTTTTTACTAACTATTTAAATAAAGGACTATTAACTAGAATATATATAAAGAACTCAAAATCAGACCCCCCCCCAATTTAAAGACCCAATGCAAAAATGGGCATCTGAAATAAAGATACTTCACAGGTGAAGAATTAGAAACAGCAAATAAATATGAAAAAGCGTTCAGTATCACTGGTCATTCATGAAATGCAAATTAAAGCAACCCTGAGATCCCATCCCACTCCAGAAAGAGTGGCTGCTATCGAGAAATCAAGCAATCACAGGCTGGAGGGGCTGCGGGGGGTGGAGAAGGAACCGCTGGTAGGTGTGTAGGCTGGTGTAACCACTGCGGAAACCAGCGTGGAAATTCTTAAAGAACTAAAACTAGATACCTCTTCTTAGTACCTTACCAAAATTAAAAGCGTCACACAGATGTGCAATATAATGCTCACCCACGTTTACAGCAGCACAGTTTGTAATAAGCTAAACCTTAGAAACAGCTTAAATGCCCCTCGACTGATGAGTGGATAAAGATGTGGGTTTGTTATACAGTGGAGCACTGCTCTGCCGTAAAGAAGGATGAGCTTGCGACATTTATAGCTACATGGATGGACCTTGAGACCACTCTTGAGTGAAATAAATCGGACACACATGTTTAAGTACCTCGATTCGCTGATATATGAAAGTGAAAGCGGAAATAAGGACTGAGATCTATAACAGAGGTTGGGAAAATGGGAAGAAAGTGTTCACATGGGAAGGGGAACAGGGAGGAGGAGGGAGAAAGGAAGGAAGGGACAAGACAAAAAGTAAAAGTAGAAGAAAAATGGAAACAAAGCTCTTCTTGTGCATGGAGAGGGGATGGGGCTTGAACCAGGAAAGGGATAAAGCAAATTTTATTTTAAAAAAGGGCCGGGGATTTAGCTCAGGGGTTCCGTCACCTACCTTGCAAGCACGATGTCCTGAGTTCAATCCCCGGTACCCCCCCCAAAGTAAACAAAATATATAAAATTTTTTTTTAATGGGTAAAAATAAATCCAATGGGAAAGCATAAGGGGATGAGTTGGGACAAAACCATGACCAACCAATAAGATCACAAGTACAGTCACCCAGGTCATATTGATTAAATGGGAATCGAATGGGAAGATCAGTCACATACAAGGAATTTCCAGAAAGGAAATGGGCTAGGGAGATCGATGCCCATTTAGAATATTAATCACTGCCATTCATCCCCAGGGGAAGCAGAACTATTGCAAATAGGTAAATTAATTAGATATCTTGTGGGCAGGGGGCCGGGGATTTAGCTCAGCGGTTCCGCCACCTGCTTCATAAGTGTAAGGTCCTGAGTGCAACCTTCATACCAAAAAAGGCCATCTCGTAGTAGTCTATTAGACAGGGCCAGCCCAGGAGGAGTCAACACCGAGGACAATCATGACACATTCACCTACGGCCAGCATTGTAAGAGAAGAGCAAGCACTACACCTACTTAGCATGAGTAGCAGTGATTGATATTCTAAATCGTTACCAGTCACCTGGGTGAGGGACCAAGATCTTCTAAGAAAGATCCCTGGCCCACCCCTTGCCAGCACAAGTCTGCTCAGTCCTTGTATGCTTGCTACGGGACTTGTTTTCCCATTGGATGCCCATTTAATCAACATTACCTAAGCAATTATACTTGTCATAATCTCATTGTTTTGTCCACCTTGTGATTTCTCATTGGATCAGTGTTACCTAAGCAACTGTACTTGTAATCTTACTAGTTGACTACAGTTTTGTTGCCTTGATTTTTCTTTTTTCTTTTTTTTGGTACCGGGGATCAAACTCAGGACCTTGTGCTTGCAAGGCAGGCATGGGCACCACTGGGCTAAATCCCCGGCCCAGTTGACTGCAGTTTTGTCCCTTGAACCCACCTCACCTCATGGCTTTGTCACATAAAACACCACTGAGAAGTCTGGTGAGCCGGCAGCCCACTTTCCAATCCCTTTTCTGTCTCTTAGACAGAAGCTTTCTTTCTCTCAATCAATTTTTCCTACTATTATAACCTCCGTTGTTCCTAGAATTCAGTCTTCCATTTTAGAGAACACAAACTCGAGTTTCTGAAAGGTAGCAGGTCTGGGAGTTACATCTCTTCCCCCTGTATCTCTAGGCTTCTTTTGCTTCCTTTGTTACCTTGGGTCAGATCCCTTCTCGGCTCTGCATATAGACATGTTCATAATTTAGGGAAGCTCTGTCTAATGCTGGGCAGACAAGGTTGATTTGCCTGGAATTACATAATCTCCTCCCCCTCCCAGACTGAGGACGGGAAGATAAGGATTTTCAGGGACAGCCAGCTACACCCTTTGCCCGGCCATCCTCAACCTGTGATCATCTGGATTCCAGGAAAAGCAGAGCCCCAGAAGACAGAAACCACCACAGCGCCATCAGCAGTTGCTTCAAGGAATGGAACCGCTCCTCAAGCCAGGAGCCTCCCTGTACAGCCAGGAAGCCAGGGCTGCAAGCGATAGCAATCACCGGAGTCCTACAGGAGGCCGCTTTCATCTCCTTTATTAGAGTTTGTCCCCTCCAGCTGCTCAGGCTGGAGCCCTTCCCAATTTTCCTTACTCTCTTCCCTTAAGGGCCCGCCTGACCTTTGTCAGCCCCTCAAGCTAAAGTCCCTTACCATTTTCTCTTACTTTCTAGTTCAACCTTTTTCCTGTAAATTCATACATTAGTTTTAATTTCCACTACCACTGAAAGTCAGGACCCAGCTAGCCAGTGACAACTGTCTTCAGTTTTTGTTTTTTTTGTTGTTGTTGTTTTGTTTTTTTATACCAGGAATTGAACTCAGGTCCTTGCACTTGTGAGGCAGGCAGCAGAACCGCTGAGTTAAATCCCTGGCCCTCAGCTGTTTGTTATGAGGTCATATTCCTAAAGTATGTTTTCAGGTTGCTTGTGTACAAAAATTAGGTTGTAGCCCTTCGCGTAAGGACTCAAGGACGCTAGGACAAAGGCCACAGGAACGCTGCAAAGCCCCAAGAGCTGCACGGTGGAATCTCAAAGGTCGGTGTTAAAGCCCTACCCAATTTCTTATACCAGACACTAGAGGGAGCGTTTGCAAAAAGGAGTTCTGACAGTGTCGGATAGCTAGGAGGCCATAGCACCAGGCCTGTAACGCAAAGGTTTCTTCTGCAACTATTTGATTTGGAGGCAGTCTGCCTGGCCTAAGCCATGGCATAGAAAACTTCCTGTCTACTGCATAGCCACTTGCCTGGGATTTGATGAGTTGGTGGTGGGGTTGGTGCCAGGGAGAAATGGCTGCAGCCACTGTGAACACAACTGAGAGGTTCCTGGCGATTTTACATTTATTCGAAAATAAATCACTATCTTCACAAAGCTGTGGGAAAGTTATTCGCATTTGGATTGGACAACTGTATAGATATAATTAAGAGAAATACTAGCAAATAGTAGAAAATGCAAAATGCAAAAGAAAAACATGAAGCAAAGAAACCTAATTGCTTCAGTGGGTAGATCAAGTTTAGTCCACTGATGTGCAAGTGGAGGAGGAGCAAATGAAAATAAGGACAGACTCTTTGGGAGCTGATTAAGGAGACAAAGAGAAAATGTATATAATTCTTCCTGTCCTATACACATATGCTATTCCTCCTAAAGTACATTTTTCCTCCCTTTGAAACTAGGCTGGACTTCTGGATTCTTTTCCCCACTAAAATGCATCATAAGTGATTCTGTACCTGTTTTCATTACTGTAATAAAATACTTGAGGCTGGATACTTTATAAAGGAAAGAGGTTCCTTCTGGCTGATGGCATGGGAGGTACAAGTTCTAGGGGCTGACTCTGGTGATGGTTTTACTGCTGGCAAAGAGAGTCCCAAGGTATGGCAGGACAATACATGGCAAGTGCTAGGGAACGTGTGTGCTCAGTTACCTGTTATGTTTCTCCCCTGCCTTCCCTCCCTCTGTCCCTAACTGTGATACTGGGGCTGAACCCAGGGCTTCACACGTGCCCTCTCCTCTTAAAAGTCTGTAGGATTCAATCATGGGCCGGCCAGCTGACTACAGCCTTGAATGGCTTCAGATGTGACAGATGGAACAGACCACCCGGCTTAGTTCAGTTCACCCACAGAACTATGAGAAATAAACTATTGGCGTTTAAGTCACTGCACTTCAGAGTGGCTTTTATGAAGCAAAAAACTGGAATATCTTACCTGATTTTTTTTGAGGGGGTACCGGGGTCCTTCCGCTTGCGAGGCAGGTGGTGGAACCACTGAGCTAAATTCCCAGCCCTTATCTGATTTTCATATGGTGCTATGGTTTGCGTGTTCAGCCTGAAATTCACGTTGATATGCCATTGCCATTGGGTCAGCACTGAGACACACAATGGATGAGCGAGCCTCAGAAGTGGTCGAATGGATCAGAACCCTTTTGAAGGGGCGAGCACTGTCCCTGGGGCACTGTTGTGCAGAAGTCAGTGGTCCTGGTCTTGCTCTCTCCCCTGAATGCTCATGTGCCCTTCTGGCCCTGGCAATACTACAAGAAGGCCCTTGCCAGATGCCAGCGCTGTGCTTTTGGATCTTCCAGCCTCCAGACTGTGAGGCTGAACAGCTATTGTTTTTAAATTCATAGTTTGTGGTATTATAGGGTTGTTTGTTTGAGACAGGTTCTCACTATGTAGCTTAGGCTGGCCTCAAACTTGCAGGGATCCTCCTGCCCCAATCCTCCCGAGTTCTGGGACTATAGGCATGTATCACTACACCTGGCCTTCATTTTCTACTTTACAGGTAACTTTTATTTCAGGTCTTGGCATGATCTACATGGGAAGAGAATATATTAAATTTTCTCTTTTTTGTAAATGTACTGTTTTGTGAACCTTTGAGCTACAAATTTAAACTTATAATTATATATTTTTGGGGGGGGCAGTGTCTCCTTTTGTAGTTCAGGCTGGCCCTGAGCTCACCAAGTAGCTCAGGCTGGCCTTGAACTTGCATTGATCCTCCTGCCTCAGTCTCCCAAGTGTTGGGATTACAGGCGTGCACCACCACGCATGGCTTAAAATTATATCTTCATGTATGATCTGTTCTGCTACTGTACAAAAGCAAAGTGAAAGAAAAAAGACTAAAATTTATCTTTAGCTTCTGTGACACTTTTACTTGTTATTTTTTCTTTTAAGCAATAGATATTTATAAATTTAGGGAGGAAGATTCAAAGACGCAAAGTATCTTTCTCTCCAAAAGCACATGTCTCTTACGAATCAAATGGAACGCAAGTCCATCAACCCATAAATGGCATCCAGAAGCTACTGTGTTAAGGAACAGGTGGGCAAGGGAGTTGATCTTTGGTCCTAGCCGCTCAGTTCCCCAGGTGTTTGATGTGGGCCTCCAGCTCCTGGCATGTGTAGAGGTCTCTGTTCTTTTTCAGGAATATCATGATGTTGGCCCTCAGTGTCTGCAGCTTCTTCTGTGCCTCCTGGAGCTTCCTCTCGGAGCCACGCAGGCTTTCCTCAAAGGCCCTGGCCTGTGAGTTGCAGTGGCTCTCGTAGGAACGGCACAGGTTCTGCAAGTGCACTTTATAATGGCTGAAGTACTCTTCCAGGGGAAAAGCTGTCAGCTTGTCTACATTCATAGTACTCAGCTCATTCTTGGACATGGGAAAAGTTGGAGGCCAGAAATACTGTAAGCAATCCTGGAGAATCCGGGCCAGGCGATCAATAGTTTCACGCTTGGTACTCGCAGAAATAGTGCCTGGCTTGATGAGGATGCTGTCTGGGGTAGAAGGCTCTGCGCTGGTTACGGCCTGCTGAGCCGCTACAGCCTTTTCTCCTTCCTTACCCTTCAGCTGTGGGGTGGGGGGTTGACGTTCCGGAAAAGGCGGTTTCATCGGCCGCACATCACCGCTACTTTTCTCTCCCCAGTGGATTTCTGGAGTTGCACCTGCGGGCACGCGGTCAGACCCCACCTCCCAGCACGCCACATTCTCACCCACCTCTGTGGCTCTGACAGGGCCTGGGTGGCACGCCCTGTTCACAGGTGCTTCCACGCCAAGCCCTGCGTCTTCCCGCTCCCTTTTGAGACCAGCTAGGTCCTCTTTTGCAGCACTGTCTGAGAACTCATTTGATTTCTTTTTTTCCTGCTTCACAGCAAATTTGCTCCGTTTGCGCCTCTTCTTCCCTCTCCCAGCCTCTTCAGAGACCCGAAGACTCTGCTGCCGATCAGTGTTAGCCCTGAAGAGTTCATCAGGTGGCTCTGACTTCTTGACCACTGCAGTCTTGACGACTTTGGGTGCAGGGCCCTTCCAAGAGCTCTTGGAGTTGGGCAGCACAGATGATGACAGTGGCCGCACCAGAGCAGTCTTGACTGGGGTGACCATAGGTTTTTGGGGTGCCTCGGGTGACTGGAGCACCCTGGAGGTACTGGGCTCTACCCAGGCCTCTGATGAAGGAAGCTTTGGGAGACCGCTGATGGCCGGAGACTTCCGGGGTTGGGCGACTGTTCTGGGAGCTACTAGGGAAGACGGTCTGCTCAGGGCATTCCTGATCACAGCAGGTAAAGGTGGTGACAAAGGACGCTTCCGTCTCCAGCCGGGTTCCTCCGTGGAAGAAGGTTTGAGTGTCACCTCCAAGGGCAATTTCTTCAACTGAGCTTGGCAGCGGATGGGAGTGGTTTTCTGAAGGGCCTCCAGCTTCTCCTGCTGCCGGCGAATATTCTCTGACAGTTGCTTTTGCTTCTCTTCCCATGTCTTTGGGTCCTTTTTGTATGTCCCCAGGGGAAGCTTCTGATCTTGCTCCAAAGCCTCACACCGGTCGTGCTCAGGATCAGGGTTCATGGAGCAAACCCAGGTGTCAGGGTAATCTTTTCCCACTGAATCCAGCTGGACAGGGAGGGTCCTCCACTTGAGACACACATCGCACTGGATGGTGACTGGGATCTCCATAGCTCTCCTGTGTCTGTAATGCAGCTCATTGGATGGGGGCTGGTTCCAGTTGGCAGAAAGGTAGCCAAACTCATCCCAAAATCTGATGATTCCATGCTGAGCGATGGCGGTGTCCTTCCAGTACTGTGCCAGGTGCTCCCCCATGGCCCTCAGCAGGAACCGGTACTCCTTGGCATCAGCAAAACCCTGCTTGTTGTGTGTAGGCTCAAGGACCAGGTGGGGCACATCGACAACGCCGACAACCCCACCACAGGCCATGCCCCCTTCCAGCTGCGGGCCCACTTTCTCATACATCTTGATCAGGCGGCTACAATTGTAGATAAACATGCCATCTAAGTCCCGATGTTCAATGTTGACCCCGAAAACAAAATTCAGTTCCTTAGGTTCTTTAAGGGCTCGCTGCTTGGCTTCCTTGATCCTTCTCTTGATGTCGGCTTCTCTGCGAAGGTTGATGGCCGTGTTCTGGACCTGCTGTAACAGCACCTTGGAGTCCCGTGTGATAGCACCACCTATTCTGACTTGTAAGGAACGAGCTTTGCTCTCTGCCTCCCAGGCCTTCTCCTCAGCAAGCCACGCTACGTGTTCTGCTTTCTTCATCTCCTGCTCTGCCCGGGTCTTGAAACGGCTCGATGTGTACTTGTACATCCTAGGCTTGTACAAACAGCAGGTGAGCCTCTTGGTCTGCACCTTGTGCCCGTGGATGAAGATCCTCATCCGGGGATCGATATAGAGGACAGACGAGTAGGCTCTGAAGGAGCAGCGCTCTGGCTTCGTGCCCTTTGGGGAAGGCTCTGCCATCTGGATATCTCTTGGATTTGAGATTATGTCTATCTCAGGCTCTCCATTATCCATGAGTTTAAGATTAAAGATGATCACTAGTGTTCCACTGTCCCCAAGAATCTTCATGAACTGGCTCATCACTTCCTCCTCAGTGTGGAAGGGAGAATACTTGTAGATGAGTTCTGTCTCGATGGAAAACTTCTCCATATTCTCTGTGAGAGCTTCCCGGGTCTGAGCATTCCAGGTAGGTAATGGAACTATGACTTCATCAATTCCCTCTTCCTCATGAAAAGTGCGAGACAGGAAGAGGCAGGTCATGGTACCCTCTTTCTTGGTGAAAAGGATAAAATCCTTCCCGATGCGCATCGAGCCAGATTTTAACCCATTCCCATACTGCCCAATCTGGGTGGACTCAGGTGTCCGTTTGGCTGACTTCCCCAACTGGATAACACCAGCAGTATCCCTGGGATTCATTCCTGCTCCGTCATCCAAAAAGCAGAGCATAAATCCCCCTCGAAGGTCCTCTCGCCTCTCTGCATAAATATCTATTCTAGTGGCGTCAGCATCTCTTGCATTATCAACCAGTTCAGCAAGAGCTCCAAATAAGAATTCGTGAGTGGTTGAGTTTGTGTGCAGGTATTCAAAGGTTAGCTGAGCTCGAGTCAGACTGCTGTAATATGGGAAAGCCATGACTGCGGTGAGATCTCGTCTTCTCCCGGGTGGAACAGGTTTTTCAGGACCCTGTCCAATAAAAGTTAAGTTCCTGCTCCTTAGAAACTGTTGAACCAAGTTACCTATGGTTTATCCAAAATATATTCAGAGATGTTCAAAACTACAACTCCTTTCTTCTTTAAGTATTTTAAGATTTTCCATGATGTACTATTTGGAAATTATTTCACATCAAACTTACAGTCTAAGGACCTTCTGGCCTTTTGATAGTTCAATTCAGACAAAATGAGGCCAAAGTGAGTGGTCTTGGACAGTTACTGAGCTCACTGATGGTTATTTCTTCTCCATTTATCGTTTTCCAGCCCTCTTCTCGACAATTTGCCAATCCAGAAATGCACCCACTTTTGTCATAAAATTTAACAGCCAGTCCACATCTTCTCCACCAGTGTCTGCACGATCCTGACCCAGGTCCTACACAGAGGACGAGAGGTCGCCAAAGCGCTTTATGGCGCTACTTCCGGTCCACCACTTCCGTGTAAGAGGTCCACTGCCTGAGGACTGTTTTCTTTTTCGTATGGGACTCGGGTCCTTGCGCTTGCGAGTCAGGTGCCGGAACCACTGAGCTAAATCCCTGGCCCTGACTGATAGCTCTTTTCTTCCAAACAGAACAATCCCGGTGGGTGTTCAGGCCCCAGTCTCCTTAGCGCGGAGGATCCTTCCCGCGCAGTCACCTCAGCCAATTCTGGCTCCAAGGCCGAGGCGAGTGAACCGCTCAGGTGGGCGTTGCAAGGAGCTCGTGGCCTTTGTGCCCACCGAGAAGGGGACTGGAATCCAACCGCTGAGGCGCTCCTGGGACCACGTGAGTCCTCTGCCCTGCCACACGGTGCAGGAGCTGACAGAAAGGACATTTCTGCTGCTTCCTCTCCGGTTTACCTAAACATTTTTGAATACGTGGAAGATAGAAGAAAGTTTTTTTTTTTTTTTTTTTTTTTTTTTTTATTTTTTGGGTTTTTTTGAGACAGAGTCACACTATGAAGTTCAGGCTGGCCTTGAGCTCACTATGTAGCCCAGGCTGGTCTCAGACTCAAGGTGATCCTCCTGCCTCAGCCTCCTGAGTGCTGGGATTACAGGCGTGAGCCACCATGCCCGGCCTTTTCTTGTTCAATTCTTTATTTGAGATAAGAACCTGGAATATGTTTGTCAAGCCATTTCTAAAGGAACTACCGGATAACAGTAACAGTATTGGGACTTCAGCTCTGGTTTCTTCTCAGTCCAACTTCTCTTCTCTTGATATTGCTGTTTCTCCTAACTAAACATTGCTTACTTAGCCAGGTTGTTGTGGCCCACGCCTGTAATCCCAGCACTCAGGAGGCTGAGGCAGGAGGATCACTGTGAGTTTGAGACCAGCCTGGGCTACGTAGTGAGTTCCAGGTCAGCCTCAACTATATAGTGAGACCCTGTCTCAAAACAAAACAATGCTTACTTAGATATTCGCCTTAATTTATACATAGTACTCCCCAAGAAGGCTTATGGTGACGAGGATTTTTTTAAAAATTTATTGGTACCTTTAAGGTATACAATATAATGACATGCATCACTGGAAATTTGTACCTTTACATAATCCGTCTTGGTTCTCATTTTTTCCCCATTCCCCTGCCCTCCTTCAACCCCTCCACCCTTCCCTAACTACAAAGACATTGTTTCCATTTTCTCAAATTAATTCCATTTCCTTCTTCCTTTTCCCCTACCCCTCCCACTTGAGGACTTAAGTCTTTTTATTGCAAGTGTATTCAGCAGTTCTGCATTTATAAATTTGTATTTATATATATTTATTTTTTATTTTTTTAAAATTTTTATTGTGTTTATTGGTACAATCTAGGTATACAAGATGAGGATTTTTTAAATATCTCTATCTAGGAGACTGGCATGGTAGCACACACCTGTAATCCCAGCACTGGGGAGGCTGAGGCAGGAGGATTGCTGCAAGTTTGCCACCAGCCTGGGCTACACAGTGAGTTCCAGTTCAGTCTCAACTACATAGTGAGACCCTGTCTCAAAAAAAAAAAAAAAAAAAAAAAAAGTACAAATAGTAGGAATTGGGATTTGTTTTTTTTTGTACTGGGGATCGAACTCAGGCCCTTGCACTTGCAAGGCAGGTGGTAGAACCATTGAACCAAATTCCTGATCCCAGGAAAATGGGTTTTAATAGACCAGGAGTTCATTTGCTTGTGGAACCATTATTACAAGACTTTTCCAAATAATATAAAGTCCTTAAAGCCTTCCCAAGTGGGGAAGGTGCCTGAAGAGCAGAGCCTAAGACTGATTTTACAAAACAGAAGATAAAAAAGTTTAATTTTTATTAGTGCACATTGTAATACATGATTACATTATTATTTTTTTATTTATTTTGGGGTCTTTTTTTGGAGACAGGGTCTCACTGTGTAGTTGAGGCTGACCTGGAACTCACTATGTAGCCCAGGCTCGTCTCGAACTCAGTGATCCTCCTGCCTCAGCCTCCCTCCCGAGTGCTGGAATTACAGGTGTGCGCCACCACATGGGGCTCTTCATACTGATTTTGATAGCACCAGTTCACACTCCCACCAACAGTGTAGAAGTGTTCCTTTTTCCCCCACATCCTTACCAGAATCTGTTGTTACTTGATTTTTCAAGTGGCAAAGCCTCAAGGAGGACCTAGGGACCTCTGAGTGCATCCTGTGACCCTTGTGGGTTCTTGGGACTCCATTAGGAGAAGGCCAGGGAAGAAAATTTATTTCACCTGATTATTTACTCATGGTCAAATACAAGTTATCATTTTTCTTGGATTTATGTTGAGGGTCTTCCCAAAGTGAGAAAAATATCTAATGGGTTTCAATGTAAATAAAATTTAAAAATTTTATTAAAAATATGAACGTTGGAAGGCTGGGCGTGGTGCTGCATGCCTGTAATCTCAGCACTTGGGAGGCTGAGGCAGGAGGATCTCTGTGAGTTTGAGACCAGCCTGGGCTATATAGTGAGTTCCAGGTCAGTCTCAACTCCATAGGGCGACCCTGTCTCAAACCAAAACAAAACAAATGAATGTTGGAAATAATTGTAGCAAGGAATTGTGTCCAAAAAGTTAGGGTGCATGACACTACTACATTATAGCTTTGTTCAGCTAAACTCTGGCCTAATGAGGAAATATTTTCCCTTCAGGCAGGGGGAACAGGTAGACAGGATCAGGAGGAGGTAAATACAGTAATTACTGAATAATAATTACTGCATAATAATGTATGTTATACCAGTCATTGTGGTTCAAGGTACTGTATTTTTAACAGAGGCCAGAGTACACTGAAGCTAGTTATTAGTCAGCAGGTTGTTTTCTATTTAATTGTTGCCATCCACTAGTTACTGTAACAGAGTGAAGAAATGAACTTTAGCACAATCTATTACAGGGTGGTGACAGCAACCCATTAATCGGAGGCAACTGTTACGATTTGAACTTAGGAACTGGCAAAATAATAAAGAGCAAAATAAAAGGTAATAGGAAGGGGGGAGGTAGATCTTTCCGGAAGGAGAAGAGGATCAAGAGATGGAGAGAGAAGGAAGGGAGGGAGGGAGGGAAAGGGGATGAAAAGAGAAATTAAAATGTGCCGTGGTCACAGACCCACTGTGGAAGCAACAAGGAGTGGGAGCGTCATGCACTACAAACATTTACGCAGAGAGACTGACTGATGTATTGATTTCTGGTACTGGAGATCAAACTCGGATCCTTGTGGTCGAAGGCAGGGGACAGAATCACTGAGCTAAATCCAGACAGAGAGAGAGAGAGAGGGAGAGAGGGAGATCACACACACACACACACACACACACACACACACACACACACACGGATTCCAAGATTAATTCTTCAATAAATTTAGTTTCTTTAAGTTTTAATTTACTTATTTTTATTCTGGCTTAGGAAATGGAGGGGACGCCTCTAAAGATTTTAAAATGCCAGATCCCAGCTATTGCCATAGATCCAAATATGTAATTAAAAGCTGTATTTTGTCTTTAAGATTTGTTTTTTAAATGCTGGGGCGGAGATATAGCTCAGTGGTACAACTAACTGCCTGCCTAGCATGTGTGTGGTCCTGGATTCCATACCTAGTACTGGGAAAAAAAAAGCAAAGCGAAGTGTCGTTTTCAATCAATGAAACACAATAAACTAACTTTTTATCCCCAAAAGTTTTTGTTTTCCTTGAACTGTGACTTCTTTAAGAACAGAAGACAGGAATCAGGGATTTAGCTCAGTGGTTCGGGGGCCTGCCTTGCAAGCGCAAGGACCCGGTACCAAAAAAAAGAACAGAAGACAGAAAAAAAACCTTTTCTAATTGTGACTATATCTTGGTGTGTGATTGTACTATTAGAGTTTTTTGTTTTTTGGGTTTT
>NW_022900949.1:34638431-34638826 GCF_012274545.1 Fukomys damarensis
TTTTTTTTTTTTTTTTTTTTTTGTACTGGGGATCAAATTCAGGTACTTGTGCTGCAGGCGGGGGAACCATTGAGCTAAATTTTTGGTCCTATTAGAGATTGTTTTTGTTTGTTTTTTTTTTTGAGACAGGGTAGTTGAGACTGACCTGGAACTCACTGTGTTGCCCAGGCTGGTCTCAACTCACAGCATCCTCCTGCCTCAGCCTCCTGAGTGCTGAATTTATAGGCCTGTGCCACCACACCCAGTTCCCAACATTTCTAATCATGCTTGAAGTCACCAAATTATGTAATTTGGGGTGTGTAAGCATGTATATAAGGGTTTAACCCACTCAGAAAAGGTTAGTATCCATAGCTAAGCAGAATGTAGTTATCAGAAAAAAAAAAAAAGGGCTAGGG
>NW_022900949.1:34638871-34642657 GCF_012274545.1 Fukomys damarensis
CCCGAGTTCACCCCGGGAAAAAAAAAAAAAAAAAAAAAATGTAGTTATCATCCAGGAAATTCTAATATAAAGTCAAAAAAAATTTTTTTTGGTTATTTGAGACAGGGTCTCACTATGTAGTTCAGACTTCTCTGGAACTCACTGTGTAGCCCAGCTCTTGAACTCGCAGTGATCCTTCCTCCTGCCTCAGCCTCCCAAGTGCTGGGATTACAGGCATGTGCCACCACGCCTGGCTAAAGTCAATTTTTTAAAGCCATTCAAGTTTTTTTGGTTTTTGCTGTTAGTTTTTATGTTTTGTTATGTGATTAAAATCTCACTGTGTAGCTCAGGCTGGCCTTCGACTTTCCATCCTCCTGCCTCAGTGTTGGTAGTGTTGGGGAAGAGCTAACTAATTTCTTCTTAACCATAAGTTTGTAGTTGAAATAGACCCATCTGTTTCTTCTGTGTCCATGACAGCAGAGCACAGACTGAGTGATTTATAATGAGCAGACGTTTATTTGTCTAATGTATTGGTTTTCTCGTAGCTGAGACAGGCTATCTGACACTCACAACCTAAAGGAGGACAATAAGGCTCTGAGTCAGCAGGCTCCGAGGCAGAAACCTCCTGGGGGTAGAGCACTGCAGGTGGGAAGCACAGCCAGGAAACAGTACTCCAAAAGAAATGGGTGAAAAGTCATAGGTAGTGTCAAGGTTATGACACCACTCCATGACCCACCTGGACACACCCAGGAGTGTTCTTTATTAATGTGGTAGGCATTTCTTTTTTTTTTTTTTTTTTAGACAGGGTCTCACTATGTAGTTGGACTGACCTGGAACTTACTGTAGCCCAGGCTGGTCTCGAACTCACAGCGATCCTCCTGCCTCAGCCTCCCGAGTGCTGGGATTACAGGCATGCACCACCACAGCTGGCTGGCATTTCTTAATCTAATGAAGTCAGCATATCCGATGAATAGCCACACTCCACCCTTTTCTAACTTCATACCCAAATACTTCTCCTTAAACCATGCTTTATCTCCAAACAAAGAAACAGAAAATTCATAATTTCACCTAACATACTATAGCAACTCTGAGGATAAGTGAAAAGGTGAGAATCTCTTTCCCAACATCTCAACCATTCTGGTATTTCACAGAACTCTAAGGTCAAGTCTCTTGTGAGACTCAAGGCAAACTCTAACCCACGAATGCTGAAAAACAAAAGTTACGTAATTTCAAGGTACAATGGCACAAGGCAAACATTCCCTTTCCAAGAGAGAGGAATGGGGGACAGAAGGGGCTCACACCAAAGCAAGACGGAAAACCAGTGGGGTTGGGCAGGATGTAGTGGGACATCCCTGTAATCCCAACACTTGGGAGACTGAGACAGGAGGATCGCTAGCCTGGGCTACATAGGAAGTTCAAGGACAGCCTGAACTGCTTAGCAAGACCCTGTCTCGAAAAAACAAAAACAGGGCCAGGGATTTAGCTCAGTGATTCTGTTGCTTGCCTCAAAGCACAAGGTCCCCAGTTCAATCCCTGTATCAAAAACAAAAACAAAAACAAAAAAATTTGAAAAAAAAAAACCAAACCACCCCACCCCTGCCAAACTCCAAACCCAGCAGGGCAAATACTAAACCCTGTAGTTCCATGTCCAACATCTGGGGAACATGGTAGTAAAATGTGAGTTTGAAAGGGCATGGGTGGCCTTACCCCTTCGGTCTTGCTGGTTGTAGATCACAAATCCTCTTTGCTTTTCCACTCATTGCAGTTTTCCTTGGATGATGTTCTACCTTCCTGGCCTCTCTGACATTCTGAAGTCCACTGCACCTTTGGCTTCATTCCTACAGTTTTATACACTGCCCTCTCCATGTTTCCTTGCTTGGCCTTCAAATCTTTCCTTTAAAAATCTGCTTTTTGTTTTATGCTTTGCCTTTTTTTTTTTCTTTTATTTTGAGATAGGGTCTGTGTAGTTGAGACTGACCTGGAACTCACTATGTAGCCCAGGCTTGTCTCATACTCACAGCAATCCTCCTGCCTCAGCCTCCTGAGTGCTGGGATTACAGGCATGCGCCACCAAGCCCGGCTATGTTTTGCTTTTTGATACAGGATCTCCCTATGTAGCTCTGCCTGGCCTTGAACTTCTGGTGATTCTCTTGCCTCAGCCTCCCATGGGCTGGCATTCCAGGTATATGCCACCATGCCTGGGTAAAATCTGGTTGGAAATTTCCTGAACCAGCTTGCATTCTGTATGCTAGTAAAACCACACCACCTGGATGGTACCATGGTTTGTTGTTAGTGGAAGCAGACAGGCCTCCTTAGATCATGGATATAGCAGCCTCCGAGTACCCGAATGACCAAGCACAGTGAAATCAATCTAAGGAAATCAATTTTTTAGGAGGCCCTTCATGAGCAGGGTGCCAGGAACTTCTCAAAAGAGAAGTTGACACTTTTGAACCCTTGAGTCTATGTTGTACACCAAGGGCTTGATGATTCCTGAAATGTATTCAAGGCATCTTTCTTCATGTCCCTGTACAAAGTAGATACTTTGTTTATTTTTGTTTCTCTTTTCTTTTTTTCTTTTTGTACCAGGAATTGAACTCAGGACCTTGTGCTTGCCAGGCAGGCACAGTGCCAGTGAGCTAAATCCTGGCTCCCTCAGTTTCTCTTTAATAGTGCTAATCACTTTAGGAGCCAAACCTCCTTTGGCCCCAACTTTATCCAAAATTTTAACTTTTCAAACTCTTCTGCTCTTCCCTTTGCCCCAATTTCCACTGTAAATATGGCTAAAACCTGCCAGCAGTACTCATGCCACAGCCTGAATGTTGGGCTCACTTGAAATTTCCTCCATTAGATTAGTCTGCTGCCCTTAGTCTACTACATAGTCTAAGGACATAGGAAAAGTGTAGACAAATTTTCTGTAACAGCGTGTGACACTGGTCTCACGTCCAACAGCAAATGAAGTCCCTATTCTCAACTGAAAACTCTGAGTTTAGCCTTTACTAACTGCATTCCTATCAGCACCCTGATCTTCTGAGTTCTGATTAGAATCAGATATCAAGCTCTGTTTACAAGCATTCTTGGGCTTCTTAAGTCTGGATCTCCAAACCTTTCCAAACTCCTCTTCCAAACCACTTCCAAGAGCTTTTAAGCCTCACGGTCCAGTGTGGTCACAGGATGTCTATGGTACCAGTTTTTTGTATTAGTCAATGTTCCCACTACTCAGATACAATACCTCACTCAATACAACTTAAAGGAAAGATTTAATTTCGCTCCCATTTTCAAGAGATTCAGTCCATGGTTGGTGGGCTCCAAGGCAGAAATCTCACGGGAGGAAGGCACAGGAGAACAAGACAGTTTAGTTCCTGGTGGCCAGGAAGCAGAGCAGGCAAGCAGTGCCAGAGAAGAATGGGCCCAAGGCCATACACGGTACTTGAGGTTGTGACTTTGTGATGCTCCCAACATACCCAGGGGCGTGTTTTACTAGTCTGCTAAATGTTCCCTAATCTGATGAAGTTCATATATCCACTAACAGTCACAGCTCACTTTAGCATGCTTTTGCCTTTGAGGTCCTAGGTTGACTTGATCTCTCAAATGTCTCTAGGACCTGTTTCTCATCGCCTCTAGAAATAGCACTTGGCTTCTGCCTATCAGTGTAAAGCCCCTTATCAAAGGCTCACTGGCCTGAAGGCTGACGGCTTTTTTCTTCTTTATGGGGTCAAGCTGTGACTATTCCAAATATTTTTCTTCTCCTCCTCCTTCTCCTTCACCTCCTCCCCCTCCCTCCCTCCCTCCCTCTCTCTCTCTCTCTCT
>NW_022900949.1:34642752-34649588 GCF_012274545.1 Fukomys damarensis
CTCCTCCTCCTTCTTGTCAAGATATAGTTCAGGTTGGGATTGAACTCACTATGTAGCTAAGGTTGGTTATCTTCCTTGAACATATGGTGATCCTCCTGCCTCAGCCTCTCCAATGCTGGGATTATAGTCGTGTGCCATGTGTCTGGCTATTCTGCTTTCTTTTAACTATAAATTCAGTCCTTCAATCATTTCATCCTCTCATCTTACTAGTGTTACAGTTGAATGGGCCAATAGTAGGTCATGTACGGGGAAAGAATTGCCAAGCACACACCCAATAGCAAGCAGAATGCAGGTATGACTGTTGGAGATCAGGGAAGTTGTGCCAGCAAAGTATAATAGAGATGAAGAAATGTGCCTGGGCAACAGGAAGGCACTGCACATAGGTCAGAAGTAGCAATGGCAAGAGAAAAAGAGGGCAGGTAACTCGGGCTTTTAGAATTTAAAGGCCAGATACTTTTACCTTAGGGAACCTTCCACTAAATCTAGGTGTGATTGACAGGAACAATTAACAGGGCGCTGAGCCATCTCAGAGGTTCTCAACAAGCACGCTCACCCCAGAATTCACTGATTTTAATTATATTTATGGGATGTAGTGCATATTTATGAAGTAATGAGGTGGGAGTAGGATAAAGGTGACCAGAAAGTCAGCCTAGGAAATCCAGTGTGCATGTGCTCTTGACTAAAGCATTGGGAAATCTCCTAAGCTTTCATTTAATTTTCCTTCTTAGGATAATGGAAAAAGGAATAACCCTAGAGTACTGTTTGTTTGTTTGTTTGTTTGTTTTTTGGTGTTTTGAGACAGGGTCTCACTATGTAGTCGAGACTGCCCTGGAACTCACTATGTAGCCCAGGCTGGTCTCGAACTCACAGCGATCCTCCTGCCTCAGCCTCCTGAGTGCTGGGATTACAGGCGTGCGCCACCACGCCCGGCTAGAGTACTGTTTTAAATTAAAAGGAGACAATGAATGACTCCTTAGCACCACTGTTTCTAACTGTACTACTATAAACATTTAAAAGTTGGGTCAGGAATGTAGCTCAGTGGCACTGTGCCTGCCTGGCAAGTGCAAGGTCCTGAGTGTAATTCCCAGTACAACAACAAAAAAAGTAGCCATAAAATACTTCATCCCTTGTAAGTTCTGCTTTCCATAAAATCCCCACATATCAAAATAGTTCAGAAAAGTTATTTGCTGCCGCTTCTCCTCCTCCTTTTTCTTTTTTGGCACTGAGGATCAGACTTAGGACCTTGCACTTGGCAGGCAGACACAGTGCCACTGAGCTAAATCCCTGGCCCAGTTATTTGTTTCTTTATAATAAGAATATCCTTTTCCGCAGTGTTCAACACCGTGCTTTTCATTTCCACCCGATATGTCATCAGCATGGCCTTTACTGTCCATATTTCTATTGATATTCTGGTCACAACTCCCAAGAAATTCCAAAGAAGAACCTGATTCTCCCTATAACGCTTCTTTCATTCTAAGCCTTTGTCAGAATGGTTCTTAACACTGATTGTGGCAATCTAGACCTTTTCGCTTATGTTCTTTCAAATTGTTTCAACCTCTACCCATTATTCGGTTCCAAAGTTTCCCACATTTTCAGGCAATTCTTATAGTAAGAACCCCAGTCCTGGTACCAATTTTCTGTCTTAATCTGCTTTATGCTACTCTAACAGAATACCACAGATTTGGTATTTTATGAAGTACAGATGTGATAGCCAACTGGGCTCCATTCGCGTACCTGACTCCGGGTGGTCACCGTCCCCTTCCCCTTTGGGAGTCCCCTCAGTTGACGCATAACAGACCACTGCATCCAGTGTGAGTCTGTAACTATGAGTTATCTTTGTGACCTTTTGGTAAAGCAATCTGCAAATGCTATCTTTACTACCTTGTAAACAAAAGACTGGCAACTGTGTGAAACTTTGGGGACCCTCACTAGTTTAGCAAAGTTCTGCCCCTGTGAAACTCTGCTTGTGCTCACCCTCTCCCTGAGCCCTCCCCAAACAGAAGAGCCCTGAAAAGGACCCTGAAAACTGCCTTGCCTTTGTCCAGAGTCTTTTTGGCATGAGCCACTCTGGATGAGCCCAGGCTTATAATAAAGGACTCCATTTAACTCAGAGTGTGGCACAGCTCTGTAGTTCCAACGTGACCGGCCCTACAACACAGAAGTGTATCTGGCTAATCCTCTGGAAGCTAGGAAGTTCAAAATAATGACATTAATCCATTTACAAAGGCAGCACCCTTATAATCTAATCTCTTCCTAAAAATCACACTCCATAAAGACAGATTAACAAGAGAAAAAACACGCAGCTTATTAATACATGCAGCACACATCATGAGGCAGAAACATCAAAGAAAGCTCACAGCAGGGGCTTAGAACTCTAGGCATTTTGAACAGAGCATACACTTTAAAAAATGGCAGGACAAAGGAAATCAGTTCTAGGTGTCTAGGAAGCTGTGGGGAGGTAAACATGTCCGGAGAAACTGTTGGAGTAAACTTGTAGCTTCCACTGATAGCATATCTGAGCTGATAACAGTTGTTTTTTGTTTGTTCATTTGTTTTGGTGCCAGGGATCGAATTTGGGACCTTGCGCTTGCAAGGCAGGTGGTGGAACGGCTGAGCTAAATCCCTGACCCAACAGTGGTGAGGACCCCAGTTCCTCTATTGCTGCTTGACAAAGTTCCAGCTATGACGGGCCTCGGGTTGAAGGCATCGCTCCAGCTTTTATTTTTGCTTGCACTTTTGATTGGCTCAATTGTCATTATGGGAGATTTAGTTTTAATGAGGAAACCTGTACAAGCTACTTCTGAGAAATATGTGTCAGTTATTGAACCCCTAAGCACGACCCCTGATCCCGGGACTTTCTTTGAAGGGTTTCCAGTTTTTCAATAATTGAGGCTTTCTTCCGAGCGTCCAATTACTTATAGGGATCTCAGAAAGGTGCTCAAAGATTTGTGGAGGAGTGATCTCGTGGCCACTAGGCAAACCCCCGTTTCCTACACTGGGGCTTACAGAGATGGAGTCAGAATGGTGTGGAAAGATGAAAAATGAGTAAGATACCAAGATTTTCCCTTTGCAAAAAGAATGAAATGTTCAGGAACACAGTGATGTCTACGCACTAGGGTAGCTGAAAGTTATTATAGAAAGGTTTAAGTGCAAAATACTTGCTTTCTATGTAAAATAAAAGTTTAATCAAGAAGTTGGTTAACCACAGTAGTTCTTTATTAAAACCTAGTGACCTGCTAAGAGTTGGCCGCAGTCTTTCCATTATAGCCAACATAGACGTATGAACTTTGAAAAATGGTGGCAAGCTCAGATTGTTCTTTTGATTTTGCTTTTATTTATGCTTTTACTAGGAAATTGTTTGGTTAATACCAGATGAGGCAATAGATAAAATGTTCCCAGAAAAAAAATAATAGAATAGGTATGTGCTGTAGTTTACCAGGAAAATGATCTTAAGTTCTTATCCAGAAATTGTAAACGTATGCCAATTTCCGTATGCAACCTTTACTGTGTGATATAAACAAAGACGTCCTCCGACGCTGGGAAGGCACAGCACCTCGTGCCTACGGAGTGAGTCTCATTCCTTCACAAGCGCTGACTCCAACCTCGTCCTCAGGACCTGAACTCTCGCCAAGGCTGGACCCCGGCACAACAGTTACCATTTTTTCTTGTTTTAGGGCAGGCATCTTATCCTAAAAGGGATGCTCAGCTCTGATGGTCCTTCATGACACTCCTGTTTCTTCAGCTGGAAAAACTCAGTAGCCCAATTGGCATATTCTGGGGCAGCCTGTTTGGGTTTCCTTGAGTCGATCTGAGCAGGGAAATTATTTCTGACCAGAAGGAGCCAGTGCTGCGGCTAACTGGGTAGCGAACAAACAGCTCCTTCTAGCTCTGACCCCGCCCCACCGAAAACAGGTACACCTGAGTCTCACTGAACAGTCGCTGGACGTGTTTTCCTCCCCTGTCCTTTGTTCTCCGCAGGGTTTCCGTGATCTCTGCTTCCGGCCATACGTAAATAAGGTAAATCCTAGTGTACCTTTCTGTCCAGTTGTATAAGCTGAGTGTATCTACCTGGGGCTGGGGATGTAGCTCAGTGGCACCGTGCCTGCCTTGCAAGCACAAGGTCCCAAGTTCAATCCCCGGTACCACACACACACACACACACACACACAGACACATGCAAAGTATCTACCTCAACCAATGAACTAATGTTCAGTGTCTTGCTGCTGTACCCTTATCCCTCCTGTTCACCCCCAAGCTGCAGCTGATCACTTTGTGGAGAAATCCCTGATCCGTCCACTAGCGAAATAAAACTGTCTCCAACGACCACCTAGAGCTGCAACACTGTGAGTTAATATTTGCTACAACAGATTATGCAAGGAATGCACTGAGGATGAAATAACTGAAACTTTCTAAGAAGATATGTGAGTGAGCAAGCTCTTTCTTTTCTTTTCTTCCTTCCCTCTCTCTCTCTCTCCTTCTTCCTTCTTTATCCTTCTCTTTTTTTTGAGACAGGTTTTGATATGGTGTTGAACTATGTAGCCCAGGCTGGCCCCAAACTCACAGCAATCCTTCCTGCCTCAGTCTCCAGAGTGCTGGGATGACAGGTGTGTGCCACCATGCCCAGCCCAGTTTCTTTTTCTTTTCCCCTCCCTGGCTTTGGTAACAGGGATTGAACTCAGGACCTCACACTTGCAGGCAGGCGCTGTACCCCTGAGCTACATTCCCGGCTCTTGTTTCCTTTTGTTTCTCTGTACTGGGGATCGAGCTCAGGACCTTGCGCTGGTGAGGCAGGCACCATGCCACTGGGCTAAATCCCTGGCTCTTTTTTCATTTTTTTTTTTTTAAACTGGAGATTGAGCACAAGGTCTTTACACTGAGCTTTTTAATTCACCGAGGCCCTTTTACATTTATTTTGAGCCAGGTATAAAGTCATTACGTTTCCCAGGTTCTGCGCAGTGTTTTTACGGAAATGTTTACCAACATTTTTATTATTCCTGTTTTATTACCCTCTGGCATCGTCTCTCTGCACCCCCCCTTTTGTTTTGGTAACTGTAGATTGAACTCAGGACCTTGCACTTGTGAGGCAGGTATGGCACTGAACTAAATCCCTGGCTGCCCCCCTGCCTTTTCTAGAGATATCAAATGCTGTGGTGGGGATTTCGGTCTTTGGTGATCTTTCTTTAAAATTTGGACTGAGGGGCTGGGGATTTAGCTCAGTGGATTAGAACCTGTCTTGCAAGCACAAGGACCCGAGTTCGAGTTCGACCCCCCAAAACAAAAAACAAAAAACAAAAAACAAAAACAAAACTACTCTAAAATACAGGACTGGGGATTTAATACCCCCCCCCAAGCCAGGTATGATGATGCACACCCATAATCCCAGCACTCTAAGAGGCTAAGGCAGGGAGACTGGAAATTAAATTCAAACCCACACTGAGCTAAATCCCTGGCCCAATTTTAAGGGATTTTTTTTTTTTTTCAGTACTGGGTATTTAACTCAGGTCCTTGCACTTTCGAGGCAGGTGGCAGAACCACTGAGCTAAATCCCCAGCCCAGCCCCTGGCTATTTTAAATTGGAAATCAGCAGGTGCTAGAAGTTTTTCTCTTAAATTTCAATATAGACCTGAAGACCACATCTCCTAAAAAGGGAACACTATGGCCTTCTATCCCCTCACTGTTTTATCTACGTGGAAGCTTAAACTCACATCAATAGAAGAGACTTGTCACAGACCACTGTTTTTACTGGGGCTCAGGGAGACATCAAAGCATGGCTTGTTTTTGTGTGTGGGGGCACTGCTCCTTTAATCTAAAGAAAAAGCTTGCACCTGGCATGGTGCTTAATTTAAAATTAAGCTCTTCAACTGGGCATGGTGTCACACGCCTGTAATCCCACCACTAAGGAGCCTATAAACCCAGCACTCAGGTGGCTGAGGCAGGAGGATCGCTGTGAGTTCCAGCCCAGCCCAGCCTGGGCTACATAGTGAGCTCCAGGTCAGCCTCAACTACATAGTGAGACCCTATCTCAAAGCCCCCCCCATCAAAAAAAAAAAAAAAAAGAAAAAGAAAAAGCATGCATTCCTCAGCCCATCCAAACCCTGGGAGATAATCTCTGGAACTCCCTTCTATGCATTAAAACCATCAGACAAAAGGAGACGAGCTGCCTTGTAGCCCACACCGAAGCAGGTTCGGACTCTGAGGAACTGAAAGCACCCTGGACACACTTCCCCACAAGATTCCTCTAAAGATAACACTGGCCCCTTGGGTTCAAATTGTGGCCTCTATGAAGTTACGAGGTGTGTGGTGATCTGTTAAGAAACACACAGTGAAGTGAGGAGAGTCCCGACTGCAGGGGTGCATGTGGGCGTGGGAGCTCCTCCCTCCTTATGGCAGCTAAAGTGCCTTCCGGTTTCGGGATAAAGCTTCATTGTTTACAAAGCATTTCTCAAACAAAACCCCAAACCAAAGCCAGCCCGCGGAGTTTGCTTATTATCCGTTAAAAGCACGGACGACTGAGAGCCACAGACCGGCCAAGCGAGTCCTTGGCCGGGGACCTTCGCCGGTCACGCGGCGCCCCTCGGTCGCTGAGGCTGCAGGACTAGAAGGCAGGGTCCAGGGCTAAACCACCTCTGCGGTTGTGCTTCACCGGCACTGAATTCACGCACGACCCCTGTCCCCGGGCGGGGCCTCAGCTTCTGGGGCGCGTTTCCCACTGCTGGGACCTGGAGACCGCCCCGCCTCAGTGTTACGAGGACTCGGCCTGTCTGCTGCGACCTGGTGAGGCGTGAGGACGAGCGCCGGGCTCCGCGCCAGGGCTACCGAGTCCTCGGCCCCTCCTC
>NW_022900949.1:34649972-34683745 GCF_012274545.1 Fukomys damarensis
CCTCGGCCTCCGCCCTGGCCCCCATCGGACAGTGTACCGCGGGCTTGGGGAACAGGAGAGGAAGGAAGGAAGGAGCTAGGAGGCGGTCGCACGGTTCTCAGGTTTCCTTCCTCTCCCGCCGCAGAGGTCGCGAGAGCCCAGCCCGGCCACCTGGAAGCAGGCGACAAAGGTTGCGCGTGTGCTCGGCGGGGCGAGCATGGAGGGCGCGGACCTGGTCGCCAAGGTGCTCTCCACCTGGCTGACGCTGGTGCTCGGCCTCATCCTGCTGCCCTCGGCCTTCGGGTTGTCGCTGGGCATCTCCGAGGTCTACATGAGGATCCTGGTGAAGACCCTGGAGGTGAGCGGCGGAGGGTAGGGGGACCTGAGGGCCGCGGCGGCGGGGACGGAGCGGCGGGGAAGGAGGCTGCGACAGCCGAGCGGGGCAGAGATGGGTCCAGTAGCCGGAAGGCAGCGGCCCGGAGGTCGGTGTCCCCTCCCATCCGCAGCACCCCCACGGTTCAGACTCCCGGATCGACTTGTGGGACCACTGCACCCGGGCCTGACGTCTGCGTCCTCTTACTGATGAGCCTTTGGCATATGCGCAATCGCTCGTAGCCCCTGAGCCCTGCGCGGTCCTTTCCCTGCCCTTAGTTTACAGCCCAGGTTCCAGAGGTCCTTGGGGCACTGGGCATCCTTGTCCGGAAAGTCAACGTGTTCTGCTTTATGCCCAAGATAAGAAGCCAATTGCAGGGTGTCAGAAAAAAATCTGATTTTATTCTGGTGGAGTCAGGAAAAGTTTATCTTAGCGTTGACACTGGAAATGCCCTGCAAACGTGTACTCTTTGACCTCACCCCTGCTGCTTTTTTTCTCCAGTGTGTGGAGGACGGTTGTGGATGGAACAGCTGGACCTCGCTCTGTTAACCGCAGCTTACCCTTACAGGGAGCTCTGTTAACCTCACATACTTTGTCTCAAAAACAAAAAACAAATGTAGCAAGTGCTTTGATTTACCCTCCTCATTTTATCTATAAGATAACCCAGTGAAGCTCGTTTCTAACCTCACAGGGCTCTTGTTAGGTTTCAAAAGGCCTAGCCAGGAAGGCAGGGCAAGTGCTATGCCCTGTACAGTGCAGGAGCCTTGGTCTCAGAATTCAGGGGTTCAATGGCATTAATGTGAAAACAGGAGTCAACTGAAAGGCCCTGCAGACAGACTGGCTTTGCTTAGATCTGGTGCCCAAATCCCAGCTGTGGTTCTCTGTGTGTCCTCATACTGGTCATCTACTTGTTCATTTTACTCATCTGTACGATGGGAGTAACAGTAACACCCATTCCCATACATTCATCTTAGATGTTTGTGTGTCTTAGGTGCTATGTGTTTGCAGCTATTAAAAAAATACTCATGATTACTCAGTCTACCATATTTCTCTGGCTTCTACCTCTGGTTTGGGTTCCCATTTTTCTGCCCTCATTTTCTGTCTGGAGGACTTTATCCACTCTTCGTCAATATTGGGACACCTGCTGATGTCCTCTTTTACTCTACGAACCTTCTTTTTTGTGGCTATTTGATTTTTCATGCTCAGTCATCATATTTTGAAGTTCTGCTGTTACTAGTTGGGAGATGTTTCCTTGGGTTGGACTTTTTCGACTGTTATTCCATCCTGAGCGCAGTCACTCTCCAGTTTCTTAGCTGCTTCCTACTGTCAGGCCTTTGGAATTCTTGGCCATAGAGCTGGTCCTTATCTGGGGCTTCCCAGATATTTAATCTATAGAATAAACCAGTGAAGCATGTTTCTATAAACAGGTAGAAACCAAGGTTGAGATGCAAAGTGATCTGTCTCAGGGCACAGAGTCAGAAATTTGGAGCAACCTCTTTGTGCTTTTACTCCTCAAAGTGTTGAAAAAATTATTCCTTGCTATAAGTCCATTGTCTGTATTATCTGGTTAGATTAGATGGTTTTTATTTTATATATTTCCTTCCACTGTAATCCTTCTAAATTTTTATTAGTGTATGTTTACTGTACAAACTGACTGTATTTTTTTTTTTTTTTATACTGGGGATCGAACTTGGGACCTTGTGCTTGCGAAGCAGGTGGTGGTACCACTGAGCAAATCCCTGGTCCACTACTGCAATCATCATGAGGAATTGGTACATGCACATAACGTGTCTTAATCTTTCCATCAATTCCATATTCTCTTTCCATTCTTTATTTCTCTCCAGTCGTGAATCCTGACAAAAACCCTTTCCCACTCTGCCTAACCTTATGATTAATTTTCATGGTTGATAGCACATTTCAATGTTTTTTAAAATTTGTTTGTTTGTTTTTTGAGACAGGGTCTCACTATGTAGTAGAGACTGACCTGGAACTCACTATATAGCCCAGGCTGGTCTCGACTCACAGCAATCCTCCTGCCTCAGCCTCCTGAGTGCTGGGATCAAAGGCGTGTGCCACCATGCCCGGCTTCTAGGCCAAGTCATTATGTATTGTCCTGTCAGGAACCTATGCGCATATCTAGAGATCCCAGTAATACAGAAGATATGCAATTCCTTCTCAATATGTGATTATTACATAAACTGTTAAGCTAAACAGACAGAAGAAGCATACAGTTTGGGGAGCCCCTTGACAGTAACAACTACTACAGTCAGCTCTTCAGAAAGTTTGCTATGTGCCCAATTCAGTCTCCAGTTTGAGTTAATGATCATGGAAAAGCCATCGATTGACAAAGTTGTAAAAGTAAAATACATAATGGGTAAAAGTAAATAAAGTAAGCGTGGTATGTTGATTATAACCAAAGAACTTTGAGAACGCTCCCATTCTTATTTAAAAAGCCCAAAGGTTATTCTTAGGACTGGAATGTCATGAAAGACAAACATAGGAACACCGGGTACATCTCCCACTAAAATTGGAAAATCTATTTTCTTGCGGGGGATTAAACTCGTGATTGAGTACGAGCTCATCTCTGAAAGTCTAACTCTAGGTGGACAGAAATTAAGACTTGGAGCCTGGTAAAACCGAGGGGTCAGACTCTGGGTCCGAGATAATCCCGTCAACTAGAGAAATTCACCAGGCTGCAAGGGCGCTGGTCTCTCCCCCTTGGTCCGAAACACTAACCCTGGAGGAAGCCATCCTTGTTTACCCGGTGGCCTACTATAGGGTGGGCACCGGAGAAATTCTCTTCATTTTCTCAGCCACCCTTGTTGTCCCCCTTCTGGAGATGATGAAATGGGTCCCGGGAGGTTAACCGCTCCTGCCAGGAGGCCGCAGGCTTGCACTTCCGTCGGCCCTTGGGCTGGTTGCAGAGCACGGTCGGCAGCTTCCCCGCCACTGCAGCAGAGACCTGGGAGAGAAGCGTGTTCACTGGGGATCCCCGTAGGAGTTGCTCGGCTGCTCCTTCCACCCTTACCGTCTGCGTGTCGTAAGCAGGGTCACTGCGTGCCTCGCTGGCTTGGGGGAGCAGTGTCGCCTTCCCTGTGAGGACACCACTGCCTGCTTGGCTAGGGCTGCCAAAACAAGTCCCGCGGCCTGGGCAGTTTAAGCAGTAAGCAGCGGAGCTGTGCTCTCTCACAGTTCCGGAGAGCGGGAGTCCAAGGTCAGAGGGCGGAGGGTCTGGGCTTCATCCTGAGGCCTCACTCCTGGGCCTGCATGTGGTCCCCATGTGATGTTTCTTCTGTGTGCAGACATCTGTGGTGTCTGGGTGCCCAAATTTCCTCTTACAGCAGTCAGGTAGGGCCACTCCAAGAACTTAATTTTATTTTAAAATTTTATTTATTTAGGCTTTTTGAGACAGGGTCTCACTATGGAGTTGAGACTGACCTGGAACTCACTATGCAGCCCAGGCCGGTCTCGAACTCACAGTGATCCTCCTGCCTCAGCCTCCCGAGTGCTGAGATTACAGGCATGTGCCACCATGCCTGGCTGAAGAGTTTAATTTTAAATTAACCATCTCTTTACAAACCTTAAATCCCAATATACTTGTTGAAGTACTGGCAGTTCCAGCTTCAACTTTGGATATCAGGGGTGGGGTACAATAGCTATTAACTGCCCTGAAACACCAGTATTATCCATTGTATGTGAGCACGGGAAAATTATTCTACTCTAAGATAGCTACATTTATTTCAAGTCTTATGTGCACAATAGAAAAGTAAATTATGAGGTTAATAATAATAGATTGTTTACAAAATTTTATTTTGTCCTATCCTGGGTTTAATGTGTGCCACAGATTTAAATGAAAAAGCACAGAAATGAACCTTTGTCTCTGTGGAGAAAAGACAGGAGTCAGAGTTTGAGAAGTCCTGCAGGAAGTCAGTCAGCAGGAAAAGAAAAGGATACAGCCAGATTAGGGCTAAGAGGATTAGGCCTCTATTTATAGGTCTGCCTCTGTGCCCGGTGATGCCCACTTGGCTTTGGGGTTGTTGTGCTGGGCTTGTGGCAGCCAGACCCAGTGCTTGACCTTCACACGTAGGTTTTAGGCTGTTCATTCTCTCTCAGTGTTTTCTTCTTTATTTGACGAAAGGTTTTAATCCCTCCAGTTAATGCACTTGTTTTGAGGCTCGCACTAGCTGAGGTTTTTGTCTTCATTTATTAATAACTCTTTTTGCTCCTTCCTGGCAGTGATGTTTTTACCTCTTCCCTCTCAAGTCAGTCAGTTTAGACATTGCTTGCTTCTGAATTGTAACCCTGTAGATAGCATGGTAACTGTACCTTTTATTTTATTTATTTATTTTTACGGGGTTGTGGCTCTGTGACGTGAATGCAGGCCTCTGCATACTAGACAAGTGCTTTATCACTGAGCTGCGCTTACAAACCCATATTTCTTAAACTGAAAAACAGCATTTGGGGATTTTCTAGAATCTGAGTTGAAAAAGTTCACTTATACTTTTGAAACCGATGTTTAAAAAAAGAACTATGGGGGCCGGGGATTTGGCTCAGTGGTTCCCCTGCCTGCTTCCGTAAGCATAAGGTCCTGAGTTCAATCCCTGGTACCAAAAACAAACAAAAAATAAAATAAAAAAGAATTATGACGTTAAAGGGTAAACAGTTTTAGAAATGCATAGGAAATGTACAAAGAAAAATAGTTAATCCTAGCACTTGAGCGGCTGAGGCAGGGGAGATCATGAATTTGAGGCCAGTCTGGGATATGTACATATTTCAGGGCAGCCTGCTAGACTACACGGGGAGACCCTGTCTCAAAAAACGAAACAACCTTGACAACAATAACAGAGAAAATCCCATCTTGGTGTTTTGTTTTGTTTTTTTTTTAACACTTCTCTGTATGTTCAAAGCAAAGTGAGAGTTGTTTCTCAGTTTTTAAATTCTTTCAAGCTCTGGGTCTCATAATCATGCCATTTTCTCCAGTCATCTTAGATAAGCAGCCATGGGGATGGGTGGTTGTTTTAGGTATTAATTTCTTTTATTATTCCCAGCTTTCCAAGTCTGATGCTCCTTCCTTCCTTCCTTCCCTCTGTCTCTGTCTGTCTGTCTGTCTCTCTTTTTTTCTTCTTTCTCAGTGCTGAGGATCAAACCCAGGGCCTCACCTATGCTAGGCAGGTACTCTACCCCCGAGCAGCAACCCTAACCCTTTACAAGCTGTGTCTCTTGTCTCTGTAAATGTATCTCACACTTGAATGACTAGTTCGCTGTGAAAATAGCCATTACACTTTGTGCCCTGTATTTAGGTCTTTGCACATGTTACGCCATTTAATCTTGACAACAACCCCGTGAGATGGGCATGATTATTCTCCTTTTAGGGTGAGAACACCGAGGCCTTTTTAACACTGCTGGGGATCAAACTCAGGCCCTCTTCTGAGCTAGGCAAATGCTCTACCACTGAGCTGCACCTCAAGCCCTCAAGCCCGGAGCTTCTCGGTGCTATAAGTTGTTCTCCCTTCCTCACCTCAGAGCCTCCAAGGAATAATTTACCAGGGCATAGGTATATGTGAGGAGATTTAGACAGGGCTAAGATTTTTCCTGTTTTTACGGGGGGCTTCATCTGTGACTAAAATAAGGGTACACCTAGGGCTTGTAATGCCGCATTACCAGGTTAACTAGGGTGTCTCGTGAACGCAACAGTGCCAGGATTTAATGCTTCATTTCTCTGCTGTATGAGCATGGTTTTAAGTGTTTCCCATTGTGTCTTCAGGAGTTTAATACTTGTTTCTTTGAACAGTGGGCCACGCTCCGAATTGAAAAAGGTGCCCCAAAGGAGTCGGTGCTTAAAAATTCAGCTTCTGTTGGTGAGTCTTCCTTTTCGTTATGATTGTTAAAATACTCGACTTGAGTAGCTTTTACCATTTGAACTTGGAATATGAAGAGACGAGTGCTTCTATGGGCCTTGGATCACTGATTCTGTCCTCAAGGCAGAGTAGCAGCTGCCAGAATTTCGGGTGACTTTTGTCACCAGGGTGACCGTGTGTTGGGTCACTGTGCGTTCTTACAGGTGTGGCTTGGCTTTCTAAGCTCGTGCATTCTGTGCTCGCGTTAGCAGCCCATACACTAAGTGCATGCATTCGAATATGGTTGCCCGTGGTTCTAAAGGTCCAGTCAGCAGTTTAAGAACGGAGGCGGTGCTCTGGTAGCTTTTCATCCCTATAACAAAGTACCCGAGGAGCCTACTCATGCCAGAAGAGGTTTATTTAGCTCACAGGTCTGGAGATTCCGGGCACCCATATCTGCCCCACTCTGGGTGGGACCTCAGGGTGGCAGCATCACGGGGTGAGGCGGGAAGAAGAGAGTGTGGCTCTGGTCAGCCTCCAACTTTTCTAACAGCCTCTTTGTGCAAGAACCACCACGGGCTGCAGGGGGAGTTACTGAGAGCAGTACGCTCAGCTGAGTCAGGGCCTCTCTCTGGGTCCCACCTGGTAAAGGTCTGACCCACTGCAGCCCTGCCATGTCAGGGGCCACACCTCCCACACAGGAGCCCTTGGGGACCATGTGAACCACGTCCAGTTACAGCGGGAGTGGCAGGAGGGCCTGCAAATCAGTGCCTGTAACTGAGGTTCTGTTAGCACCGTCACTCCTGACTTGAGGTTCTCAGAGTGTGTCCCTCAAAATATGCCTTACTGTAAAAGCTAATGTGTAGTATTGTACATGAAATTTAAACCTTTTGGCTGGAGGCATGCCATGCTTAGTACATATGAAGCCTTGGCTTCAATCCCCAGCACCAAAATCTCCTCAAAACAACCATGGCAAACTGTATGAAATCAGCTCAGGAGCCATCACATGTCCTCCCCTCTTTTTGGAGAGTACTGTTGCAGAGTGATAAACGCTCAGAAGTCCTACAATACAGAAGAACTGCAGAAAGTGTTTTTTTTTTTTTTTTTTTTTTTTTTTTGCTGTTGGGGATCAAACTCAGGACCTTGCGACTCTGCGCAGGCGCTGTGCCACTGAGCTGAATCCCCAGCCCGGTGCCCCCCCCCCACTCTAATAGTAAAACTGTCAGACATCTCACTGGAGGGAATTTCTCTTTGGAGGTTGGTCTAAAAGCAGTCGTTAGAAATTGTGTACTGTCATGTGTTTTGGAAATAGTGAGGTCTTTAACTGAAAAGATCTGTGCATTTTTTGTGTAATTGGTTCTTCAAATGATTGAAGCAGCTAGAAGAGCCCCCTGGTGTGTGCTCACCAAGCATATGTTCATTGACCTGGATATTTCTCTTTTTTTTGGAGATAGGGTCTCACTATGTAGCTCAGGCTGGCCTCGAACTTGTGGCGATTCTGCTGCCTCAGCCTCCTGAGTGGTGGGATTATAGGCTTGCACTGCCACACTCAGCTTAACCTGGGTATTTCTGACCATATGTGAGTTTTATGTTTTTTTTTTTCTTTTTTAGTCAGATACTTTCAGATATAACAAATCTACCAATTTTTCACTTGGAGTACATTTTAAAATGTATGTCCTTATGAGTTAGGGAAAGAACAAACTTTGTTGCCAGTGTTCTGTTGCCTTTGGTGAGACTTGAGTGAATGCTGTGGCCCTATGTATGGTATTGAGGTGCTTGTAATGCATGTCTTGGGCCATGAATTTAAGAAGCTGCAAGGTATTTCCAGGTTAAAGGGATTAAAAAAAAAAATCATATCTGGGCCGGGCTTGGTGGCCCATGCCTGTAATCCCAGCACTCAGGAGGCTGAGGCAGGAGGATCGCTGTGAGTTCGAGACCAGCCTGGGCTACATAGTGAGTTCCAGGTCAGTCTCAACTATGTAGTGAGACCCTGTCTCAAAAAACAAAAACAAAAACAAAACAAAGAAAAAATCATATCTAGGCGAGGGTGCCCAGTAACAGGTGTAGGATTTTTAAAAGATTTTTATGAACACTTTTACATGCTGGATTTTTTTTTTTTGGTACCGGGGATCGAACTCGGGTCCTTGCGCTTGCAAGGCAGGCCACTGAACCACTGAGCTAAATCCCCAGCTGGATTATTTAGTAATAATAATTGTCATACATCTGCCTGCTCTATTTTCTTTTTTTCTGGTACCGGGATGTAACTCAGGACCTTGCATTTGCCAGGCAGGCGTGGGGCTGCTGAGCTTCATCTGCAGCCTGCATGCTCTATTTTTTTGATGCTGGTCTTTTTCGTGGAAACTGCAGCACGGAGTGGAAGTGGACAGGAGGAGAAAATATAAATCGTGCTGGTACAGAGTAAGGCTGGTCCCTCTGAAGTGTGTTGTGTTTCATTCAGAGTGGCTGCCCTTCCTTTCAGCCTGTGAAATCTACTCTTACAGTTCCTTTTTTGGTACCGGGGATCTAAATCAGGACTTTGTGCTTGCAAGGTAGGCGGCAGAACCACTGAGTTAAATCCCTGGCCCCGACTCTTACAGTTATCGGGCACAGTGCTATCTAAGGCTGTCCTGGGAGCCAGAGATGACAGGAAGGTGTAGTCCCTGGGAGACCGGGATCCAACCTCACAGGCTTCTGTGATAAACTCTAATTTGCTTCCATTCTGACTCCATGCCGGGGGTAGCTGGGCCTTGTGGGTGTGCACAGATGCAGGCTGCTGTTGGCAGTCCTCAGAGAACCAGTGTCACCATCCTGGACCGCTGACAGAGGCTGACGAAATGCCCTGAGCGCTGTGTTTCTGGCTGGTGCAAGCTCTGTCTTCCGGGCTGTGTGTTTCTGTCCCCAGAGGTGCTCCCCTAGTGTTCCCCTAGTCTATGTGGAGCAGGCCGTGTAGGCGAGGGTTTCCGGCAGCTCTGCGGGTGTGATTGTCACATGTCTGTGGGTGACATGGTCCTCATGATAGGTTTGGATGAGCTTCTGGCAGAGATTGGCCAGACAAGGGAAACAGTTGCATTGATTTTCTGTACGTACTTGTGCGCGCAGTCCTTCTGCTGCTTTTCTAAGGCTCTCCATATCTTGAGTGAGGTCCATATTTTGAAACAAATTTCAAGTCTTTCTCCCTATCAAGTCCCTCTCGCGTTATATTTCTTATGAGCTTTGATTAAATAAGCCATTTCAAAGGTGAGCCTAGGGAAACATTATGCTTGTAGTTAGCCAGTTCTCTCCTTAGCCATGTCCTGCTGCACCGTTATTGAGTTTCAGACACGATTATGAATAAGCCGTCCTTAAGAACCCCTGCTGCGGCGCCTTCCTCAAGGTTGAAGGCACAAAGATGAAGGCGTGTTTTCCCCCTTCACATTAACCTTGTTATCCTGAGCGTGGGCTGCATGGAACTGTAATGTCCCTGACCCCTGTCCTGATCCTGAGAGTGGATGTGGTTGGACCGTGGCCCAGGAAGCTAGGACAGAGAAGAGAATGCTAACGGCTCCTTCAGGGCTTCTCCTCCGCCTTCCTTTCCCCACGGGACAGAGGCGTTCCCTTGGCCCTGGACCATGTTTCTGCAAGGTTGGAGCAGGTTTCATGTTAGTCTCTTGGAAATCGTGTGAGAGACTGTTCAACTTTGTTTTTTTTTTTTTTTTCCTTCCAGTACCAGGGATCAAACTTAGGACCTTGTACCTGCCAGGCAGGTGTTCACCACTGAGGTACACCCCAGTCTCTGACTGCTCGACTTTGAAGAGCTGCCCACCTCACACCTTGGGTCCCTGACTGAGTTCCAGGAAACTGTTAAGCTCGACACAGTAATTTTGATTCTAATTGTGATGGATGGGGTTGCTTATGTAATTCTGGTGACTCACAATGAGTTCCCGTCTAATTGTATGACGACAATGATTACTGATCAAAAGTCAGCAGGTGTGAATGAAGGCATGCAGTTGACTTGAGGTGAGTCACAAGCCCTGTAAATACTGTGCATAGGGTTGCTGCGAAGTCATCTCACCTCGCTCCTCCCTCGTGTGTGGTTGGCCTGACTCACAAGCCTTCCTCTGACTGGTGCTCTGCAGTGCACATTTGGGCCACAGGGTCTGCTATTCACTGAGCCCCTGTACCAACGCTGCCCTTGTGCTTGTACCTCCTGGCTCTGGCCCCTTCACCCATCCAAGCCCTTCAGTAGTGCAACAGGCAGAGGTGAACTTTCCTTGTTACACTCATTCAGAAAGAAGTCAGGTTGCCTAACATTTCCTTCTACTTTTATCATTTTTTTATTTTCTGTGAGGTATTGGACTAACCACATTGATTTCTTGAATATGTCGGCTACCACAGCATTAACAGAGTCTTTCAAATCACAGAAAATGTTGAGGTAATATTTTATTAACAGAATTTGAAGACTACTGCTTTTTCATACTTATTTTGTCTAGGGAAAGCTGTCCCCCACCCACATCAGGGATTGAACTCAGGACCTTGTGCTTGTGAGGCAGGCACAGCCCCACTGAGCTAAATCCCTGGCTCTGGGAAAGCTGTTTTTGATAGTTTTGTTTTTTTCCAGATGCCCCGGAGCCTTTGTGTGCTAGGCAAGTGCTGTACCTGATGAACCACTGAGCTAGATCTCCAGCTCCGTATTTATTTATGAACAGATTTTATTTAAGTCTGTTCAGCTGATGTAGCAGTGTTGTCTTGATGTAAACTCTGTGAATGTAAAACCAGTACCTATTGCCTTCCCAGATGTGGGGGGTGGGTATCGTGCACTGATGGGGTTATTTTATCAATAAAGTGCTGAACTTGACTTGCTGTTTGTAGAGAGCCTAAGTGATCCAATTATGGGATTTGGAAGGACAAGTATTACTCAGCTTTTCATCACTGTGGTAGAATACCAGAGATGCCAACGTAGTGAGGCAGAGTTTTATTTTGGTTCAATGTCAAGAGCTTTCTGTCCACGGTGGCTCGGCCTGTTAGTCAGTGGCGGTGCAGCATATCATAGAGCGTGTGTGGCAGGTGAGGGAGCTGGGAAGCAGAGAGAAACAGAAGGTTCTCAGTGTCCTCTTCAGCTGCCTGCTCACCATCATCCAACTCCTTCCACCAGCCCCACCGGCCAAGGGTCCCAGTGCCTCCCCATAGTGCTGTGGGCTGGCAACTAGTCTGTGGGGACATTCCAGTCCAAACTATAGCGTAGAAATATTGTCTTGGTGAATATTCTGCCTGGGATGGTGACCTTCAAACATAGATAAGGGTATGAGCCCCAGTAGGTTCGGTACAGTTCAGGATTTTGCCGTACTCATTCATCATTTATCCATTCATCATTTATCGTCCCTTCTGTTTTCTGGTTAAGTATCTAATTTGAATGTAAACTTTCATGTCTTTTCATGCATTTAAAAAGAATAAGAGGGCCAGGGATTTAGCTCAGTGGTTCTACCGCCTTCCTTGCAAGCACAAGGTCTTGAGTTCAATCCTGGGCACCCCCCAAAAAACAAAAACAAAAACAAAAACAAATAACAAATAAAAAGAATAAGACTTTTTTTTTACATTGTTTGAATAGAAAATACCATGTAGGTTTTACTAGAGGCATGGGGTACAGTTTTTGTATTTGGAACAAAAATTACTTAACAGCAAAAATGTGCTAGATTACTATACATTTTTATTTACACATCTTTTTCTTGCTCCTTTTTTTTTTTAAGACAGGCTCTCACAAATGTAGTTTAGACTACCCTGGAACTCACTATGTCTATGTAGCCCAGGTTGGTCTTGAATTTGCAGAGATCCTCCTGCCTCAGCCTCCCGAGTGCTGGGATTACAGGCGTGCGCCACCACGTCTAGCACTATCCACACATCTAAATATCATTTTGTAGAAGCCAAAGGTATGTCTTTGTTTGCTTGCTTGCTTGTTTGTCTCCAAAACATCAGATTAGTTATCCACAGTTGGCTGAGGGGACTGTTCTACCAATGGAACCTCCTCTGCTGGGTGTTGGCTTGGTCACTTTTCACCCCTTATCCTTTCCTGGCACTTAGCTAATATTGCTCCGGTAGGGAAGCAAGGGTATATGGTGAGCACCATCAACTTTAGCTTTTCCGTAACTTATGTAGAAAGAACAAAGGCATTCCTGGAAAGATGGGAGTCACCTACCTATGCGTCATCTGGGCCCACTGGACAAGGTGTTGGTAGGTACAGTATTAACTTCAAGTTGTTTATCTGCAGGTGGATTTGTAGGTCTGGCTATTGTGTCTCCATCTTGAGGCCTGGCTTTCTTTAAATTCACCTCCAGATGCAAATGCCGTGTGTTTCACCCTCCGCACTGACTCCCTCCAGGGTCAGATCCCTCTTGGCTGCTTATTCATTTTTACCGACATTAGCTGACTATCTCAGGGGAAAACCCCTACACATCTGGGGCCACAGACGTGTTAAAGGTACAGTGGGATCCCCCCCATCAGTTAGGAAAATCGTAACAGTTCAACTTCAAATCAGTAACGTTTCTAAGAAAGTGTATCTCTGGAGAATACGTAGCATTATAATTAGATGCCCGCCATGCATACCTCCCAAATCATGAGGCTGACTTTTTTTTTTTTTTTTTTTTTTGGTTGGGTCCTTGCACTTTTGAGGCAGGCAGTGGAATGACTGAGCTAAATCCCTGGCCTGAGGCTGACATTTTAATCGAATTGATGACTCACGGGACAGTGGAGTTTTATGAATCCTGTGTTATGGAATTTCTCATTTAATCGAATTAGTTATGTTCAAATCAACAGTTAATGTGGAGCTCTCAGCAGAAATACTAGTCAGCAGTGTATGAAGTGGGTGGTAAGATGTTTGTTAGAACGGTAGTCTGCCTGTTACCCTGAAGCCTGCTGGTCTCTGGTATTTGTTGGTTGATGATTGATCACAGTACTCACAACCTCTCACTCCCATTTTTACTTCAAAACACATGGTTAATGCCACGATTAATGTTCATATTGGGGGTTAAAAATCTTCCCATGTTACAGGCAGCATTGATTATTTTGTACATTTTTGGAAATCTGCTGGATTATTATGATGACCAAAAAGGGAGTAGATTTTCTCATCTGCCTTTTTCAAGAGCAAAAAGTAAATTTCTAGTGCTTTGAAGTTAGTACTTTTTTGGTCTCTTTGGGCTGCTGTATCAAAACATCATAGCCGGCATGGCTTGTATGCTTCAGAAACATTTTTCACACATCTGGAGGTGCGAAGTCCAAGACCAGGGCTCAACTTCCTGACCCATGAAGCCTGCCTTTGCCCTGCAACCTCTCAGGATGGGTGAGGGCCCTCTCTGATCCAGTCATGAGGGTAGATTTAAAAAGTGAAATTTTCTTTTTTTATAGACAGTTTCTCCAGGTTCCTCATGCTGAGAGTGCCACCCTCCACCCTCAAGCCTGAGGAGGCTGGTTCATGGTTCCAGCCCCAGGGCCCAAGCTTGTCTAAGTCTTCAGGAGATTAGGGCGAGGCCAGAAGGGTGGGCAAGTGAGCATGACCTGTCAACTACGGAGATACAGACGCAAGCACAGAAAGAAAGTTTCTAAGCCTTCCATTTTGGACTAATCGGAAAGTGCTCTCTTCCGTTTTCCTGACTCGAGATCAGGCAGGTTTTGTTTGTTTGTTTGGTTTTGGTTTTTTGAAACAGGGTCTTACTGTGTAGTCCAGATTGCTCTGAAACTCACTGTGTAGCCCAGATGGGTCTTGAACTCACAGCCTCAGCCTCCTGAGTGCTGGGATTACAAGTGTGCGCCACCACGCCCAGCAAGCAGGTTTTTGATAGGAAGGTTTAGACTGATCTCAGCCTGAGGCATGGGGGACCAAAGACGGTGGCCATTAACCTCTTGGCCACTGTGCTCTCTCTCAGTGGCCCCCTCTCAGCAGAGCGTACACTTCTTTTCTACATTTAATAAATGTAAAACTCACTACCTTTTACATGTGTCTTGACCAGTAAGAACCTGGACAAAGTCTCTTATTGAGGACACCACAGTACCCCAGAACCCTGGTAACAAACACATGATATTTCCGAGATCTGTTCTTCCCCTTTTATAACCTAGAGAGCTCCAGCACCTTCCTGGGAGGAGGTGGTGGAATATGGCCATATTGTAAATTAGCTCATTTCTCCATTTTTATGGGCTTTTCTCACACTTTTGGTTGTGGGTAGCCAAATGAATCCAGCGATCCAGCTAGCCAGATCTGGGCCTGACACAGCCATGGTTGGTGACCAAAGGGATAGACTATTCTATTACAGATAAGTGAACATTAGAAATTGGGTATAGAAGGGACCTTCCATCTTGGTAAATCTTTGATTCCATCCTAATCCCAAATAACAGAGCCACCCTGGCAGACCTCACTAGTTGAAGTTTTCTTGTCACTGAACGGAGATGTGGCCTCAGAACTCCTTGCACAGTGCAGTTGTCTTGGAGCTGGGCTTCCCATGAGCGTCTGGCACCAGACTGAGAGGTCCTTACCCTGTGTGTCACATATCACTGATAAAAAGAAGGGAGCCTGCTGAGGAATTGGGTGTTGGCCCAGATATGGTTGTATTGTCTGAGGTCTATTTGAATTTGACATAATTGAAAGCACAGTGCAGTGTATTGAATGCTTTTAAATTATTCAGTGTTTTAAACCATCTAGAGGGGCCAGAGATTTGGCTCAGTGGTTCTACTGCCTGCTTCTCAAGTGCAAGGACTTGTGTTTGATCTCTGGTACCAAAAAAACCCAAACAAACAAGCAAAAATCTAGAAAATAAGACTAATCCTGGGGGCTGTAGCACTGCGGTAGTGCTTGTCAGGCCCATGGCCCTGTGTTCAGTCCCCAGTGTGCAAAAGAAAAATAATTTAAAGCAGTCATGCTGATTTTGATGAATGAGTGATCACAGAGAGGGATTATATTGTGGATCATTAACCCAAAGGTGCTGTTTTAAAACTAGGATAGAAAAAGGGTTGGTGATGTTGCTCAGCAGTACACTGCCTGCCTGGTAAGCTTGAGGTCTTGAGTTCGATCTCTGGTACGAAAAAAAAAAACAAAAAACAAAAAACAAAAACCAACTAAAATAGAAAAAGCAGGCTCGGTTACATAGCACAAGCTGGCCACAGTGTCCTGGGTAGGGTGATACTCAATCAGCGTGCCTGCCACCAGAACGAATATTGTATTACACAGCCAGCAGACCAACCACAGCTTCCAGCCATCTACATTTTCCCGAGTATCTTCTCTGAGCCAAGGCTGTGTGCCCCTCTGTGGACACTGAGCCTTGTGATTGCTAAACTGGATTGTTAACTTGATTGGCTTTTGAGCGGCCTAGGAGACATTTCTGGGTGTGTCGTGGAGGTGCGACCTTGGGGACTGTGTCTGGTCCTTGGCCCCTTATCTGGTGCTATTCTCCTCCTCTGCTTCCTAACCGCCATGAATTATAGCCTTGCTCCTCCACACCCTTCCACCTTGATGATTCTGCCATGGACTGGATCTTCTGAAACCATTAATAACAATAAACCCTAGCTGGGGATGTAGCTCAGGGGTACAGTGCCTGCCTGGCAAGCGCGAGGCCCTGAGTTCGATTCTTGGTAACAGAAACAAAACTTACTCTTTGAATATTTTTTGAGCCAGGGTTTCACATCGTAGGCTGGCCTTGAACTCAAAGAAGACCTTGGGTTGGATTTGTGCCTGTAGCAGTGGGCATGTCCTCCTCTGGGTCACTTGTTCTGTAGGTGCAGGAGGCAGGGATGCTCTTCAGTCCTTTCATTCCTTTTTTTGAGACAGCGTCTCGTTATATCCTGGCCTTGAACTCACTACGTAGCCTGGGCAGGCCTTGATCTTGGGGTAATCCTCCTGCCTCAGCCTCCCAAGTGCTGGGATTACAGGCATGGGCTGGCACTCCTTCAGTGTTCACTCTGTGAGCAAGGAGCAACTCTTCCTATCCCTATCAGCGTTTCTGCTTTCTCTAAGAGGCTTTGGAGATGGCGTTTCTCACTTCTCTCTTTTCTTCCTGGAACTCTTGGGACAGGACAAGTTGTCAAACAAACCAGGTGAGGGGACAGGGTGTAAGCGAGCGTAAAGCCTGGGAATGGAGGATGTGGTGGCTCAGCACTGGGGAGAGGAGGTTCCCGGGCTAAGGGAGGAGACCGAGTCTCCTGGACTTGTGCTAGACAGAATCCTTTTCTTGGCTTGGGGTGGGGAGAAGCCAGCGATGTCAGGGTGTCCCGGTGGTACATAAACCCTGGTGCGACTGCTCCCTCTCTGTGTGGCAACCCCTGAGCAGTGTGATGGGAGCTCTGCTATGCGCTGCCTTTACTCATTTTTCTCAGCTTCCCTTTTTCAAAGCTCTGGGTCCCTTGGAGTTTACACTGGCTAAGGAAGAGCTTGGATGACCTAGGCTATTTAAATTCCAGGAGCAGAACCAGCAGACCCTTCTGTCTGCTGTAATTTCTGGGGACTCCTGGTGCACCAGATCAAGAGGAAAGAGGGGTGTGGCCCGCTCTTCACCCTTAAGATCCCTGGCGTTGCCCTCTGGGATGGGGATAAATTGGTCATCTCTTGTGTTCTTTGGTGCTGAGCCCCGGACAGTGGCACCTGCTCATTTCACCTGGGAAATAGGAGGGGACCTGCAGCAAGAGGATGTAGGAAATGACAGACACATTCTGTGTGTAGGACACTTTGGCCTGTTCAGATTTAACATGGAAAAATGCATAGAAAATGCAGAAAACAACAACTAGGAATAGTGGTTGCAGACCATTATAGAAAGCTAAGAAGTTTTGGAGGCAGCCCATATTCACAGCATACGACACTCCTCTTCAAAGATTACAGAAAACATCAGTGAGAGTGGTGGTAACACATTACAGCCAGGGACATTTTTGTGTTTGGGCCAGTGTGTGTGACGCTGGGGGTGGAACCCAGGGCCGTGAGCTCTATTCCTGGCTGCATACCCAGGCCTCCTTTGGCTTAAATGAAGGAAAATTGATAATGAATTCCAGACACCATTCTCATAAAATAAAAAAGTTAAGATGAAAAAAAAAGTGCCTTGGCTATGTGTGATTAACAGTATCCACCTACTTGGTAAAATACATAAGAAATAATGATGGTCTTTGCAAGGACTAAGTGCACATTCCTTTTCTTCCGAACTTGGTATGCTTTTTGTTCAGGAGGTTGGTATCTGTCAGTGTGTCATTTATGTCCCTTCCCCTTTCTGCTATGATTGCCACAAGGTTTCTCAAGCGAACTGACTTCCTCATTTTCACTGATTCATGTTCAGATCTGTGTGGTTACGTGCCAGTGTGCGGTCAGCACACAGGACCCTCAGCATCGATGTGTGACACTGGCAGGTCTTGCAACAGCCCAGTGTGTGTGGTATTTTGCTTCCAGTGCCATAGCGTGCCAGGATGGCCAGTTGACAGAGAAGTCTGGGTGGGTAGCAGGCCTTTTACGTAATGAGTTTATTGGTACATTTTAGGTATACAGTACAGTTACATTCATCATTGGGGTCTTGTACCTTTACATGACAGGTCTTGGTTCTCATTTTCTCCCTTTACCCCTGCCCTCCCTTCTCCCCCTTCTCCCTTTCCTATTTACAAATACTTTAAAAACAGGTATTTTGTAATCAGCAAAGTTAAAAGCTTTTTATTTTTCTTTCCCCCTTTGGGGCAGAAAGATAAAATAAATACAAGGAGGGGTGCTTTTACCATCATTGGACAAGTCTGCCGTTATATCCTCTAGTTGAGCCTGATTTAATTTTAGAAAGTTTGAAGTGACATTCCCTAAGTTTGATGCAACTTGGTTGGTCTTGTTTTGGCCTCTGCTTATAATCAGTTAAGACAACCCCTCCGTTGTATAGAGTGGAGGTGGTGCTAAACTCAAAAAAACAAGGGAAGGGCCAGGGATTTAGCTCAGTGGTGCCACACCTACCTCGCAAACTAAAGATCCTGAGTTTGATCCCTGATACTGAAAAACAAACAGACAAATGAACAAACAAACACACACACACACACACACACACACACATACACACAAACACACCGAAAAAAATGGAGTTCTGCTAATATGAAACATTTCGGTTGATTTTAGGAAGAGGTAGAAGAAAACGTAAGCAATGTTGGAAGGGGAGGAGAGCCTACGAACTCTCAGGTGCCTAATAACTAACTGACCCACGTAGCTAGAGCTAGGTTAAGTGAAGACAAGCCGGGGCTGCAGAAGTTGAGCTTGGACATTCAGGGTGTGGTTTGGTGGTCCATCCCCAGCATCACCAAGAAAATCCAAACCAAGCAGCAAACAAAAAACCCCATCATATACTTTACAAGGCTTTGAATGCATGCCAGGCGAAACAGTTAATGCTTTAGACGAGGAGATCTTAAAGTCTGTAAGGATGAATCTGGCAGTTTTACAGAAGTGAGATTAGACAGGAGGAGGGCAAGGAGGTGGCAGGAAGGGGCACGGCAGACCGGAAGCCAGGAGGACGGGCTGGACCTGAGCTGTGGGCCGGTGGAGAGAGAGGTGGACTTTCCAGCAGCCAGATCAAAGCACGACTCTTGGGAAAGAAGTCAGGACTGTAGGTGGATAAACAGTTGGGAATTATTTGCAGAGGGTGAAAGTTGAAATGGATTGGATTGATCAGTTGATTGCAGTCCTGCTGGGGATGGAACCCAGGGCATAGCACATGCTGGGCAAGTGCTCTACCACTGTGTTACATTCCCAGTCTGAAATGGTGGGTTTAGTGACCACACAGAGAGAAAGACATCTACAAAGCCTAGGAAAAAAGTGAGAAAAGGAGCAGGAAGAGGTAAATAAGCAGCTAAGGATAACTGGGAAAGGACAAGGACAGTGATGGAAGCAGAGGGAGCGCGTTCTGACTGTATTTTCTCTCTCCTTATTCTCTGCCCACCGATACTCTTTTGTGCTGTATTTTCTACCCAAGAATAATCTATGTTGTTTGTCAGCCCCTGTCCAGATATGAAAATGCTGGTGCTCGTAAAGTTCACCCCGAGATAAGTATTTTTGGTTAAGATTTGGAACACAGGGGTTCTTCCTCCCTGTGGTTATATGGGATCTTCAGAATTCTGAGCACACACCAAGCCTCCAGGCTGTGGTTCTGGGAGAGCCAGCAGCTGAACCTGCAAAGGGTTTGTGTGTAGAATCTTGTGGAGATACTTTATTAAATTGGGATTTCACATACTTTTCAACATATTTTTGTATTTTGCATAAATAATAAATGTACTTCATTCAGAAATCACTTAGCTTTTTTTTTTTTTTTTTTTTTTTTTTTTTTTTTTTTTTTTTGGCTTTTTGAGACAGGGTCTCACTGTGTAGTTGAGACTGACCTGGAACTTACTGTGTAGCCCAGGCTGGTCTCAAACTCACAGGGATCCTCCTGCCTTCGCCTCCTCCCAAGTGCTGGGATCACAGGCGTGCGCCACCAGACCCGGCTCTAATCACTTAATTTTGATGAGTGTACCTTCCAACCCTGTTACTGATTCCCTCTGCCCGTGTTGGTGTCAGGGTTTAGATACCATTACAAATGTGCTGTTAGGAATGTTTAGTACCTTCTTGACTTTCTGAGTCTTGTGGTTTTCTCTTCTATACCTTTCTATACCGTTACTCAGAAAGTTTCTTATTCATTAAAAAAAAAAGTGTACAGGAAATTTCATGACATGAATGCAAATTATTCTTTTTACCTGTAGTTCCCAGTCTTTTGCTGCTACAAGATAATGCTACTGTAAGACACTTGTACGATGAATTCCAGCAAATAGCATCTCACCTTATTGATGTTTAAGTGCCCTTCACGATGGTTGTGCTGTTAGTTCTGCCGGTAAAGTGTGTGCAAGCATGTGTCACCCTGTACCTGCCTGAGTGACACAAGCAGATGTCAGATTTTGCATTTGTACCAATCTGATGGGGAAGAAGTAGAAACTCGGTGTAGTCTTATTTTAATTTCTCTTAAAAGGGAAGCTATTTTGCACACCGTTCAAGTTTGTGGGCCAGTTGTGTTTCTCTTTCTAAGACCTGTCATGTACTCACATCTTTGGACCATTAGTCTGTCAGGTTGTGATTTTCTTTGATTCCTGAGACCTCATATATTTGGATGATTATTTTTTGGGGGGGGGGCGGCGTGGACCAAGGATTAAACTCAGGACGTGGTGCTTGCCAGGCAGGTGCTGTGCAGCTGAGCTAAATCTCCAGCTCCTGGATGATTTTTTTTTTTTGAGGGGGGTACCAAGGATCGAACTTGGGATGTTGTGCTTGCAGGGCAGGCAGTGGAACCACTGAGCCAAATCCCTGGGCCTGGATGATTAATTTTTATCTGTGCTAAGATACAAGTGTTTCTGTAAGTTTGCAGGTCTTTTTTTTTTTTTTTTTTTTTTTTTTATACCGGGGATTGAACTTGGGACCTTGTGCTCTTGAGGAACCACTGAGCTAAATCCCTGGCTCCTTGCTTATGCTTCTTGCAGCAGATTTTTAAAAAATTTTATGCAGTCCAATATCACATTTTTAATAGCTTCTGGATTTTGAATTTTTTAGTAGAAAAAAAAAATCTTCCCTCTGCCATGTTATAAGGCTATTCTCTTTTAAAATTTCATTTTTATATTTAAATCTTTGATTCATTTAATCTGGCTATCCAGTTGTCTCAACATTTTTTTAAACTAAAAAATTGGTTTCTACACAATCTGTTTGAAATACATCCTTAATAACATTGCCATATTGTCTTAATTATTGACATGGGTTTTGTTTGTTTGTTTGTTTTGGTTTTTTGAGACAGGGTCTCACTAGTTGAGGCTGACCTGGAACTCACTATGTAGCCCAGGCTGGTCTCGAACTCACAGTGATCCTCCTGCCTCAGCCTCCTGAGTGCTGGGATTACAGATGTGCGCCACCACGCCCGGCGCTGACTTTTTATTTCAAATCAAGAAAAAAATGTTGCATTTTTCATGCATTTTATGCCTGGTACATATATATTTCCCCCCTTTAGACCTACTATGGTGTATTATATAGTTTCTTGCATTAGCTTCATGGTCAATCTGTCTTTGGCTCAGTGGCCTTGATCTCAAACCCAAAGTCATGGCTGAGGATATGGCAAGGTTACTCAACTCCTTAGACCAAAAGTGACAGAGGCTGTTTTCTGTAAACCTTGGCTGGGTGGCAATAACGGAAGGAGAATTTTGAGAATCTGTCTAACAATATATCTCAAGAGTGATTGTCCTTTCTAAACCTTGAAAAATCTTCAAGATGCATAGGAAAGCCACTTTTGCCTTGGATTGGACTTGAGGAGTAAGGTACTGGCAGGATATCTGTATTGTGGTTTTACAGAGTCCTCACCTGGACAGAACACCTTCCTCACACTTCAGACCTACAGAACCACGGGACTTTGTTGGACCCTATTGAGGGGCTGAGGGACTTCGGTGGTTTTTCTGGGCTTGGTCATAGGAAGGCCCAGAGATCTAAAGAGAGGAAATCAGGTTATGTTCCATACTGTAGAAGATGCCTTCCCCAGTAAAATAAAATAAAGCAAAGGGTGACTTGGATTACAGTTTTGTGGGACAGGGGAAGCAAGTGTAAGTGAATTAGTGACAAGGACATATCTAGATTAATGCTAGATGCAGGCCATGTTGCCAAGTCTTGTATCAGTTCCCTTTCTTCACCCAAGTGTAGAGGAAATATGAGGAAGAACTGCTAGGTGGGGCTTTCTTATTCGGCAAGGAAGACCTGGGGATGCTATGGGGTCAGAGGGAAAGATTTTTTTTTTTTTTTTTTTTTTTTGGCGTTTTGAGACAGGGTCTCACTATGTAGTTGAAACTGACCTGGAACTCACTGTGTGGCCCAGGCTGGTTTTGAACTCGCAGTGATGCTCCTGCCTCAGCCTCCCGAGTGCTGGGATTATAGGCATGCGCCACCACGCCTGGCTCAGTGGGAAAGATCTTAATGTATTTGGTGTCAATGGGAAAGATCTTAGTGTATCTGTCAGAAGGCAAGTGTTGAACTGAATGATGTGGAACTTAATGCTATAAGGTAGGAGGAAGCATTTGGTTATGAAGTTACAGACTTGGTTTCACATCCTGGCTCTGTTCTCCATTCTCTTTGGCTTCGGGCAAGTTACACAACTCTTCTACCCTTGTTTCCTCTTGTACACACTGGTGATAATGCCTAATACCTGGTAGGATTGGGAGGATTACATCAGTGTGTGTACTGAGGGTTGAAAGTACAACCTGGCCCCAGGAAACAGAAATATCAGTTGCCTTCTAGGTGAGGAAGGAAGACTTAAAGATATACATGGGAAAAGTATGATTGGTGTTAGACGGGACCTGTAATTGAGATTATAGCTAGGGATTTGAAAGAATTTTGAAAAGTAAAATTTTTTTTCTGATTTAAAAATATTGAGGTATAATCTGTGTACATTGAAGTGCACACATGTTAATGTTCAGCTAGATGACTAGTTATATACATGTGGACCTATGTGATCACCACTCAGATCTAGCTAATGAACATGTCTTGAAATTTTTTTTTTGTACCAGGGATCCAACTAGGGTCCTTGAGCTTGCAAGGCAGGTGGCGGAACTGCAGCGCTAAATCCCCGGCCTTTGTTTTTGACGTTTTGCCAGCCCCTCTGGTGTACATTCATCCCTCAGTCTTGGTGACTGCTAGCTCTATCTTCATGGGTGTCTTCCTCAATTCATTTTTCTTATTCTTGAAACTTAGTGTGTACTCTTTTTGTGTCCATTTTTTCACTCAGTAAAACATTGTGAGATTTTTTTCCCCCATGTCTTGCATGAATCTGTAGATTTTTTTGTAATCATTGTGGAGTATTCCTTTGTACAAACACCAATCATTTGCTAATCTATCGTTTTGGGTTTTTTCAGTTTTAGTTTTTTTCTTCACATTAGGAATAAAGCTAATCAAGATGCTCTTGTACAGATGTTTTTCTGAATGTCTGGGTCACACAGTAAGCAAATATATATTTAATTTTAAGCTGGGCGTGGTGGTGCATGCTTGTAATCCCAGTACTTGGGAGGCTGAGGCAGGAGGATCACTGTGAATTTGAGAGTAGCCTGGGCTACATAGTGAGTTCCAGGTCAGTCTCAAGCGCATAGTGAGACCCTGTCTCAAAACAAACAAACAAACAAACAAAAAAACAAAAAAAAAACCCCAAAGTATATATATTTAATTTTAATAGAAAGTGCTAAATGGTATTACAAAATTTTTGCACTCGCAATAGCACCATGGACCCAGACCCTGCACCCAGATTAAACAATTGTCCAGAATATTCTGGGGTGGAGTGGGGAGGTGACGGGACGAGAAAGGGATCAATGATCATGACGTAATATTCACTGATGTCACAAAATGGGTGTAAACCTTGTGTAGCACAATAGACCTGTATATAAATTAGAAGTTCTTAATAGATTTAAAGAATTAGCTACATTTATTTCATCTATCTTTTTTTCTGGCTTCCTTTGTGGAAGTATTTTTAATTAAAAATCGATTACAGATGCATTATAAGCAATATAGAAAGTTATAGAATATATACATAACCAACTAGAAATACCATCTTCTTGTCTTAATTTATGACCTTTGGTGGAACTACCATGAAGCTAGTCCTAGGTATCCTTTTACATTCTTCAAGATACATCTAAAAAATGTACATTTAAAAACACTTAAAAACAGCCTTAATCCTGTTTTTACGCTTAACTAAATTGAACAACAATAAAAGAACTTGGTCTCTACGATGAGTGTTATCATTATGTTCTTTTTTTGTTTTTGTTTTTTGAGACAGGATTTCACTATGTAGTTGAGACTGACCTGGAACTCACTATGTAGCCCAGGCTGGTCTCGAACTCACAGTGATCCTCCTGCCTCAGCCCCACTGGTGCTGGGATTACAGGCGTGCACCACCATGCCCTGCTAGTGTTATCATTAAGTATATCTAAAATGTACCAATAAACATTTTCTTCCAAAAAAAAAAAAAAGAATTTAAGAAGGAAATCAGGAACCCAAAAGGAGTTGCTATGAAATAGGCACAAACTGCCTAACTTCTTTCCTGGATATGTACCTTGATTTATGGCCTGGGCACAGTTTGTATTGTATTCTAGAGCTTAGCCTTGCAGTGTCACAGCTAAATTATCGTGAAAAATCAGGCACAAAGAGGAGTGGAAACCTGTACAGTGTGTGACTGTAAATGTGTTCATTAATTAAATATATTAATGACTGTAGCAATTAGCGATTTGCATCAGAATGAGATAGAAATCAGCGATATTTCAGGTGTTCATTCTTGGTACTAACATTGGCCATGCCTCTCCTTTGGTACTGAATATCGCTGGTGTTTAATCTCAGCAGCACTACTTTGTCTCTTTCCAAATCCTGACATACAGTTAGTTGATCATTAGAGCTGTTTTTCCTTGGGCTCTTCAATCAGGCTACCCACGTATATGGGCAGGATGGAGGCTGGGGATAGTAGGGCAGCATCGAGACCTGGCTTCCTTGCTAAGGACCTGAGCCCTCAGAAGAGCTCCCGGTTCCCGGAAGAGGACCCCAGCCAATAGTTGGTGCTGGGGTAGGTAAACTCCTCCTTGCCCAATTGCTTAATAATTGAAGAGGGGAATAGGAGTGTAGTGTACATAGAAAGAGTCTAAAATCATACACGGGCAACTTTGTGCGTTTTCCAAGGCGAGCTTACGCATTTGTGTTTCGATTTGATCAAGATACAGAAGATACCAGTTATTTAGAATGTATCCTCAGTGCCCCTTCTAGACACCGTGAGAGTTGAGAGTGCATTTTTGTCAATTGCAGACCAGATTTAACTTAAACATTTTTCACGGATATGGTGTTAGGTACGGCTGCTTCATTCTAGTACTGCTACTGTATAATTATCTAGGTCCCCGAGATGGGCTAACATTCAAGCAGGGCCCTTACTCAAATCCGCCAGTTCAGACATGGTTTCCATGAGAGGTTGGTTCAAATGATGAGTTTCTAACTCTTGGCACATTGGTAGGGTTAGGGTCGACTTCTGTATATCAGTTACCATGTCCCCTTTTGGTCCACAGTAGGCCTGATTTTCTTAATTGCTAGCTTGAAAAGCTTGCTTTATAGCTGGAAGACAGAAAAGCTAGTGTGATTTATAAGTGGGCAGCTATTCTAAGAGTTCACTCAGCTAATTTAGAGTTGATTATGCCTGAGATGGGTTTAACTTCTGCCTTCATTTCAAAAGGCCTGACATATCTGGTATTATTTATGAATGTGTGGCTTGCTAAAGACAGGGAGGGGCACAGGGCAGCTTGTGCAATTAATCTCTTGCATTAGATAGAGGGCTAGTTCTAATTTCCTTTTAATCCAAGCATGGATTATGTTGGTTTGGTCAGGGCATTTGATGTAAGGACAAAGTTTAAATATTTATGACTTTACTCTTTTAGTTTTTTGTTTGTTTATTTGTTTTTTGGTACTGGGGATCGAACTCTGGCGCTTGCAAGGCAGGCAGTGGAAGACTTTACTCTTTTATTTATTTATTTATTTTTTGAGACAGGGTCCCACTATGTAGTTGAGACTGACCTGGAACTCATTATGTAGCCCAGGCTGGTCTCAAACTCACAGTGATCCTCCAGCCTCAGCCTCCCGAGTGCTGGGATTAAGGTGTGTGCCACCATGCCCAGCTTGGTTCATAACTCTTAATAGTCAGTATTTCTCAGAAGGAAGCACCATTATGTTTTCAGTAGTGCTTCTGTTATCAGGGTCCTGGAGGTGCTGTGGATGCTTTCCAGAGATTCTAAGTTCTTGTTGTCCTGAACAAATAATTAGACAACACACACACAAAAGGTCGTAAGGTTTTATTTTATTTTATTTTCAGTACTGGGCACCAAACTCAGGACCTTGTGCTTGCGAGGGAGGTGTGGTGCCACTGAGCTCAATCCCCAGCCCAGTGAGGTTTTCAATTTATGAAAGGTAGGAAAAGAAGTCTGCTTTGCAGAGTCAGAGCTGGCCCGGAAGGAGCTCACGGTGGCCATGTGGTTAATGGCTGCCATCTTTTGTACCCCTCATTCTGACAGCAGATCTAGGCCATTCTAGGAAGAACCTGCCTGATTCTGTTCCAGAAGAACTGAAAATAGCACTTTCTGATTGGTCTCAGGAGCAGGGCTTGGACATTTGGGTCCTGGATCTCTGTGATTAACAGGTCATGCCCACTTGCCCAGCCAGTTGGCTGCACCCTAATCTCCTACCTCATTTCCTCTAATACTTATTTTAATGATAGTACTCATTGCCAGGTAGTGAGTGCCTAATATTGGAGAGGTCTTAATTGTCTTAGGAACAACCATTGATTCCAATACTTTATTTTCATTTTTGACTATAATATCACATGTGTACGTACCACCTAATGCATTAAATAAAACAATATCTTGAGAGACAAAGAAACCTTGACATGTGTAAGCAGCCTTAAAAAATTGACATATAAATGTAACATGTGAGCTTAGGTTGGAAACTTAGGTTGGTTCAGAAAAAAAAAAAAAAGAAAATGCATATATTATTGGGACACTTTCCAAAATCTGAGTAAGTTATGTAGATGATATACTTGGATTGCATTAATGCCAACTACCTTGATTTTGGTAATGGTATTGTGTATCATAAGTGAATGTGTCCTAGCCGGTCATGGTGGCACATACCTGTAATCCCAGCACTTGGAGGCTGAGGCAGGAGGATCGCTGTGAGTTTAAGACTAGCTTGGGCTACATAGTGAGTTCCAGGGCAGTCTGAACTACATAGTGAGACCCTGTCTCAAAAAACAAAAGCAACAACAAGAAAAATGAGTGTGTCCTGAGGAAAATGTATGCTAAAATACTGAGGATTAAGACCATGAGGTATGCAATTAATTTTCTGTTCACAAAAATTATCTGTTCATAGACAGAGAACAGTAACAAATGTGGTGAACTTAGTATGTAGCCCAGGCTGGCCTTGAACTCCCAGCAATCCTGCCTCAGCCTCCTAAGTGCTGGGATTAGGGAAATCATAATTTAAAAAATGAAAACTAGCTTCAGGACGCAAGCCCAGTTCAAAAATTTTTTTCCTCTTTTCCCTGGAAAATAAGCCTGGGAAATTTCCTTTCACCTGCAAATGGATTCTGCTACTGGATTCCTTTTTTTCTTGCAGACAGCCTCTTTCACTCATGAATAGACCACCTTTTCAGCTGTAAAATGGCCTTTCTCATTTGAGTAGACCATTAACTTTGTACACACACACACACACACACACACACACACACACACGCCAGGGATGGAACTCAGGACCTTGTGCTTGCAAGGCAGGCACAGTGCCACTGAGCAAAATCCCTAGTTCCAGTAGCCCATTATCTTCCAATGGGTAAGCCACACTTGGGATCCACCAAACCAAGACCAAGACTAGATAATCAAATTGCACAAATTTTTACTGCCCAAAACACAGATATTCCCAGTTTCAAACTCTAGTGGGTCTCATTTCTCTAGGTACCCGCAGTTTACTCTTGAGTGGACCCCAAATCTTCACCTAATAAACCCTTCCCTTGTCTCTTACTGATTAACCTCTGAGCCTTTTATGTTTAGGGTAGGTTAAACTCTGCACCTTAGCTTCAGGATCCTCTCAGACCCAGGCTAGTGTCAGAATTGCTGAATCGCTGGCTCTGAATGTCCTTCAGTTTACCTTACATGCTAAACTGTTTCCCAGTATGGTAAACCTTGTTGGTATAAAACAGTATCTCATTGTGGTTGTTTATATTTCTTTGGCTATAGTGAAGCTGAGCATCTTTTTTTTTTTTTTTACCGGGGATCAAACTCGGGTTCTTACACTTGCAAAGCAGGTGGCAGAACCACTGAGCTAAATCCCCGGCCCTGAACATCTTTTTGAATGCTAGTCATCGAGGCTTACTTTTATGAATTGCTTGCCAGTGTTTTAAAATCTTTGATTTTTTTCTACTAATTCTTGTTATGTCTTAACATAGTCTGCACATTCAACCTTTGTCAGGTAGATGTTGTCCACATACTTCTGAAACTAAAAAACAAAACAAAACAAAAAAAAAACTAAGTTACATTTTATTTGAATTACACCAAATAAATGAGGTAGAGACAGGCAGAGAAAATATTACACATGAAGTGCGCCGGGCCTAGGGTCTGGTGTCTGGGTGCACATCTCTTCTAGGCTTTGTTACACTGTGAAGCAACTTAAAGTTGTGTTCTTATGTTTGACTTTCTGAAAAACAGTATGTTTAGAAGGTCTAGCCAATGTCCCAAGAGTATTTCATTCAGAGAATTACTCAATAACTTGTTTTTCCCTCCTCCTGTAGACATTACCAAAGAATCTGCATATTGCTAAATAATGAAACTCTTGCACTGCCAAGCTTTGGCCGGGACAGAACTCGCATTGAGTAATCGGCCCAAGTGCTCTTGCAGTGGGAGGAGGGTATCTCTTGGTCCATCATCTAACCGATTCCTACTGATTTGATAACACCAATAGGCTACAGGTGAAGGAAGATAAACCTGCTTGGAACACCTTGAGAAGGTCCTAATGATAATTCAGAAACTTCCTTTATTGCTGTAATTCGTAGGGTAGATATTAGCATTACATATGGGACACACATACAAAAAATCAAAACAAAACAATACACACACACACACACACACACCAAAACAAAATAAAACCCAAACCTGAAACTGGAAAATATTAACTCTGTGTGGAAACTGAAAAAAAATTCCCACTCCATTTTTATAAGACACCATTTACGGAGCTCTGGTGGTTGTGTTACCTCTGTCATCTGTGCTAGCTGGTGCGGTGTGAATTCACTGTAAGCTCTTTCCAGAGATTTTTTTCCCCCAAGCTCTTGTCCTGAACAAAGAATCGAAAGATTTTACATTTATTAAATGTAGGGAAAGAAATATACATACTCTGCAGAGTGAGCGTGGGCCACTGAGAAAAAGAGCACATTAACCAGGAGGTTAATGATGCATCTTGTGTACCTGCCATTGCTCAGGTTGACGTCAGATCGAGGCCGTCCTATCAAAAATCGGCTTGATTTCTCACCAGGAAAAAAAAAAAAAATCGAAGATAGCACTTTCTGATTGGTTCCAGGTCCAGGGATTGGGGACTGTTTTTTTTCTGCGCATGTGTCCTGGATCTCGGTGATTGGTAGGTCACACCCACTTGCTCAGCTGCTGGGTTATGACCTAATTTCCAGACTGTTGTCCTAAACAGAATTTGACTTTCACTTGATCTTAGCTTAAAGGCTGAGAAGTGATAAAACTTGACTTTCAACTCCAAGCTGCGCCCCCCCAACCAAAAAGAAAAAAGAGAGAAAGAAATATCCCAACTCTTCCAGTTGATGCACACATCAGTTCTTACGGGAATTAATGATACAAGCTCATTCTCAACTTTCCACTGATTTCTTTTTTCTTTTTTTTTTTTTGAGACAGGGTCTCACTATGTAGTTCAGACTGACCTGGAACTCACTGTGTAGCCCAGGCTGGTCTCAAACTCACATCGATCCTCCTGCCTCCGCCTCCTGAGTGCTGGGATGACAGGCGTGCACCACCATGCCCGGCCATTGATTTATTTTCTTTATGGAAAATATAGTATCAGTGTGGAGAAGAAAACCTAGCCTCATTGCTCAAAGATAACTTAATGCTTTCTTCCTGACCTTTTCCCGTGTATACATAGTTCACAGAGTTAAGCTACAGTTTAAGATTGTGTCTCTCACTTAGCTTTATTTATTTTCCTCATTGAGTTTATTGGTACATTTTAGGTATACAGTGCAGTTACATTCATCACTGGGATCCTGTACCTTTCCATGATGGGTCTTGGTTCTCATTTTTCCCCTTGTCCCTGCCCTCCCTTCACCCCTCCCCCCCCTTATACACACTTCATTTCTTAGCATTATTAATGTACACGGTGTCTATATCACTGTATATCATATAGTGAGCATTTCCCTGCATTTCTTATGACAGATGCCCAAAATTGGAACTACTCATTGTAGAAAACTATTTTTAGTCTTTTCATGGCACATGAGTTTTGAAAACAGTTGCTAGTGGTTTATTCCATGCTCCTACAAGTGGCGTATGAGAGTACCTGTATCATTTTAGTCATTGGACTTTTCATGAGACAGAAGTATTGCTGATATAACTCTCAACTTGCTAGATGCCTGATAGGTCGAGTGTGTGCTTCGCGATATCAAAGAATGAATTCTAAGGAACAGCAGAGGTTAAGAATAAACATTTGGCCAGGGATTTAGCCCAGTGATTCTGCTGTCTGCCTTGCAAGTGTAAGGACCTGAGTTTGATCCCCAGTACCCCCCCCAAAAAAAAAGAATAAGAAAAATTTATTGGGAGAGATAGCTCCTGAGAGATAGGAGGGGACTCAAAAGTGTGTTGCCACAGACCCCACTTCACAGAGAAAATTTCATAGAGCAAAAATCATGAGGTGGGTACAAGATGAGTCCTAACTGTGTCAACCAGTAAGATTACAAGTAGGTAATGTTGGTCCAGTGGGTGAAGAGAATCGATCACATGGCACGGGTACATGGAAAGAGCAGACATTTTTAAAGAAGGGATGGATCAGGAGGTCCTGATCAACCACCTGGCTGACTGATGTCATTCTAGACTTTATTGGACCAGGTGATACCAATTTCAGTATGCTCTTCAATTTATTCCTTATCCCTCAGGATAAGCACGGAGGCCTGGTCATTCCTTTATTTTGAGGGCTGGCCTCTGACAGATGCACCTCCAGACACAATTATAGTGTGTTCTCATCTGCACTGACTCCCTCGGGTATCTAGCCCTATCTGACTGCCTCTAATCGACCTAACTTAGCTGCTTATAATAATTCGATAACATAAGTACGTCAGTTTTGTCTCATTCACATTTCTTTGATGATGAGTTTAAAACATCTGATATTTATTTTGTTTTGTTCTTTCTTTTTGAGACAGAATCTTGCTACTTAGTTCAAGTTGGCTTTGAATTCACTCTGTGGCCTTGAAATCGTGCTCTAGTCCCTTCCTGCCTCAGCTTCCCAAGTGCTGGGATTGTAGGCATGTGCCACCGCACTGAAGTTCTGATATATTTATTAACCACTCATATTACTTTTTATTTTGTACCAGGGATAGAACTTGGGATCTTGCAGTTGGGAGGCAGATGGCGGCACCACTGAGCTAAATCCCCAGCCTAGCACTTGTATTTACTTCAGTGAGTTCAGATCATGAACTTGCTTACTTTTCTGCAATAGCTTGTGTTTTTCTTTTCTTTTCTTTTTTATTTTATTTATTTATTTATTTATTTATTTATTTATTTATTTATTTATTTATTTATTTAGTGGTTTTTTGAGACAGGGTCTCACTGTGTAGTTGAGATTGACCTAGAACTCACTGTGTAGCCCAGGCTGGTCTCGAACTCACAGTGATCCTCCTGCCTCAGCCTCCCGAGTGCTGGGATTACAGGCATGTGCCACCACGCCCGGCAGCTTGTGTTTTTCTTATTGAATAATTTTTATAGTAATCCCAGCACTCTGAGAAGTGAAAGTCAGGAGAATTGCAAGTTCAGTCCCAGCCTGGGCAATTTAGTAATTTACTGAGACTTGCCTCAAAACGAAATATAAAGGGCTGGGAGGTAGCTCAGTGTGAATGAAGATCCTGGGCTCCACCTCCAGTATATATGGCCTTTACCAGGGAAGCATGAAAATCTTTGTCATTACACGGTTCAGAGCTGTATTTGGAGAGAGTTTTTATTATCCATGACTTCATTTGATGATAGTGTTTGGGGAGGAAATCCAGATTATGGAGACCCGAGCTTCCTCCATGGTTATCATTGGATAGAAGCCATTTTCTCTCAGTGACGTCATCTGGTCTGGCTGCAGTCATTGGTTCCTTATTTTTGAAGTCTGTATGTCACCCATCCTTATTTTCTATAAACTCCGCAAAGTTGCCCTTTTGGTGCGCTGCCCCCTCCTATGACGTTTTCTCATGTCCTGATGCTTTCTTTTAAGGTATTATCCAAAGAGACGAGTCACCCATGGAAAAAGGGCTCTCTGGTCTTCGAGGAAAGGACTTTGAGCTCTCTGACGTGTTTTATTTCTCCAAGAAGGGATTGGAAGCCATTGTGGAGGACGAAGTGACCCAGAGGTTCTCCTCAGAGGAGCTGGAGTCATGGAATCTCCTCACTAGAACCAACACCAATTTCCACTACATCAGTCCTCGGCTCACCATGGTGTGGGTGCTGGGCGTCATAGTCCGCTATTGCGTCCTGCTGCCTCTGAGGTGAGTCGCCTGCCTGGTACCTTGACCTGTGTGCAGTGGCCACAGCTGAGCTGAGCGGTGACGTTCCACCCCTTCCACCTAGGAAATACAGCCCTGGGGGATGCAGCGTTTACCCTCCTGTCACTGTTTTCTCCCGATGAAGGTGTATATTCAGAATTCAGTACGTGTCTTGCAGTCTGGATCCACTTTGCGTTGCACTCCTAATTTGAGGATGGATAGGAAAGGGAACGTGCAAACAAGAAAAGGAGAGATGCTGGATAATTCCACATTTTCCAACATGTTCTCCAGCTCCACCGTGCCTCTTCTTAGGAAAGTTCCCCAGCTGGGTCCCCCTCGCTTTTAGCTTGGCGGGGGGAGCCTGCAGCCCAGTTTACGGAAGCCCACTGGGGGCCATCAGAGTAGGAGACCCTGGGCAGCGGGGCGAAGGCACAGTGGCCGCGATCTGGTGATGCGATGCAGGGAGGAGGGAGAGATACCAGCCACGGCCTGGCTGCTGGTCATCTTGCTTCATTTCGCTGAACTTGGCCTTGGCCTCCTCTAACAGCTAATCCTGGCCTGAGGTGGAGCCTTCCTGCTGTCCCCAGGGTGGCTCGCACTCAGCCCCCACAGTTTATTACCGGGAAGACATTGCTTAAGAAGAGGCAGACACAGATCTCCTGTTTCCTTTGCCGTGGGTTGCCAGGGACCTGACATGGCAGCACCGTGTGTCCTCGGGGAATCGCTTCAGCTGTGACCACAAAGTGAAAGTTAGGGTTTCATGCACTTCTGCTTGAACCTGAAACCAGGGTCCCCGCGGTGGGGTTCGCATGTCTGGGGATGCCCATGACTTGCCATTGGCGTGTGAAAAGAAAGATGAGAGCATTTATTTACTTATTTGGTGTCGGGGATCGAACTCGGACCACCCTTGCTTGCAAGGCCGGCAGCAGAGCCAAATCCCCAGCCCAAGAATTTTTATTTATTAAAAGCTTCGGTCCTCTAGATAATTAGAGCTCCTGTTTTCTTTTCTTTTCTTTTTGGTTTTCTGAGACAGGGTCTCACTGTGTAGTTCAGACTGCTCTGGAACTCACTGTGTAGCCCAGGTTGTTCGCGAACTCTTGGTGATCCAGCTGCCTCGGCCTCCTGAGTGCTGGGATTACGGCCCGGCTACATGTTTCTCTTCTTGAAAAGAAACAAAACTTGAAGGGGGCAGGGGTGGGGGTGGGGGACGTGAGCAGCACAGAGAGCTGGAGGGGCCTGTACTTGTCCTTGGTTAGCTGCCCTCAGGAGGTTGATTGTCTTAGCTCATTTCAGTAAACTAACGCTCACCAAAGAGTCAAGTGACAGAAAGATTAG
>NW_022900949.1:34683792-34714714 GCF_012274545.1 Fukomys damarensis
GCAGCAGCACAGAGCTGGAGTGTCCTGTACTTGTCCTTGGTTAGCTGCCCTCAGGAGGTTGATTGTCTTAGCTCATTTCAGTAAACTAACGCTCACCAAAGAGTCAAGTGACAGAAAGATTAGTGCAAACGAACAACAGATTTAACAGAATCCAGCAATGAAGCATCCAAGAACGAAGAGAAAATGTAGAAGGGAGGCTCCTGCTCTTTAGTACATAGTCTTTAGCATGAGGAAATGCTTGGTGAATGATTTGGAATAGAAGCAAATGTTACAAAGTGGGCATTATGAAAAAGATTGTGCTAGCTGAGTAGGGTGGTACATACCTATAATCCCAGCACTTGGGAGGCTGAGGCAGGAGGATTGCCACAATTTGGAGGCCAGCCTGGGCTATACAGGAAGTTCAAGGCCAGCCTGAACTACATAGCGAGACCTTGTCTCAAAAACAAAAACAAAAAGCATACGAATGTACCAATAAATTCAATTAAAAGAAAAGATGGAAAAAAAAGAAATCTATGAATTTACCAAAGCTTTTAATAGCTGTATTATATTTCATAAGTTGGATATTCTGCAACTTATCTACACTTTAATTATCTAGAACGCTTTAGGTTATTTCTATCCTGGTCAAGAAATTTTTTCATGACTTTATTTTTTTCTTTTTCAGGGTTACCCTTGCTTTCATTGGGATCAGTCTGCTGGTTATAGGGACGACCTTGGTTGGGCAGCTGCCAGACAGCAGGTGAAATGGCTCTCTCTGTCCACCCATAAGTAGGACGTCCTTTTTCCTAGCAGAGAGAATATTTATTTGGTTTTTACATTTGCCTTCATTCCTACGTATTGCATTAAATCTCTCTTTCATAAAGGAGTATTTTCTAGATACCATATTAAATGTATGGCCTTAACCCACTTATTAAAATTGTTGACTTCACTTTCATAGTCTTTGCTTTTCCATCATACTTTCATAAAAATCGCAAGAAGTATTTTCAAAAGAGAAATGAAGAGGGGGGATAAAGAAAGGATAAATGGACGCAGGAATCCAAAGAAAAGAAATAGCCTTATGTATCGGCAGGCTCAGTAGGCTGAGGTCGCGAGCTCAGGTTGGTCAGGATGTGCCGTGAAGTAGCAGCAGAGGGGGCCGCTTCCCTGAGGCCCGTCCAGTGCCCTTGGCGAGTGTTTGCCATGTAATACCTCGCGAGTTGGGGAGACCAGGAATCGAGCTGTGCTTGCTCAGTAGAACACAACACAGGATGCTGTTTGTGACTGAGCACACCGGGCTTCGATTGTACTGTCTCACAGGCAGGGCCAGAGCTGCACAGTAAAGCGGGTTCTTTCTCTGGCAGCCTCAAGAGCTGGCTGAGCGAAGTGGTGCACCTGACTTGCTGTCGGATCTGCGTGCGGTCCCTCTCGGGCACCATTCATTACCATAACAAGTGAGTGCCTGGGGCCCTGCCTGCCCTGCTTTCCTCTTTCTGGGGGAACCCTTTGACTCAGAGTCTTGAGGTGATCTCAGTACTTCCCCTGTTTTTATCCTTACTTTTAAAAATATATTACCAGGCTTGGTGGCCCAGGCCTGTAATCCCAGCACTCCCGAGGCTGAGGCCGGAGCATCATTGTAAATTCAGCCTGGTCTCCACAGTGAGTTCCAGGTCAGTCTCAACTGCATAGTGAGACCCTGTCTCAAAAAAAAAAAAAAAAAAAGTCAAACTTTGCACTACTTGAAAAGCAAAGTTGAAAAAAAACTGCCTGGTGTCTGCAACTTTGGTGGACAGTTGAACTGGTAATCTGATCTGAAAATACCTGTGAGTCATGCGTGGCCTCTTGTGGATACAAAGGTGTGACCTTCCGGCTAAGGGCCACTCTCCCCTGACAACGCACATGCCTGAGTTAATGTGTTAACCTGTCCTCATTGTGCTGCTTTTTTTTTCTCCCGTGTGAGATGCCATAACTGTAGCACCAAAGAAAGTTAGTGATACCAGCAGTAAAGCTAAGAGGAAAACTGAAAACCGTGAAATCAATTTGTTAAAGTCCTAGAAAAATGGATTTGTAAGTGTAATTTTGAGCCTCGGAACCAACTATTTGGTTTTCCATGATTTCTTAGGGGAAGAACACATTCCGTTCTTTGACTTTTCTGTGTTCAGACACAGGTTTGGAATGGAATGAATTGAACTGGAGCACTGAGGTGTCGCTGCCCTGCTTTTGGGTATTTTGAGATAGAGTTTGGTGATGTCTCTTTGTCAGCCTGCACTGACAGTTGCCTGGCAGTTGTGTGGGGTCACCCAGTGAGTGGGTGCAAAATCAGGTTTGCAGCTGCCTGATTTGAAAAGGAAGTTCGGGACCCTGCACTGTGGAGAGTCTGGGGTCAGCTTTCTGATTTTACCCTTGCCACTTCTAAGATTCCAAAACAGATCGGTAGAGTGCTACATTCTACTTTTCTCACCCTGGAATAGAAAGAATACAGGTAGTTAAGGAAAGACTCTATTAGCTGTGAAACTGATTTTAGTTTCTTTTGGTTGACTTTTGTTTTGTTTAGTTTTTGATTTTTTTGAGACAGGGTCTCTCTCAGGCTGGCCTTGGGCTTGCTGTAATCCTCCTGTGTCAGCTTCCCCAGTGCTGGGATTATAGTTGTGTACCACTGGACCCGGCGTGACTTACTTTTCTGTTGATTCAATTTTATGTTATTTTAAAAAATACCATTGTTTAAAAAGTTCTAGGAAGCCAAGCATGATGACACATGCCTGTAATTTCAGTACTTGGGAGGCTGAGGCAGGAAGATCACCATGAGTTCGAGGCCATGTGGGGCTACACAGTGAGTTCAAGGTCAGCCTGCACTACATAGTGAGACCCTGTCTCAAAAAAAGCAAAGAGTATGGGGGGAAAAAAAAAGAGAACCAAGACCTGTCATGTATAGGTCCAAGAGCCCAATGATGAATGTAACTGTACTGTATACCTAAAATGTGCCAATAAACTCAATGAGAAAAACAAAACAAAACAAAAAGCAAAACAAGAAAAAAGTTCTAGAAAAAATAGCTCTTTTTTTGCTGGTCTTTCTGTCTCATTTGTAGACGGGAAATCATTTGGCTTCATCATGTGTTAACAACATAAAAAGACCCTTAAAAATTTTAAGTCATGGTTTTGCTGTTGGACTGAGTCCTAAGGTGCAGTAGAAGGAGATCTGGCAGTGTGTGGAGAAAGCACTTTGTGGGGATGGAGGAGTTCATAACCTACTGGGGAAGTGCTTCTGGCTTCACGGAGAATATGGCCAGGCTGTCACAGACTTGGCCCGCTTCGCTGTGTGGGCCCAAACAAAGCTGTTTTGCTTTATTGGTGTCAGGTTCTGGTTTAGCTCAGGGCAGAGATGGGCAAACTATTCTACTGTCCCGGGGCTCTTGACCAAGGTTTTGTTTTGTCACTGTTCCTGATCACAGGCAGTACCGGCCCCGGAAAGGGGGCATATGCGTCGCCAACCACACGTCCCCGATCGATGTTTTGATCTTGACCACGGATGGATGCTACGCAATGGTAAGAATGGCTCATCAGTAGTTTGAGCAATTATGTGTTTTATGAATTGCTCACATTTTAACGTATTTTAACTACTCAGAAAGTTTTATTTAGAAATTTACGTTATACTGTTGTAGCCATGTGAGTTATGTAATATTTGTACACGAGAAGCAAGTAGGGAAAGGAAAAAAAGAACAGAAAATTGCCATTATATTTAAGGCAGTGAAAAATTAATTTACGGAGATGTAGACACACTGGAATTGATGGTGCTTTGTAAAGTTGAATCCAATTTTGCTTTTAAAATCCCTGCTGATATTTAATTACATGTTGCAAGATTAGAGCCTTTTCTCCTTAGAAGTGACCCAGATCCGCTACCCCGCCGAGTATTCTCTCGTCCTTTGGGGAGAAAGATACAGTGAAAAAAATCAGGCTCTTTATGAGGCTTTGGCACGAAAGGCAGATACTGATGCCGCAGTAACAGCCTCAGAAGTGAAGAAAAGCGAACAAAACCAACAAACCCTAAAGCCTACAGTAAAAGCAAACCTCCCAAGCAGGGACCGCGTTCTGGCCTTTTTCAAGTTTGTGCTTTTTATCGCTCTGACATATTTGTTTGTTGGTACCGGGGATCGAACTCAGGACCTTGTGCTTGTGAGGCAGGCGATGGAAGCACTGAGCTAAATCCCTGGCCCTCACTCTGACAAACCTGTCAAGCTTTCCCTCGTCTCCTGTAAGCGCCGGGTGAATTCTGGACAATAACGGACAGTGTCCTTTCCTGCACAGTGGCTCTGTGTCCCACTTGGGTCCGAGGGTGAAGGGTTGGGCAGGGTCCTGGGGGTCTTCTCCTTTTCTCATGTTGGTGGGCTTCGGGGACAACACATGAGTTTTATTTCCCCGGAACTCTGCAGTATTGGCAGTCTGCTCTGATGACCTTTATTTTTAAAATTTAGAAATGTTTTCAAGCTGTAATAAGGACAGTATTTCTTGGGAGATCCATACCCCATTTTGCGCACTCACCTGTTAGTAATGTGTTGCCTCATCCCCCCCACTTAAGTTTATTGGTACATTTAAAGCAAAACAATAGTTGCATTTATCACTGGGATCTTGTCCCTCTACAGGATATGCCTTGGTTCTTGTTTTTTCCCCATACCCCTGCCCTCCCTTCACTCTTCCCTGTTTATCGCCTCATTTTCTTTATGGCTTGTGTTCTCTTTCTTTCTCTCTGCATGCAACTGTGTGTAAAGTGTTTGTATTATTCATATATGTATGTTTAATGTTTATATTGGAGATCTGAATTATACCAACATATCCAGTTAGTAGGGCACTTTCTTTGTTTCCCTGAATCAGTGTGTATCTTATTTTTTTTTCACAATGAAAAGCCCATTTCCCAATGATACCAATGTGCTCATTTTCTTTCTTTCTTTTTTTTTTTTCTTTTTGTACCGGAGATCAAACTTGGGCTCTTGTGCTTGTGAGGCAGGCGGCAGAACCACTGAGCCAAATCCCTGGCCTCAATATACTCATTTTCTCAATCTTGTAATACATCTACATTGTTTCAGGGGCAGGGGATTTAGCTCAGTGCTTCCAGCGCCTGCCTCGCAAGTACAAGGACCTGAGTTTGATCCGTGGTACCAAAAACAAAACAAAAATAAATTGTTTCAGAGTTGCTTTGCCTGTAATATTTAAAAATCAAAAGGAAGTCAGACAAGGTGGTGCACACCTATAATCTCAGCAGCCTGGAGGCTGAAGCAGGAGGATTATAAGTTTAAGCCTCATGTGGGCAACTTAGTGACTAATGAGATTGTCTTAAAATGAAAAATAGAAAGGGGATGGGATGTAGCTTAGTACAAAGCCCTAAAACAAACAAACACCCAAGTTCAGTGTTCTGTAGTTTTTGCTGTCCTATCCAAGATGGTGTGTGGTCATACGCAGTGCTTGTAAGTTTCTTGGATTTTCCCCTCTTTCTTCAACTTGCTCTTATGTTCATTTGAGACACAGTTGGGTTCATTTCTGCTCACTTTTAGTTTATTGCCATCCTTGTGGTTTTAACTTTTTGAATATGTAAATGATTCACTTGCTTCCAAATCAAAAAAAGTATATTCATTGAAAAGCCGCTCCCCTGTCCAGTCTACCCTGTTCCTTTTTGTTCTTGTAGGTTCCCAACTTCAGAGGTTGGGATTATCCTTTCCATATTTCTTTTCATAGAAATAAGCAAATGCACATGTGTTACTTCCCCTTTAGTCTTACCTCCGAGGTAACATCCTTATTTGTTTTTTGGCCTTTTTTACCTACCCTCTTGTGTGAGTCACTCTTTCTCAGCCCCAGAGGCAAATCTTGCTGTATAACATTACATTGTAGTGTGTACCTTATCCGCCCACTTCCCTGATTTGTCCATTTACATAGTCTCTAATATTTTACAGTGATAAGTAGAGCTGTTATTAATCTTGTGGGTGTGTGTGTGTGTATATTTCATGTACTTTGCCGAAGGTTTATCTTCAGGGTAGATCCTCAGAAGGGAGATTGTTGAAACGAGGGACAGATGCACTTGTGGCCTTGATAGATGTTTCCCCTTTCCTTTCACTGGTATTACGAACCTCTCCTTTTCCCCAAGTGGTGTGTGAAAGGGCCTGTCTCTGGCAGCCTTGAATCTGGGTGTATTGTCAAGCCGATAAATAGCTGTGAATGTGATGGGTTGGAAATGGCACTTCAGTATAGTGTTTTTTTTTGTTTTTGTTTTTAAGACAGGGTCTCATTATGTAGTTGAGACTGACCCGGAACTCACTGTGTAGCCCAGGCTGGTCTCAAACTCACCGTGATCCTCCTGCCTCAGCCTCCCAAGTGCTGGGATTACAGGCGTGCGCCACACCGCCCAGCTATTACTCTTTTTTTAAACACCGTGATCCCTGCCTCAGCCTCCCAAGTGCTGGGATTACAGGCGTGCGCCACCACGCCCAGCTATTACTCTTTTTTTAAACTGTTACTTTTTTAAAAAGGCCTTTCTAGATTGCTGTGTCTTTGCATTTTTCTCTTTTTCTCCTGGTTCTTCTAGGTTGGCCAGGTTCATGGCGGACTGATGGGGATTATTCAGAGAGCCATGGTCAAGGCGTGTCCTCACGTCTGGTTTGAGCGCTCAGAAATGAAGGATCGGCACCTGGTTACAAAGAGGTAGGACTGAGATTACCAGCTATTCATTGAGCTAGCGTGGAAGCTGATACATCTGGGCCTCTGGCCAGAGTGGGCAGGGCCCTGCTACATAGTAAAACTGGAGCATACGGAGCTCTAGTTGTAGTTAGATTTTTTTTTTTCTGATGAGTCACTCAGCAAGATTTTAAAGAGTTCTGTACTCACGTCGGGATACTCGAGGAGATTAGAAGGCATATAGGTCTGCTTTGCTGTGGTTTAGGTGTAGTTCAGCAGTGGACTCTCAAAGTTGTATGTTGGAGGCTGAATAATTGATAACTCTTTTGCTGAACAAATAGATGTTTGATTAAGTTCCGCTGAATCATCACTGACATTGAAGTCCAGCTGTAGCTAGAGCTCATGATTTTGTGTCAGTCAGCTCTCTGTCACTGTGACAAAATACTGGAGACGATCCGCTTAATAAAGAAGGGGCTTCCCCTCCTGGCTCCTGGTTTCAAAGGTCTCAGTCCACGTCTAGTGCAGTTCAGGAGGTTGCTTGGCACAGTGCATGATGGCGGGAAGCCCGTTCACTTTGTGGGAGCCAGGAAGCAGGAGAGCAGGGGACCCAGGCTTTCAATAAGACTCTCAAGAGCCACCTCCAGTGGCTGAACTTCCTTCCAGTCGGCCCCACACCTCCTGAGGTTCTACTGTGTCTCAGGAGTGCTGTCATCGGCTAGCAGCAAGCCTCTGACGCCTGGCCTGTGGGGAACCCACACCTGCGCTACAGCAGATTTCTATGGTCAGGGAGGAGGAGGAACATCAAGGGCTTCGGAGGAGGCGAGCTCCTCTTCAAGGAACTTTTTCCTCGAGAAAAAGAGAGAAAACCGCCTTTTCCTTGAGACCTTTAACTGGAGGCACTCTGGTCATTGCTTCTGTAAATACATGGTGGCCCAGGCTATTTTATTTATTTACTTGTTTTATTTTTTATTTTTGCATAGTGGGAAATGAACTCAGGGCCTTTGGACTGAGCTACATTCCTAGCTTTTTTTAAATTTTGAGACAGGGTCTCACTAAGGGGCTCAGACTCGAGATCCTCTTGCCTCAGCTCCCAGAAAAGCACTTGTTGAAATCTGCTTCAGGTTGCTGTCTGTTCTCTCTCTTGAGATCACTTAGAAGTGGGTACTCTGGCAGCTGCCATCTCTTACTTTAGCAACTTCCGACAAACAGTGAGTTGCAGTTGGGTCGAGCTGCAAAGAGCCCTCGTGTTATCAGGTAGCTTCCTTTGGAAAAGTCTTGCCAATTAAACATATTCCAAGTCCTTCTCACCTTGAATGAAGAATTGAATGAGATAAGCCAAGAACGTTGCCCGAAGTTTGTTTGGAAAGTGGAGGTGAGTGAGAGCCTGGCTCTGCAGAGCCAACTTGGGCCCAACAAGTGAGGAAAAGAGAAAAGCAATAAAAGTACACCCTAGGACTGTTAAGACACAGGACAGGCTACCGTGAAGGTTCTGATAGTATCTCCCTTGTGATGTCTGCCTGGTCTCTATGCTGTCCACATCTTGTGGGAACCCACAAGAAGTTCTACATACTGAGTCCTAAAGAGGTTGTGTTGTATAGATCCTGGGATCCCTCCACGCCTCTCTTCCCAGACAGTCTAAGCCACGCCTCATGTCCTATCTCACTGGCCCTGAAGAAAAGTTTCTTCCTGAGCCCTCTGGTGTGTTTCCTGGGCAGTTCATCCTTCGTCAGTTCAGTTTTGTGCTCACTGGCAAGATTGCAGACAGGTGCAACATTCAGTGCTCCGCTCCTCAGATGAGGAAGTACTGTACAGGCACGTGGCAAGCGACAGAAAGCTCATGTGTGTTGGGCCGGAGCTCAGGTCACTTGGGTGACTAGGACGCTTTGTAAGAAAAAGCTGAAGACACTGAAAGTCACTTTCAAATTAGAGCAATTGGAAGGGTGCAGATCTCATTTTTTTTTTTTGGTACCGGGGATCGAACTCGGGCCCTTGCGTTTGCGAGGCAGGTGGCTGAACCACTGAGCCAAATCCCCAGCCCCTGTCTTTCCTTTAAAGAAAAGGGACAACTTGAGTTTATTTTCCTCACTCAATCTCTCACTGCTTCGCTCCTTATTGCTTTGCAGTTATATTTGTGCTCGTTGAGTATAAGGAATATGAAAAGGGGCTCCAGTCTCTCTTTTGTTGGAAAAATATAATTTGGATGCATTTTTCTTCACAGACTAAAAGAACATATTGCCGATAAGAAAAAATTACCCATATTAATCTTCCCTGAAGGTAAGAATGGAGACTACTGCCCACCGTGAGGTAGCACAAACAGTGAATCATTGAAAGCGAGTGGAGCGGAGTGGCTGTGGACTGGCCTTCTTGGTCTAGGTCTCTCCTGTCCCGTAGGAATGGGACAGGGCAGTTGGAATCTGCTTTGAGCAATTCATTTCCTGTTCTCTCTTGAGATTTGATGGAAGTCAATGGTACCTTTTTTGTTGTTGTTGTTGGTACCAGAGATCGAACTCAGGATCTTCCAGTTGCGAGGCAACATGATACCTTTTTGATTTTAAGTCATTTTTGAGTGATGAATTTAGAAAGGTATTGTCTGTGGCTTTTTAAAGGTTGTGTTTTAAATATATTGGAATTGACATCTGTTTTGACAGAGTTGTTTCCATAGAGTGTAGTTTGTTATTAAACTTAGGATTATTGAATTGCTCCTTGAGCAAGAGATAATTTGTAAAACGGTAGTTCATTTTTCCATTTTACATAAAAGTTATTTCTGTTCTTTGGGATCAAACTCGGGGCCTTGCCCTTGCGAGGCAGGCGCTGGAACCACTGAGCTAAATCCCCTCCTTCTGTCCCCCTTCAGGGACCTGCATCAACAATACTTCAGTCATGATGTTTAAAAAGGGAAGCTTTGAGATTGGAGGAACCATACACCCTGTTGCAATTAAGGTGAAACAGATTTTGAAAAGGCACTGGATCGGTGATGATATGTTTGATGGAATTACAAATTTGGGATCCGCAGGAAGGAGGGACCCTTGCATGCTCTGCTCAGATGCTGCACAGTTCTCTCTGTTTGCCCATTTGCTTTTTCATTCTCCCTCTTCCGCCCCTCTCTTCCTTGTCCTTCAAGTCGTGGGTGGTCGTATGCCAGGGGTTGTTGATATTCAGTGGTAAGAATGGAGTTGTAGGCAGAGCACTTCCGGCCCCTCCTTGGCAGGACTGGCCTTCCGGTTCCATGTAGACGGATATTAACTAGTTGCATAAATCGCCCTCGTATTGCAATGCTTGGAGGCTCTATTTAGAGAAGCAGTTGTCTCCTAGAAGTTAGCTGGCCTCATTTACTTTTTGTGATCCATTCTGTCGAAAAGCAGAGAAGCGAAGCCTTTCGTCTTTTGGGGTCTGACAGAGCTGGCTGTCCTGCTACTTTAAGAACCCTGACTGTGCAGGAAGCCGCCCGTGGGACCTGACCAGGATGTCTTTTTCTTTGCTTTTTCTCAGTATAACCCCCAGTTTGGGGACGCTTTTTGGAATAGTAGTAAATACAACATGGTGAGCTACCTGCTTCGCATGATGACCAGCTGGGCCATCGTCTGTGACGTGTGGTACATGCCACCCATGACCAGAGAGGTATTCCCGGGACCTTGCGTGGGCTTTGGGCTGTTACCCTGAAGCTGGAATCCCTGGGCCTCCCCCTTCTTCACATCCTGCCCTCCGGCTTTCTCGACGGATAGTTTGTATTTCTAAATAATGTATACATTGCTCTTCAAATCAGGGCGTTTATTGAGAGACTCTTTTCCATCATAGTCTTACACAATTGCTCTTGGTTTATCAAACCTACAGATAAACCTTGTGCCCGAGCAGGCTAATAAAGAGCATAGTGAAGACAGGCATATGATTAAAAAAAAAATCAGTTCAACGGTTCATTTTCTTGTTAGGATAAATGATATTTCTTATGTTTGAGAATAGAAAGCATTTGGACTAGAAGCCGGGCATGGTGCCTCACGCCTGTAATCCCAGCACTCGGGAGGCTGAGGCAGGAGGATCGCTGTGAGTTAGAGACCAGCCTGGGCTACATAGTGAGTTCCAGGTCAGTCTCAACTACAGTGAGACCCTGTCTCAAAAAGCCAAAAAGAGAAAGCATTTGGTCTAAAATTTGAATCTTTATTTCAAAACAAATATAAATGATGATGAAATATTTCAAGTTTTTTTTAAATTCCATATCCCTGAGATGAATAATTATTTCTTATTCAACCAGGAAGGAGAAGATGCTGTCCAGTTTGCAAATAGGGTTAAGTCTGCTATTGCTGTACAAGGAGGATTGACTGAACTTCCCTGGTAAGAAATTTTTCGGGAATACTATTCTTTTTTTTGGGGGGGGTTTGAGACAGGGTCTCACTATGTAGTTGAGACTGACCTGGAACTCACTATGTAGCCCAGGCTGGTCTCGAACTTACAGCGATCCTCCTGTCTCAGCCTCCTGAGTGCTGGGGTTAAAGGCGTGTGTCATCACGCCCTGCGGGAATACTATTCTTTTTTTAAAAATAAATTACTGTTAACAAAATATTGTTTATTGTGCTAGTTATCTATAGGCCAAGCTGAAAGTGATAGTGGTTTATACAAAATAACAAACACTTAATGGAACAGAGACGTTTATCTCTCCCTTAAACAAGAAGCATCCAGGCCAGTGTAACAGCCCCACTAGTGTGCTCTTCATCCTCACCCTGTGCCTTTACTTTATGGTCTGTAATGGCTGCCATGACTCTGCCCAGTGTGTACAGCAAGTGGGGAGCAGGAAGGAATTTAACAAGAACTCAAGCGTCTCTACAGGAGCACACACTGGGCGTTAGACGCACACTCGTGTCCATTGGCTAGTGCTGAACTCGCACAGTAACACCCAACTGCAAGGCACTCTGGGGGATGTAGTCTTCGTTCTGTGTGGCGGTGTTCTTAGTTAAAGTGTAGGGTTCTTACACTGCAGAAGGAAGAAAGGGAGAGTGAGTGGCTTTAGGGATGAGACGAGGGACTAACAGGCTTGTTCATATTCAACTGTAGCTATGACTATAATACATTATAACTGTAGTAAAGAACACTTGAGATAACGGAAACAAAACAGTGAGAGCTATGACTTTCATTTGTTTTATTTGTTGGAGGAAGTTTGGCTGTAGGTGAAGATACTAGCTTGAGATGCCATAACAAATGCCATCGACGAGGTATCATAAGCAACGGCGCTGTTATTTCTCACAGTTCCGGAAGTTTGAGATTAGGACGCCGCATGGCCAGTTGCCGGCGAGGGTTCTCCCCTTGCAAAGGCTGCCTTCTCTGGCCCAGGCGACCTTTCCTTAGACGGAGTGATACCTCTAGTGTCTCTTCTTCTAAGGGCACGAATCCCAGGGTGAGGGCCGCCCTGATGACCTCATGTAACCCTGCTTCCTTTCCAAAGGCCTCCTCTCCAAACGGCATCGACCAGGGGTGAGAGCTTCACCACAGGAATTTGAGGGCTTTAAAAATGTCCCTCTGTGACAGTGAGGGTCACCTCTACCTACTCTGTAATGGCAGATTGAAGCCTTGCATGTACGTAGACCTTATTTTATCAAGTTCTTAGAAGCCAGTGGGCCACAGCAGCCCAGGCTCTTGTTAGGTCCTCAGTTTATTTTTTCATATATTTCAAGTCCTGTAAGTTCAATAAAATCTCCACTTCCTTTTTTGGAATTTCAAAAGCACTTTACATGAAACGTTCTTTTGAAGCCATTGTGATTTTCTAGGAGTTGCTGCCTAACCGAATCAGCGGGCCAGGAAGTAGGACCTGGGATGAGGGTGAAAGCCTCTGGAAGAGGGCTAGGGCGCACCTTAAAGTTTCTGCATGAGTGGCGGGGGGACTCTCAGTAAAACACTTCACCCCGTAGCTTACCTTAGACACAAGGGGATCAAACTATCCAGTGAATGTTTGTATATTAAAAAGTTTAGGGCCAGGGATTTAGCTCAGTGGTTCTGCCACCTGCCTCACAAGTGCAAGGACCTGAGTTCAATACCTGGTACCATAAATAAATAAATAAATAAAATAAAAAGTTTAAAAGGGCCGGGGATGTAGCTCAGTGGTTCCACCACCTGCCTGCAAGCACAAAGGCCTGAGTTTGATCCCTGGTACAAAAAGAATAAATAAATAAAAATTAAAAAATCTAAAAGTGTATTAGGGGGCCAGGGAGTTGGCTGAGTGTTTCTGCTTCCTGCCTCTCAAGCACAAGGTCCCGAGTTCGATCCTTGGTACCAAAAAAAAAAAAAAAAGTCTATTACAGTAAAAGACACGTTGCAATTAATCTCAGGATTTGCTCTCTTAATTCAAACATGCTGATCCCCGCATTCTTCCACTTTGTGAAGCAGTTGTGGAAATCTTCCTTCCTGAGTATCTTTGCAGGAAATGATTAGGAACCCAGAGAGTGGTGCTGCCGGTGCCACCCAGTGGGAGGGCTGGCTTGGAAAAACATGGCAGTGTGTCCGCATCCTCCTCACCCACCGGATCTAAACAACCATAAAAGGGATATGTTTTGTTTGTTTGTTTTTGGGGGGCACTGGGGATTGAACTTGGGTCCCTGTGCTTTTGAGGCAGGCAGCAAAATCCCCAGCCCTGAAAGGGAAATGTTTTGAATCAATTTAGGACATGGAGGCAGCCAGTGCAGTGCGATGCTCAGGAAAGAGGACTCCAGAGCTGCTTTAGAAAGTGATGAGGAAAATGCGATGAGTGTTTTTTGGTTTTTGTTTTTGGTGGGGATGTGTTGGTGGTGGTATTTTGCATGGGACTAATGGTGGCAGTATCTTTCACAGTAATAAATTTTTAAAACATTAGATGTTCACCGAACTTCTAGATCACATCCCATACTCAGCTTCCCAATCTTAGTTCTCGCTGTTTCAAATTCATGTAAGTGCTATGAACAGTTCCAGGTGGCTCACTGGGATAAAGAGCCTTCTCTTCACGATTCTGGGGACCTCACAGCAGTGTTTCTCATTCCATGGAAACCTCCCACAGCTGGCCCCTGAGAAATCTGTGGAATGTTGTCTGTTCTTAGGTGGAGGACCCAGGGGCCCGAGTCTCGGGTTTGTCCCTCCCGTCCTGACCTTGCGCTGGTCTCAGGCAGGCGTCTGGATGGAGCTCTCAAGCTGCGTCCACTTCACTACCCTGAAATCATTTATCACTATCTGAAAGCCCTGGGTAAACATTCGTGCTTGACTAGGTTAAAATTAAACAGTCACAGCACGTAGTGAGCAAGCCTTCAGCCCATGCTCTGCTAGGGGTTGAAATTGGAAACACTGAATCGTAGGGAGAAGGGGCCCCAGTAGCCCAGGATCTTATTAGCTCCTCAGTTTATTTTTTCATGTAGCCAAGGACGGGGAGGCACGCAGCATCCTTAGAACCCAGACAGGTCTGCCTTGCACCACCTTGGCGGGGTTCCAAGACCTCAGGCTCTGAATGAACACAGGCTGCTTCTTGGGCGCTAACTTCCAGTCAAGTGCTACTCATGATTTAATTTGTTGTATCTTCAGTCTGTTTGGGAATTTGGAAGAGTTTACTCAAAATTTAGGGCTTTGAATAAAAATAATTCTTGTTAAGCATGGGGTTCTATTTATTGGTAAGGAATTTGGTCACACAGATGTAGCATTACTATTTCTTGTGTGTATCTTTTAAATTTTTTTATGGTTTTCCAGTAAGACACAGGCAAATGAAAAAAAAACCAATGTTTTGTTTTCCTTTGGGAAAATTATAGGGAAACAAAATCCTGGTTTTAATAATCCTTATTTAAATTCAAATGTGGAACAAACACATCAACCCTAACTTCTGAAAACCACCTGAATAGAGGAGATGCAATTCCTTTTTTGTTTGTTTGTTTGTTTTTTGAGACAGGGTCTCACTATGTAGTCAAGACTGACCTGGAACTCACTATGTAGCCCAGGCTGGTCTTGAACTCACAGTGATCCTCCTGCCTCAGCCTCCCGAGTTCTGGGATTACAGGCCTGTGCCACCACGCCTGGCAACAGATGCTATTCTTTTCTTTTTTGGGGAGGGTGCCAGGGATCGAACTCAGGACCTTGAACTTGCAAGGCAGGTGTGGCTGCTGAGCTAAGTCCCCGGCCCAATACTTGGTGAGTGGTAGCTCGGAGACTGAACTCGGAGTCTTCCTGCTTCCAAATCCAGTGTTCCCTTATGTGGCACACGTTAGCATGACCTTTCTTGCATCCTTACTGGGAGTGTCTGATAGATTGACCTTTCTATTTCTAGGGATGGTGGGCTGAAGAGAGCAAAAGTGAAGGACACCTTTAGGGAGGAACAGCAGAAGAATTACAGCAAGATGATTGTGGGCAATGGTGCTCTCAACTTGGAATCAGACTGACGGCGCCCTGGAAAGATCTTGGCTTCCTACAGCTACCCCTAGAAATGCAGTGGTTGGGTGTGGGGGGTGTTGTTTTGTTTTAGTGTTTTTGTTTGTTTTTTTGAGACAGGGTCTTGATATATAGTTCAGACTGGCCTTGCACTCACTATGTATTCCAGGCTGGCCTCGAACTCGTGGCGATCCTCCTGCTTCAGCCTCCAGAGTGTAGTGTTTTGTTTTTATTGTTCACGTTTTCTACAGAATGATTGTCTCTACCTCTTCATGCCAGAGGCAGAACCTGCAGGCACCCTTTTGGACCTTTGTCATTGTTCTAGCATTAGCCCGGGGACTGTAAGGGAGTTCGCTGAGTTAGAACAGATTCTGACTTCTGTGAAAGGACAGCGTCACTGGTGATTAAATGAAGTGTTTGCACAGGAAAAAGTGCTGCTGGAGTGTGTTCGGAACATGTGGATAGAGTAATTCTCAAACACCCAACCTCTGTTTTCCTCATCGACTCCCCACACCCTTCACTGGCTCGTGGGTGGGGTTCACCTCCACGTGAGGTCGCTGTCAAGATCGCGTCCTCATGCGAGGCTGACAGTGGGTTTAGGAGAAAGGGCAAGAGTGGTGTCCTGCTCTGAAAGTGGAAAGGAAATGTAAATCAATATTTGTTAATGTGTTGGTGGAGAGATACCATTTGAGACGCTTTCCCGAAGGATAAACGAGTGGTGTAAATGAGTGTGTGTGTGTTTACATGTAGGGAACTCACAGCACATTTTGGCCGCAGTAGTGACAAAGAGCTTAGCTGTTCTTGTCCATATGCCGAGCACACCCTCCTGTCTCTGAGTGTGTTTGCTTTTCTAACTAAACGTATTTTCAGATAGAAGGAATCTTTTAAAAAATGTCATTGGTTGTTTTAGGTACGAATGAGGGAAGTCTGTAATGTTGCCCTACACCCTCCAGTCCCTTCCTGGTTTATTCTTAAACTTTCCAAGTCTCTTCAGCAGAAAAATAAGTGGTATAATTACCTTTTGGAAACTGAGCCTTAATTTTTTTTAAAAGGGGAAAAGAAGCTTCCCCAGCTGAAACAGCAGTAGCAGTGTTGGTGGCAGGCACAACGCAGCAGCAGCTATGTGAGGGTGTGAGCTGTCTCACCATGGAAATAAAAAATTTTATATTTTTAAATGTGTGGTGCATCATTTTCCGTCCCCTCCACCTCCTTCAGGTTTTGAGTTAAATTCCTCCTTATGACAAACAGATTATTTTCATTTCAGTAACATTTAGATTCACTGGGCTGGAACACCTGGGGAACTAGAATATCGACCCCTGTGTGTTTGTTTGTTCGTTCGTTTGTTTTTTAATTCTCCCTCCTAGCCCAGCTATTTGGACTCCAGCCTTGTGTGGACTCTGCCTTGAACAAAGTCCCTGGCTTAGGTGGTGGACCCAGATAGTTACCTCTGATTGGTGGCTGGGCAGGCCTGGCAGAGTGCCCTCCCTGGTAACCCTCTCGCCGAGACAGATGGACTGGATCCCAAAAGAGAATTTGCACACAAGGTTTTTTTTGTTTTTCTGATTTTTTGAGACAGGGTCTCACTACATAGTTGAGACTGACCTGGAACTCACTGTGTAGCCCAGGTTGGTCTCGAACTCACAGCGATCCTCCTGCCTCAGCCTCCCGAGTGCTGGGATTACAGGCGTGCACCACCATGCCTGGCTGCACACAAGGTTTCCTCTTGGTCCCCTGGCTCTCCGTTCCCACCTCCCTCTGAGGTTGTTGCTTTAAGTTTTGCCTCTCCCCCAAACTACTGGGGTGTTCTCTACCCCATAGTGGAGAATCAGTACATCCACTGATGTTAAGGTGACCCTGTGTCTTTTTTTTTTTTTTTTTGGTACGGGGGATCTAACTCTGGTCCTTGCGCTTGCAAGGCAGGCGGCAGCACCCCTGAGCTAAATCCCCCTTTGTCTTGTTTTCTTTCACTGAAAGAGAAGTTCCTTTATCTCTTTACTTTTCATATTCAATATGATTTGAACTAATAAATCCATTTAATTAGCCCAATCCTCATAAAAGCTGATAGAAGAGCTAATAGTTATTTTGCTTGGATATAGATTAAAGATGCCTTCCTGAGAGCACTGTGGAAACAGTAATGTTCCTGGGTGTTCACTGACCAATCTAGGGCTCCTTCAGCTGGAACTCCCATCTTGTAGGTCTCTAACTTGTACAGCTTTCAAGTTACTCGAGGAATTTCCAGGTTATGAAAACATGTTTCTGAAAAGCTAATATTGCCCAAATTTAGCTCAGACTCCTTAAAACCTCCCTACCCTATTTTATATCCATGTTAGAAAAATATGGTATTCAACATTTAATATTCTTGAGTCTTTGGTGCAGTTCTCGCAATGAGATTTCAGAGGTAGGTGGGATTTGGTAGAAAAATCCCATGAAGCAGCCTTTCCCCTAACCCTTGCAGAGATTCATGAACTGAGCCTTGAGGTTGCCCTTGTATATGTTCCAGCTCTCCTGCCTGTATCTTCGGATGGCAGACTTTAGGAATGCCAAGGCTTCTGAGATACTTTGGCACAGCTGGGGCATGGAGGAGCAGCCATTTGTGAAACAAAATAGACATAGGGCACAGGAATAGTCCTGAGAGTCAGCTGGTACACAGGACAGTCTCCAGGAAGGTTTTCCGGTATAAACAGACCTTCCAAAGCACTGTAAGCATCTTACTTGATCCTCCAGGGTATACATAGCCCTAGGGCATTCTATTGATTTTTTTTGTTTTGTTTTGAGAGTAGGAAAAATTTATTGAAAGATAGCTTCTGTCTAAGATACAGAAGGGGGACCGGAAAGTGGGTTGTCCCTTGGTGTTCTAATGTACAAGGCTGGGGCTTTGTTTCCAAAATGTTACTGAACTTAGCCCACCTCCTGATTGGGCAGAGTAGGGTGTGAAGGTAGGGTGGGCAAGATTGGGTCTGGATTGGTCCTGGAGGTTGGGCCCTGTAATATGGACCTGGACAAAAACTGGTTGTGTTTTTTAAACACTCGTTCCCAGTGAATTATGATAGTGTTGGGTATTATTTGTTTGTAATAATGGTGAAAGTGATAGGATAAAGAGTCATAAGACATTCTGTAGCTATGGCTCTAGCACTTTTTGCAGGCTTTTGCAATTGTCCAGTTCCCTTTGCCTTAATATTTACCATGAGATAAACAAAAAATACATGTACGCGGCTGGGCATGGTGGCCCAAGCCTGTAATCCCAGCACTCGGGAGGCTGAGGCAGGAGGATCGCTGTGAGTTCAAGATCAGCCTGGGCTACATAGTGAGTTCCAGGTCAGTCTCAACTACATAGTGAGACCCCATTTCAAAAGAACCCCCCCCAAAAAAAAACCAAAACAAAAAAAACATGTACATGAAAATATGCCAGGTACATGTCAAGAACAACGGCAAAAACAAGTCCCTGTAGGATCATTACCAGACTTACGTAGAACATGACTGTTGGAGGAAGGTCTGAAAAATCAGTTTCTGGTTCCACTTCCACTTGATGGATGTATGGGCTGTTTGTAGCTTTCTTTAAGATTCCTTGGATGTGTGTCCAAGTGGACTTTCCCAGAAGTTTCTCTAACTTTTGATTTACTAGGAATTAGGGTTGTTGCATGATAACGCTGGCATATCCAAGTTTAGGGTAGAAACCACCAAACTCCCAAAAGGTTGTACCATTTTATACAACCCTCCAGCAGGATGCGAGAGCAGTAGTGTCTGGTGTGATAGCATACCGGGGTTTATTATTACCATCTTATTTGTGTCTTCTCACCCATCTTTATCATCTCTTTTCTTGCTCTCTTTTGGAGTTATTACTTCATTTATTTTTCTCTATATAAATTGTGGATTATCGAATGTCTTATTTTTATTTTTCTGTGTTACCTTAGTAATTTCAACTTGTACTCTTACCAAATTCTAAAGTTGAATTTTGTCCTAACTCTCAAGGACCCTGGAAGTTGAACTCCAGCACTCCCCCAATTTATATCCTATGGATGTAATCTATCGATGGGTTCCTAGCTCCCTGGGCTAGGAGGTGGGACCCCACCCTCTCAGGCCCTCCGCTTTCCTCTCTGCTTCCTGACCGCCCTGAGATGACCGATTTATCTCTGTCACTCCATCCATCATCATGTTTGTGCCTCACCGTGGACTAGAAGGAATAGAACCTAGTGACCGTGGACTGAAACCACGAGGCAAAATAAAACTTTCCTCCTTTAAATTGTTTTCCTCAGACGTTTTGTCATAGACCTGTCATCTTTTGTGGAATTTCATCACCTCTCAACCCTCCAGAAGTGGGATTAACCAATGACAGTCCAGAGGCCGAGTCCTGAGCTTTGCCTGTTTGTGTTAATTAAATTTTATTGGAAGACAGCTATGCTCATTTGTTTGCATAGTGTCTGTATCTTCTCTTCCCCAACAACAGCAAAGTTGTGCAGTTGCCATAGGAACCACAAGATCCAGAAAACCTCAAACATTTATGATCTAGCTCTTCACTCTATATAGTTTTCCTACTTGACCTCTAGGCCAGTAGCAGTCTGGGGTCACTTGAAACAGAATTACTGTCTTGAGATTTATTAGCCCATGTAAATAGTGAGACTTTAGTCTATAAGCCCAAACAAAGGCCATATTGTGGTTTTGAATTTCCTCCATAATGTCTTATCTTTGGTTTTTTGAGACAGGATCTTCTTCTGTAGTTCAGACTGGGCTTTAACTCACTATGTAGCCAGGCTGGCTTCAAACCTGCAGTGATCCTCCTGCCTCAGCCTCCCAAGGGTTGGGATTATAGGCCTGCACCACTCCCCAGCCTAGTTTATTCCTTTTAATTGCCAACTAGTTTTTAAGTCCTTAGAGGAAGGTTATTTTTCCCTATCACTTGGCACTAGAGTTTGATAACAAGCCATTGTGCTAGCTCACATTGGAGCGAGGAGAGGGATAACTCTGCTTTACACTTGTACAGACGATGGAACAAATGTTTTCCATCCTCAGGGCAGGCGTTAGACACCAGGCCTTCAGTTTTGTTGTGGTCCCTTAGGCCCTTGTCTGTCTAAAAATCAATGGTCAAAATCAGCCAGGGCCTAAAGGTGAAAGCCAAGCACTGGTCTCTGTTCTCTGCTTTGCTGCTGGGGATCTGCCTCCCTTCAGGTTGAGTAGTCTTAATCTTCTTGCTAGTTTTTAGAAACAGTCAAATTAATTCTTATTATTTAGGAGCTTGGTGGTTATTTGTCATTACAAATAAAAATTCTAGAGGTAGCTGTAAATTTTTAAAAATTCTCTTTTAATCTAGATTAAAGCCACTATTTTAACATGAAGAATAAAAATGCTCCTTTGCTGAATAGTCCTTTAATGGGTCTGTTCCATTGATCCTTTGGTCTGTTTTTTTTCCAGTACCATGCTGTTTTTATCACAATAGCTTTGTAGTATAATTTCAAGTCAGGGATTATGTTGCCCTCTGCCTTACCTTTGTTGCCCAGAATTACTTTTGCTATTGTGGGTTTCTTCTTGTTCCAAATGAATTTTAGGATTGTTTTCTCTAATTTTGTAAGATATACTGTTGGTATTTTGTTTTGTTTTGTTTTGTTTTGTTTTTTGTACCAAGGATTGAACTCAGGACCTGGCTCTTGTGAGGCAGGCAGCTGAACCATTGAACTAAATCCCCGGCTGCTATTGGTATTTTGATCAGGATTGCATTACATATTTTTAACAATTGTGGAAGTATGCCATTTTTACTAATATTGATTCTTCGTACCTAGGAACAAAGGATTCTTTCCATTTTTGGGTATCCTCTTCAATCTCCTTTTTTAGAGTACTGCCTTGTCAATGTAAAGGTCTTTTACTTCCTTTGTTAGATTGATTCCTAGGTATTTAATTTTTCTTGGATGCTATTGTGAAAGACATTGTTTCCCTACTTTCTCTCAGTAAGTTTGTTGTTTGTTTGTGTACAGGAGTGCTATTGATTTTTGAGTGTTGACTTTGTATTCAGCTATGCTACTGAATTTGGTTATTAAATCTAGAGGTCTTCTGGTGGAGGTTTTGGGGTCTTCTATGTAGAACATCATGTCATCCACAAATAATGTTAATTTAACTGCTTCCTTTCCTACCCTTACTTCTTTTATTTCTCTCTCCTGTCTAATTGCGCTGCCTAATGTTTCCAGAACTATATTGAATAAGAGTGGTAATAATGGACATCCTTGTCTCGTTCCTGATTTTAGAGTGAAAGCTTTCAGTTTTTGTCCAATGAGTGTGATGTTGGCTGTTGGTTTGTCAGATAGCTTTTATCAGATTGGGATAAAAACCATCTCTTCCAATTTTCTGTAGAGTTTTTATCACGAATGGTGTTGGACTTTTTCAAACACTTTTTTTGAATCTATTGAGGTGACCATATGGTTTTTGTCCATGACCCTGTTGATATAGTATATTGCATTTATTGATTTGTGTATGTTGAACCATCACTGCATCTACGGGATGAATCCTACTTATTCATGGTGTATAATCTTCTTGATGATTTGCTGCATTCTGTTTGTCAGTATTTTGTTGAGGACTTTTGTGTCCCTGTTCATTAGGGAGATTGTCCTGTAGTTCTCTTTTTTGGATCCTTCTCTGGTTTTGGTATCAGGGTGATGCTTGCTTCCAGGATTGACTTTGGGAGTATTTCTTCCCTTTTAGTTTCATTAAAGAGTTTGAGAAGTAGAAGCATTTGGTCTTTCTTTGTTGGTAGGTTTTTTTTTTTTTTTTGTGGGGGGATACCGGGGATTGAACTCAGGACTTTGCGCTTGTGAGGCAGGTGGCAGAACCACTGAGCTAAATCCCTGGCCCTGTTGGTAGGTTTTGAAGTCCTCTTCAATTTTGTTGACTGATATTGGTTTATTTATAATTTTTATATCTTCTTGATTCAGCTTTGGTAATGCATATTTGTCCAGGAGTCTGTCCATTTCTTTTAAATTGTCTATCTTGAGTACAGGTTCTCAAAGTAGGTACTACTGATCTTCAGTATTTCTGCAGGATCTGTTGTGATTTTACCCTTTTCATTCCTAATTGTATGGATTTGAGTCTTTTCTCTTTTTTGATAAAGTTGGCTAATGGTTTTATTTTATTTATTTATTTATTTTTGCTTGCTTTTTTTTTTTTTTTTTTTTTTTTTTTTTTTTGAGACAGGGTCTCATTATGTAGTTGAGACTGACCTGGAACTCACTATGTAGCCCAGGCTGGTCTCAAACTAACAGCAATCCTCCTGTCTCAGCCTCCTGAGTGCTGAGATTAAAGGTGTGCACCACCATGCCTGGCTTTATTTTTTATTTTTTGATACCGGGGATCAAACTCAGGATCTGTGCTTGTGAGGCAGGTGGCAGAACCACTGAGTTAAATCCCCAGCCCTTGTCAATTTTATTTAATCTTTCAAAGAACCAACTCTTCAATTCATTGATTCTTTGTATTGTTTTCTTAGTTTCCATTACTTTAATTTCTGCTTTTACCTTTATCATTTCCTCCCTCATATGAAGTTTGGGTTGACTTACTCTTAATTTTTCTAGAAGCTTGAGGTTCAACATTAGGTTGCTTGAGATTATTCTGTTTTTCTGATATGAGAATTCACCACTATAAATTTTCCTTTTAGGACTGCTTTCATTGAATCTGGTAAGTAGTATTGGCATTATCATTTAATTAATTTTTTCCAATGTTCAGAAGGGTGTTATTTTATTTCTATGAGTTTATGAAGTTTTCGTGGTCTCTTTTGCCATTGATTTCCAATCTCATCGCACTGTGGTCTGATAAGATGTGTGGGATAATTTTAATGCCTTTGCATTTACTTAAGCATGTTCTATAAGCTCGTATGTGGTCTATTTTGGAGAATGTTGCACCTGCAGCTGAGAGGAACATGTATTCTAATGTGGGCTGGAACACTCTGTAGACACCTACTAAGGTCATTTGTTCAAAAGCGTGCTTCAGTGCTGATATTTCTTAGTTGATTTTTTATCTAGTTGATCTGTCTGTTTGTGTCTGTGGGATATTGAGGTCCCCATTACAATTTTATTAGTGTTTATTTGATTTTTTCATGTCTGTTAATATTTGTTTTATATAGTTGTGTTTCCTGGTATTTAGCACATATATATTTATGATTGTTACGTCTTCCTCTTGGATTGTTCCCTTTACAAGGATGAAGTGACCTTTAATCAGTCTTGGCTTGAAATCCATTTTATCTGCAAATAGAATAGCTGCCTCTGGTTTTTCTGGGTTCCTGTCTCATGGAGTATTGTTTTCCATCCTTTGACTTTCAGTTTATGAATTTCTTTCTCTTTTTTTTCTTTTTCTTTCTGGTACTGGGGATCAAACTCAGGACCTTGTGAGGCAGGCATGATGCCGCTGAGCTAAATCCCCAGCCCAGTCTACGAATTTCTTTTGGAATTAAACATGTTTCTTTTATGGAGCATATTGTTGGATCTTGCATGTTGTTGATCCTTTCTGCCAGTCTGTTTCTTTTGATTGGTGAATCAAGACCATTAACATTGGTGGTTATTACCGATATGCATTGACTTGTTCTTGTCATTTCATCTTCCAGTTGTTGGCTCCCTGTTTTCCTCCTGTTTAATTAATCTGCCTGCTTGCCTTCGTTCCTTCCTTTCTTCTTTTCTTTGTGTTTTTGAGACCCAGTCTTGCTATGTAGCCCAAGCTGTTCTTGAATTCACTAAGTAACCCAGGATGATCTTAAACTCCTGGTGATGCTCCTGGCTCTCAGTCTCCCGAGTGCTGGCTTTATGGTGTGCACCACTAGGCTTGTGAATGTGCATTCCTTCAAAGAATAAGTGAATTTAAGGTTTTTGGAGAAGTTTTAAAAAATTGTATCCCTTGTCTTAAGATATCTCCTCTCCTCGACAATTACACAGATCAATTAGGAATCACACATTACAGTTGGAGCCGGGCATGGTGGCACACATCACAGCACTAGGGAGGCTAAGGCAGGAGGATTGCTTTGACTTCAAGGCCAATAAAGCACTATAAAGCGAGAGCCGGTCTCAAAAAAAAAAAAAAAGAAAAAAAATATTAGAGTTGGGCAAGTTTTCAAATCACTTTTTCTCTATAAAGCAAATCACCTATATTTGATGTCTACTGTGTGTCCTTTATTATTCTGGGCCTAGGGACCCAGCAATGACAAAGAGAGGCAAAGTGCTTAGACTTACATAAATCTACTAAAGCAGGTAGAAAATAAAAGAAATTGGGAAATATGTACAGATGAAACCATCACAAGGGATTGGTTCTGAGTGGCATTTTTTTTTTTTTAAGATTTTTTTTGTTTGTTTGTTTTTTTGTTTTTTGAGACAGTGTCTCACTAAGTAGCTCAGGCTGGTCTAGAACTTACAGCAATCCTCCTACCTCAGCCTCCCAAGTGCTGGGATTACAGGCGTGCGCCACCATGCCCGGCTTTTTTTTTTTTTTTTTTTTTTTTAATGTAAGCCTTGGGAAATAAATGTCTTTTGCCTTCTTTGAGCCTTTATGGAAGAGGATCTCTACTCACAGCCCGAGTAGAGTCTGGGAACAGGGAGTGGCTCTGAGCTTTGTCGTATGCTCCCCTGAGTCACCATGTTCTGCTACAGGCACCCCTGACATCTTGTTGCTAAATCAGACACGGTGAACTGTGCCACAGTCCCTGCCTGGAGGAGTTTTCAGCAATGTTTGTAAGGCCCATTTGGAATTCATTCCTCCAGACGCCGAATTTTGTTCAGGACCAACAGAGAAATGACTTTGGAAATCTTGTCCTACCTAGTAGCTGCTGCAGAGATTTGGTTAATCAATAGAAAGACTGCTCCTTCAGGTACCACAGCCTCACCCACAAAGTCTCTCCCATCGCACTCCATTGTAATCACCCCTTTAGACACTGACACAGATAGTAGGCGGTGCATACCAGGATTCCAGCTCTGGCAGTCCCGAGGCTCTCCCTGCCCTCAGGAGCTTGGAATCTGGCCGTGAATGACGGAAGAGCTCTGCTCAGAAGAAGAAGCACCAAGGCCTTCCTGTGTCCTGGGAGCCAAGTGCTGAGGTGGCTGGGAGCAGTGCTTCCTGGGGGAGTGGGGTCACAGAGGGGACACGAATGTGCTTGGGGTGTAAGAGCTCTCCGAGGAAGGGGAAAGGGCTGCTGAGGGATTCCCCATCCTTCACATGTGCGGCCCAGAAGCCAGTTGTAGCATATTCTCTGTGTGAATATTCTCTGTTCCTGCCTTTGGAGGCTCCTTCTCTGTGACCAGCCCAGCCCACGCCATTGGGTCTCATCTGGGCGACAGGGGCCTGCTCTGGCTGAGCTCCCTGCTGCTGTTCTTGTTACCAGGAGTGTATTGGTAAACAGTGGTCGTTTTACATCACAAACCGGAATCACGCCACTCCTGCTTTTAGAACTCCCCTGTAGCTTCCCCACTGTATGAAGTATAAAGATCGGATTTCTTACCCTGGCACGGAAGCCGTGATACAACCCAAATACCGCTCACTCCTGTAGCTGCTTTCCATCATGCCTTCCCTTCTCCCGTCAATCTGACCTTTTTGTTCTCTTTTGAAACCAATAATCGTATCTCCGCCTCAGGACCTCAAGACCCTCTGTGTCAGCTGGGAATGATCTGGTCTGGAGAGCAGTCTTGGGCCGTGGCCATAGCAACTCCGTTTTATGGTGGGTACCTTCGAGCTGTCCCGTGGGCCCTCCTGTGTGCTAAGGCTTTGTGCAATCCTTGTCACCGCATTTGCTGAGACCAGTGGAATCCAAAGAGGACGGCTCCACAGGGCACATAAACACATAATTCTTCCTCGGGCTTTGGATGGGGGGGTTTGTGTTTAATTCTGATTCTTGCTTTTGCTTTTTTTCTTTTCTGCCGTGTAGTTTAGAGTCCTGAGTAAACAGGAACTCAGTAAGCAAGGGGTGGAGACGCTAGGACAGCTGCCCGTGAGTGTCTGTGCCCCGTAAGTGACGCCCCCATGGACTCACTGACTTGGCCCAGTTGTTCTTGGCCCCTTCCCAATTCAGGGGCAGGCGTTGCTTTTACATCTCCTGGGGAAATGTACAGAACAGATCTATATATTTGCAAAATGCCTTTCTTATTTGCCTTCTCAAATATCCACCCCCCCATGCCTTCCCTGGCCATTTGACCTAAAGCAGCAGCCCTGTCACTACCCCTAGATCCTGCTTCTTTTCCAATAATATTTATGTCCAAACATTATATGTTTGTCTTATGCAGCCCCAGTAGCACGATAAGCTTGATCAATATTTGCAAAACAATGGGTGAATTAAAACATCATCCCTCAATCCCTTCTTGACTTTCAAGACCTTGGCAACTTTGAGATGACAGGCCCGTCATTTATTTATTTATGATTCTCCCAGCGGTGTGCAGTTCCTGGGGGTGCTGCAATACCAGCTCTGTGTGATCACGGGGTGGAGCAAGCTCAGCAAGCTCGTATCCTGTCTTCCTGACCACAGGTCCATTTGGTAGAGGATGCTTCAGATCCTCAGCTGTAAGAATGACGCTGCAGTAGATCTTAGCCAAGGGGACCAGAGGCAACAGGCGTCGATTTCTAGTCGTTTCCTATCTTTGGATGTTCCCAGTGTCATCTTATGATTCCACCCAAGTCTTGCACCTTTGCAGGGGTGACAGGGATGAAGGCTGTGCCCAATGCATGCGGTCCTCTCAGGTGCTGTCCACTTATGACTGGACTCATTACTGAGACTTTTCTTTTTTGGTACTGGGGAATGAACTCTGGTCCTTGCACTTGTGAGGCAGGCAATACTGAAACTCTTCACTGAGGGTTTTTATGAAGGTGATGTTTTAGTCAGGTAGGGTTGCCAAAATAAAATTTGTGTGGCTTAGCCAGGTGTGGTGGTGCATGCCTGTAATCACAGCACTTGGGAGGCTGAGGCAGGAGGATCACTGAGAGTTCGAGACCAGCCTAGGCTACATAGCGAGTTCCAGGTCAGTTTCAACTACATAGTGAGACCCTGTCTCAAAAAAATTTTTTTTGTGCGGCTTAAGCCACTGGTCTCTGTATTTTCTGTGTCTAATCTTTCTTGTAAGAATACGAATGATATTGGGTAAGGGCCCGTTTCCCTGATCTCATTTTACCGTAGTCACCTTGTTAAAGGACTTAAATACAGTGGCAGTCTGCCTCACTAGGGGCTACAGCTTCAATGTAGAAATTTAGGGAGACACCGTCCAGCCCATAACAAGTGGTGTCTGTTTGGCTTTGTCATTTGAGACTTACTCGTTTCCTGCTTTGTTAATGAATGAGTCGTTTGGAAAGATGCTTGCCATGGTGTATCCCGTTCCGCATTTAAATTTATTCATTTAGTTTATATTAGAACGTGGACTCATGGTTTCTATTTCATTTAATGGATTACAGTCCATTTCCACCATCAGCCACCTTGACGTTAGGTTTGGCCCATAGCGCCCCCTCCAGGCTGGCTTCTCTGTACTCTGGACATCTGATCGTTTACATCCTTCCTCTCAGGCACAAGACCTGCAGGCTCACCTTCTTTCCTGACCCAACCCCAAGTCAGTCATTTCCACAGGAAGCCCTGGTTGCTTTCAGGGAGCACGGTGTCCAAAAGCCAAGACGGGTGCTGGCTTGTGCCTTGTTCCTGAGGTGTTGCTGCCCTCCGACCCTGCCAGCAGACAGAGTGAGGCATGTATGTGCGCAACACACTGATGTCTATTTATTTTTGTCTGTGTTTCCACCTGCGTATCTATCAGTCATCTCTCTTGTCTGTGTCAGTCACCGTCTCTAATCTGTCATCTATATCTACCTATATTTATTGCCATCACCTCTATATTAGCCACAGAAGTTCTCTCCTCCTTCGAATTGAGTGCACATTAGTTTTCTTCATTTCTATATTTTAAGTCCCTTTCCAGAGAGGAGGAACTTGGTAGCCTACTTTTGATATATTTATTTCTCTGTAACGAATGTCCTGGCCTTAGTCCCCCTCCCTCGGGCTCCGTCTGCTTGTGCTGGGCCACCTGTCCCGTGAGTTGTCCTTACCGTGACCAGGAGGGGCCACCCCTTCGTGCAGGTCCCCACCCAGCCCCGGGCTGGACTCCCCATGCCAGCTGTGCCTTCCTGATTAGCACGTGCCTGTCACCCTTTTCAGGTCCTGACACCTGCTCTGTCCACACAGCCTCCCCACCCGGGATTGTACAGTATAGTCTAGGACAGAATAGTATACGACAGCCTTCCCACCCACCTCGCTCTGCCGGCCTATGGCTTTAGACTGAATTATTCAAGAAGGGGAGGATGAAGAGGCAGGAGAGGTGGACGGGCTATTTCTGTTTTGTTTTCTTGTTTGAATTAGTTGTTGTAGCGCGTCTTTTCTGCAGCCTTTACTTTCCTTTGCACGTATTCCTTTCAGTTCCATGCAGATGGCTGTACATATTGGACATAGCTACTTTTGATGAGCAGGTCCCTTCACAGATGAATTTTAATTTGGGCTTAATGGGCAGAGAAGGGTAAAATGTTTTAGGCTATGTTTTCATGTTCCATTTAGAAAACAGGCCTGCCGTCGCTAGGAAACAACATTGTCCTACCGTGTTTCAGCCACAGCTGGGTAAGGGCTCTTTGCTACATATTCTTTCCTTTTGTTGCCCTCTCCCATTCCTGGCCGGCAGCTTCCCTTTCCACGAGGGTGACGGGTGCCTCCGCCCCTGGGGAGAGGGCTCTGGCCTGAGAGCGGACGCGTGGCCCAGAAGTCTCTGGCAGCGTCACCTGGAAGGGTGAGGATTGCAAGGAGCGTGGTCTTCGTTCCCCTGAGATTGCAGGTGCCGAGAGCTGTGCCAGTTCAGGACCCTGAGGTCACCTTCGCTGCCACAGGGGAGGTGGCTTGAGGACGAAGTCAGCACAGAGGACGGGGAGAGAAAAGGAGACTCCACCCGGTGGCGCAGTCACAGCCCCGAAGTCCTCAGGGGCAGAAGCCAGGGACCCTCTGGCCTTCTGGATACAAGGATTGATACTGTCTTCTCCATTAGGCTGGAATGAGTTGGTTTTCAGTTAGAGTGGGGTGAATTTATAGCGATAGTGAGGGCAAGAGAAACAGCCCTAAGATGGTTTGGTAACATGCATGTGGTATGTACACGCGCGCGCGCACACACTCACACACACGCACGCACATAAACACACACACACACACGCGCACACATACACTTTTCTTTTTTAGGTATAGAGATTTTTGCCTCAGATGGAGCCCTGAATGAACGTTCCGAGTACAGTACCCTAATTGGGCCCCGGATGGGAGTGCGCAGGCCGGACGCCATTGTCTTGCTCTCCTTTAGCCTCTCAGGGCTTTCTTGTGCACACCCGTGACGCCCCAAGGTCTGCAGGGTGAAGATCAAAGCAAAGCCTTCAAGTAATAAATGTGCAACCTGAAGGGCGTTTTCTCTACCGTAGGATCTAATTTTAAAGTTCCAAGTACCAAATACCCCACCAGACTTTATGGCACATTTGCAGAGTCTAAATGTCTCACCTAAGAGTAATCTCGGAGAACATCAATTAAGCTAGGCTGCATGTGACGGTACCTAGACGCAATCCTGGCTGGCGCAGAGAAGGCAGCGTGATGTCGTCCTCGACGGTGGAGGTGGCATCAGATCGGTGAGCGGATTCTCCAGCAGCGGCCCGGGCTCCTAGGGCTGCAGGATGGAGTTCAGTCTCCCTCCCCTCTGTTTCAGCGAACACAGCCGGGCACACCAAGGGATATCCCGACGACTGATCCCGCCGCCCATCTACAGCTGCTCTGGTCGTCGCAGCCTGAGGGGAATCTCCATGTCTGACACCAAGCGCAAGCATTTGTCTAATGCTGCCGGACACTGATTTGAGTATAAAACATACCACTTGGATCGGAACCTAAAAGAGATGGCGAACTCTCACAGACAGGTAAAGGGATTTGTTGGTGCTGGGAATCGGAGGTTTCATAACACCACAGTTCCAAAAATAAGAGCAGTACATTTCTTCTGTAAAGAGGGAAATTGCTTTACAGGAAGACCACTCTCTGTGCCCAGGGCGTTCGAACCAGGGCAGCCTGCAGGAAGCCAGTTTTCTCATTGAATCCTGGGAAACAGAATCAGAACTGAGTTAAAGAAAAGCCTTCCCTCCCTCCCTGTCCACCTCCCTCCCTGTCCACCTCCCTCCCATTTTGCCTCCCTTTCTTTCTTTTATAGGGGATTGAATACAGGGTCTTCAAGCTGAGCTATATCTCTAACCTTTTTAATTTTAAAATTTTGAAACAGGATCTTGCCGAATTGTTATGTTGCCCAGGCTGGGCTACACCATGTGATCCTCCTGCCTCAGCCTCCCAGAGTGCTGGGATGACAGGTGTGCGCCCCGATGCCTGGCCTTGGTTACTTCTTTGACCTTGTTTTCTCTCGTGCCTCCTTTTCCTTCTCTTTGTAGTGTGACTCCTGGCATACACGACTGGCTCAGGTTGCCTGTGGCCAGCTCACTCTGCCCTGCTATTTTCAGCCCTGTGGGGATGTAGTTTTGGATTAAAGTCACGTGTCTTGGCAGCACAAGTCACTCAGCTAATAAAGGCACAGCAGGCGCTGAAGTAACATCCAAATTAACCTTGTCTTAAGTGCAGATTTTCCAAGTGGATTGTAAATTCTTAACAGACTTGCTTTGGTGCAGGAAACATTTATTTCCTAGAACCACGCTTACTTCCTCCTAAAATGGTCTCAAATAGTTGGTTACATCATTAGAGGAAAATGCGGTTCATAGACATAAGTCAAAGCTGAGGCCAGAAGCCCAATTCCCACTAAGAAAACAAGTTGTATCAGCCAGTCAAGGTGACACAGGCCTGTAACTCCAGCATTGTGGGAGGCTGAGGCAGGAGGATCACAAGTTCTAGCCCAGCCTGGGTAACTTAGCAACATAGCAAGATCCTGCCTCCAAAAAAAAAAAAAAAAGG
>NW_022900949.1:34715168-34719910 GCF_012274545.1 Fukomys damarensis
AAAAAAAAAAAAAGGTGATGAGACTATAGCTCAGTTCAATCAAGCTTGGGTTCAATCCTTAATATGGGGAGGGGGGCAGTAAATCATGTCAAATGAACAGCATTCCTTTTTTACTGGGACGTTGCCATCCCGTCACAGGCCCCCTTTCCCAGGGCCCCTTTGCATTTGGAGGGGCCGCGGACTGGTTCTCGCCACTGGGATGTGAATGGCAGCCACCAAGGTCACCTCTAGCATGAGGTGGTCAAGAAGAAGCCTGTGTCTGGCAGGGCCACAGGGCGGAGGAACCTGGACTCTTCTGTCCCCTCTTGCAGGAAAGCTACTCACTGACTGGGGAGGGGGGTGAGAGAGAAACCCGATGCTGATACCTACTGACTTCTTGGGGGTTCGTGTATTAAGGGCAAAGACTGTTTCCCTATAGGGTGTCGCTTTTCCTATTTCTAAAAAGGGGGTCAAGTCATTGTGGCAGAATGGAACTTTAATTAAGCTGTAAGCTGTCATCCTACATCTTATGAGGTCTTAGTGTCTTCGCAAAAACACTTCCACGTGACCAGGGAAGGAATCCCTGCTTCATTTTCCAGGTGCTAAAACTAAGCAGAGTGATTATGTGGCTTGCTTGAGGTCACTGTGAATTAGTAAAAGGGTAGGATTCAATTTTTTTTTTTAACTGGGGATCGAACTCAGGACCTTCGCTTGCGAGGCAGGCGCCGGAACCACTGAGCTAAATCCCCGGCCCCCAATTTTTTTTATCCGTCAGGCCTTGGACCGGTGAGAGCCGCGGGGCAGAAAGATGAGGAGCTGATGCCTCGGCTCTGACACTGTTCCCGGGGGTGTTGAGCTACACGCGGCTCTGTGCGGAGTCTGTGTATTTACTGTCACGGGTGGGTGAGAGACGTCACGGCACCTTACATATGTTTTAGAGTGCTTATGTGGAGGCGATTGCTGAAATACCTTCCTTGTGTGTAACGGAATGTTCTGCCCTCCGCCGTGCCAACGCCCATTCATTTAGCTACGTACGTCTTTGGAGAAATTTCCCACATGCTGCCAGAGATATTTGTCTTCTCCAGATGGCCTCCGTAAAGCCAGTTGTTCTGGCAAATAAATTTACAGTCGTGACAAATGTGCTGTCTCTCTAGACGAGGAGAGAGCTCTTTCCTGGGAGAGGAAAGGGTCTCCCACTCTTCCAAAGGGGAGAACCTTTTTAGTGGAGAGTAGGCACTCGCCCCGCTCTGAGGCTGGACTTCGGTGGGACCTGAGTGGAAAGAAATGAACAGGTAGATATAGTGCCTTTATTCCCACCTGCCACCCTAAAATCTGTGTGGTCTGAAGTTTGTTCCACCAAAGAGGCCAAGTGGAGAGCCAGGCGTGATAGCGCACCCCTGTAATCCCAGCACTCGGAAGGCTGAGTCAGGAGGATCTCTGTGAGTTCGAGACCAGCCTGGGCTACATAGTGAGTTCCAGGTCAGTCGCAACTACGTAGTGAGACCCTATCTCAAAAAACAACAACAAAAAAACAAAACAAAACAATCTTGCTTTATAGATATTTTTCTCCAATACTGACTTGCCTTGTGAAGTAATCCAGGCATTTATTATTCAATACTTACCGTGGAAAAAGAATGATTGTAACACACGCACGTTCAGAAGCGTGCTAATAGACTGAACACCTGGGCAGCGCAGGCAGCGGAAGAGCCAGGAAAGTCGCCATGGCTGTCGCTTCCTTCTGCCATCGACCCTCTGCTGAGGACCACGATCGACCTTTGTGTCCTTCTGTTTTTATGAGGTGTTTAAGAACAGATCTGCCCACCACAGTGAGAGGATGTGCAGTCTGACTTCAGCTTGGTTTGAATACAGTGCGCCTTAGCCTGGAATTCACCGTTTTAGGAACTGTGTTTGGTAAATCTTTTGTTTTGCTTTGTTTGAACCTGATGGGGTAGTCGCTGCAGGCTGGACATGGAAATAGATTAGTAACTATTATTGAGTGCTGGCCATGGCTACAGGTGCTAAGTACATAGTGGTATAAAATAGGTGCAGTCCTTCATGGAGATAGATAGGTATAGAGAGGAAGAGAAAAACATCAAGCAAATAACTCAACAGAACCGTGTAATTACAAACTGTGCCTCGGGGTTGGGGGGAAACGGCAGGCCGTGATCACGGTGGTACTTTACTGCAAAGGGAGGGACAAGGTGAAAGAACTTTTCTTGACAGTTCACACAACTTTTATTATAGTACTAGCACCAGAGTGCGTCATCCAAGAGGCCCTGCGCTTCCGACTTCATAAACTCATATTAAAACACAGTTCAGAAGTAGAATCTGTAAGACACCATATTTTGGAGTTGACTTCGTGTGTACTGGGCCGTAACTTGGATCTGAAGGCCAGCATTAAGGAGACTTCTCAGGCCAGTTGGTGACCACCAGGTCTGGGTTAGAGGGGTGGAAACTAGTGACCTGAAGTTATCAACAAGGAAATCCACTTAAAAAATAATAGCAAGTTCTGTTTGGCTGGGCATGGTAGTACATGTCCGTAATCCCAGAACTCAGAGCCTGGGCAGGAGTATAGAGTTGGAGTCCAGTGTGACAGTTCAATGATTTAGAAAGTCCCTGTCTCAAAATGAAAAATAAAAGAGAGTTGGGATGTAGTTCAGTGCAAAGGTTGTGTGTTTAGTCCCCAGTACCATCAAGGAGAATAAAAAGGTTCTGTCTGGCTGCAAAGAGATGGAAATGAAATCAGTCCAATTTAATGGGCCCACGAGAGCGACCTGGTAACAGGGGCCCAGCTGGCACAGAGCACTGATCATGATTCACTTTCCTGAACATTTTGTGGGTTGATCTGCTAACCCGAAAGCAATGACCAAATCTCACCTTTTCACATGTGTTCGTTTTGGCGTTTGACCCCTAACTGAAAACCGCACGTGCAGGACTCCCCACGATGCATATTGTTACTACTACAGTGCATAGAGGATCATCTGGATTTTGCAACCCCTGGCAGAGTCTGCATGGGCCATAAACAAGAGGTTAAAATTCGGCAGTTAGCTTGAGTAACGCGTCGAGAAGCCTTGGAAAGAGCGCTATGTTGTGGCTCCATCTTGTGGCTCGCATTATGAATGCATCGAGAACGCATGCTCAATTCTCCAGATTGTGTTTTAAATTTATGAGGGTACTGGGTGCGGTGGTGCCCACTTAAAACGCCAGGTACTCTGGAGGTTGAGGCAGGAGGATCACAAGTTCAATGCCATCCTGGGCAACTTAGCTAGATCCTTTCTCAGAAATCAAAAAGTCCAGCCAAATAGCTCAATCCCTTCCCTTGTGGGGAAGTGAGCAGGTGGAAAAGAGCAGACACACGTGCTGCATCCCACCGCGTGGACATCAGGGCGTGCCCACAGCCTTCTCCCACGCGTGCACTTTTGAGAGCCCCCAGACAGCACAGCCCCAGGCTCTAACCCTGTCCCCGAGCAGAGGCGAGGCGAACACTTGGGAGCTGATTGGTTCACACCATGTCTAGGGTTTCGGGATGACTGTGTTTCTTCTGGGCTTAGGTAGCGCCTATTCGTGCTCCAAGAATCTGTTTTCATTAAGAAGAAAACTTGACTTGAATTAATCTATCGCTTGTTCACTTAACATGTCTTTGAAAATTTCCAAGAGAGAGAAATCCTATAAAATCCCGAGTCTTGTTTTAGGGAGCCCAACCCTTCAAAGACATTCGCTCATTCGATTCGCTAGTGTCAATGCACACTCTTTTGATATTTGTCAAGTATCACTGTAGATTCTAGGAATATGTCCCTGGCCTCATCAGACTTAAAGACAGGAGGAAATAATTGCAGTACTAAACAGGAAGGGGTTGCAATTGCAGTATGAATTGCATTTCGGCTCTATTTATAGCATCTGTACAGAATCTGCACAGGTTTATGGAAAACTGAAACCACGGAGATGAGAGACTCTCACAGACACAGAACAGGGAGCAACAGGGCCTCAAACAGTGAGAGGTATCAATAGGATTAATTTCAGAGAGGAAAATGCTTAGCAGTGGTTTTGCCTGAAAAGATGCGACATTTTCTTCCTCTTTCTTGTTTTCCTGTCTTTTCTTCCAAGTAGAGTTTGGTCTGTGCACGTGAGGGCTAACTGACCATGAAGGAGACTATTTGAATACATTTTGCATTATTCATTAATTGCATTCTGAGTTTGTTGTCCGCTTGTCAGTTCTAACTTAAGGCAAACCGAGTAACTTATTTTAAGACATACATTCAGGTTAGTGTTTGGAAGGGAAGGACTGGGTAGTACTTAGCAGCATGGATTCTGGCATAAGAACGGCCATGGTTTGAGTCCTGGCTTCACAGTTGTTAGTGCTGTGACCTCCAGCAAGTTCATTTTTCCCCCTTTCTTTTCCTCTTCCTCCTCCCTTCCTCCTCCTCCTCTCCTTGTCCTTCTTCTTCTCCTTCTTCTTGAAGTACCAGTGGTTTCTTTGTTTTTGATTTTGTTTTTTTTGTTTTTTTTTTGAGACAGGGTCTCATTATGTAGTTGAGACTGACCTGGAACTCACTGTGTAGCCCAGGCTGGTCTCGAACTCACAGTGATCCTCCTGACTCAGCCTCCCGAGTGCTGGGATTACAGGCGTGCGCTATATCGCATGGCTACCAGTGGTTTCTTAACCTACGTCTCAGTTCCTCATCTGGGTAGTGGAAATATGGTTATTGTGAGGGTTAAATAAATATGTAACCATAGTAGCACATGGTAAAAGCTCAGTAAATGTT
>NW_022900949.1:34720599-34721267 GCF_012274545.1 Fukomys damarensis
TGTAGCCCGGTGGTCTCGAACTCACAGTGATCCTCCTGACTCAGCCTCCCGAGTGCTGGGATTACAGGCGTGCGCTACCTCGCATGGCTACCAGTGGTTTCTTAACCTACGTCTCAGTTCCTCATCTGGGTAGTGGAAATATGGTTATTGTGAGGGTTAAATAAATATGTAACCATAGTAGCACATGGTAAAAGCTCAGTAAATGTTAAAAAAAAAAAGCTTTTCCTAAACACCCTTTATATTCAATTGCTGCATAGCTACAGTCCATTTATTAATGTTATAAGATAAATGATTTAATGATCACTGTTCATACACTTGATGATTGTAGTCTTAATTAGGGACCAAAGTCACTTGTGATGAGTGTTCTCAGCATGGGAATTAAAATATTTTGTGGGTGCCCTTGCTCTGTGGTGCATTGATTTTTCTCTCATTATAAAACTTATGACAGAAAAGGGTTATGCATTGTTTCTCCTCAGCTACAAACTATGTGGCAGGGCCACGATCTAAGCAGCTCATTGTTGTACCCTCAGGCCCAGGAATGGTGTTTGTTGAATGAATGTTTTGATCAGCATAAAGAAAAGTTCACATGGGCTGGGGATTTTGCTCAGTGGTTCTGTGCCTGCCTCACAAGCGCAACGTCCCGAGTTCGATCCCCAGTACAAAAAGAA
>NW_022900949.1:34721307-34787410 GCF_012274545.1 Fukomys damarensis
AAAAAAAAAAAAAAAAAAAAAAAAAAAAAAAAAGAGAAAAGTTCACAGTGGAGAAAAATCTAACTATGAATATTTTATTAAAGATAACCTTGGTGTTTTTGCAAGGAAATTTATTTACTACACATGGAATGATATTTTTCAATCTGTTTAACCCAAAGACATGGACTGCTTGGTTTGAGCCTGCCCGATGCTGGTCTCAGGCTTGAAGGAAATAATTGCCTTTTACACCTTTCTGAAAAGGTGGAGGCCACGTTTTTAAAAACAGACATTGTGAGTAGAGACTAGTTTTCCTGAAGGTAAACTAGAACAAGAAATTTGTTATAAGGACAGAGAACTTATTTAGCATGCATAAGAATCTGGGTTTGATCCCCAGCACTGCAAAAAAAAAAAAAAAAAAAAAAAAAGCTATGTTTGAAGTCTTTCTAAGTTAGTCTGTGAAGTTACTTGTGAAAATTTCTCAACAGGAGGGGCCCAGGATATAGTGGTGTAATGTGACAATTACGCCAGTAGGTGGTGCTCATTCATGGGTCATTAGAGGCTTTTCATCTTTAAACTTTTCAGGTAGGAGTTCACAGCGTTATTCTCAAAATGAATTAGATTAATTTTGGAACAATTAATGATTGTAGAGTCAGGAAAAAAAAAGGGAGGAAAAAAAATCAGTCAATCCTTCCATAAGCCAAAAAAAAAAAAAATCAGAGGGCAATAATGCAGTCTCTAACTGCCACCAAGAGTACAAGGAAGAAACACACTGAACGGCTAAGTCTGAGTTGACTGTGTGTCCTGGTGTGGCCAGTCCTGAAAGACCTTTCAGGATGGGCACAGAAGGGGGCATTTTTTGCTGTCAAGTTGGATTTACCATAGACTGACAAGTGCTGGATGAGACTTATGTATGTATGTATGTATGTATGTTTTGGTACTAGGGATCAAACTCAGGTCCTTGCACTTGAGAGGCAGTCTCCAGAACCACTGAGCTAAATCCCCGGCCCGAGACTGTATTTAGAAACAGCTCCCAAAGCAGTTCTCCATACTCTGATATTTATAACCTGACACATGGCCGAGATGTCTTAATATTTCAGGTGAACCTAATAAACACTCCTTGGGGGGTCTACATATACCAGGCAGTCTGCCAAGCACGAGGAACCCACAGATTAGGGAAGGAGAACCCTTCCTTCTAGGTTAACACTTAGCCCGTGCTTTTGAGGTTGTAAGAAGACCCTGCTTCTCCGTCACAGCCGGGGACCTCAGTCCAAGGGCCTTGGTGCAAGGAGAGGAATCACACTCCAGGAATGGGGTCCTCTGTATAGCGAGACCCTTCTTCTCTAACGCACCCCGGAGGTGAGGAGGAGGAGGAGGAAGAAGAGTTTCAGATGCTCCAGTTAAACCACTTGCACCCCTCCCTTTCAACACGGAGGGAAGAACTACCATCATTTTAGATGTTTATAAAAATCCAGTCATGGACTAAACACCAACATTCATCACACCTGGCTGTTATAATCAGACCCTTTTCCAGGATGCCTGACTGAGGCTCAGGGTTAGTGAGAAGGTTCTCAACACCACCCCCAGTGACAAGACACTAGCAGGTTTGGCCTGGTTTACCCAGAAACACCCCGGAGGTGAAAGTGTCCCCACGTAGCAGCAGAAAGATGTCCAATTACCTCTTGGCAAAGTCAAATGTTTTAGGAGAAATGAGCACCAACCAGTTCGAAGTAGGGTCATGAACAAAGTATTTCTGGAAACACGCAGCCCTAGGCTGGACCCAATTTAGCCATCTGTCAGCTTTGCAATTTAGGGGAAATTACTTCACTAGGTCAAGATTCGGTTTTCTCACTGAAAAATGGGAATTATAATTCCGAGCTCATGAGGTTGCTTGTTCCAAAGCTCGAAATAGAAGGACATAGGGAAAAGCCTCCGTGATCATCCCTAGCACGTCAGGCATACGGGACAATGTTCGGATTGTCCCTTCCTTCTTCGGAGGAGGCATTGGGAGTCACTTACAGGTCATCAAACCCCATACAGGACATTTAATAGCAAAATTAACATCAATGCCAACCCTCCATCCCCTCCTGCCTGCTCCAAGTGCCCTTCCCTTGTGAGCAACATCGATAGACCATGCACGACAAAGCCAAGGGGCATCTGCGACCTCAGGGCGATGCCGAAGGCGTGCGTGGGCACATCGGGTGGGAAGAGACCATTCCTCTTCTCGAGTGCTCCCTATGCGTGGCTGGCGTAAGGCTGATGGGCCGACACACTGCGTCCGTGCCTCCCTGAGCCGCCTCCTCGCGTGCCAGGGATCCCCAGAGAAGCAGCCTAGGGGCTCTGCACGAGCTGCAGACAATATGGGAGCACGGCCGCTTCTGCTGCTGATGAAAATATTATGGCCTCAGTTCCCTGTAATCAATTTACTGCTTTATGGACCTAAAGTCCTCCAGAGAATTTAATAAATTCACATAATGTTTCTAAGTGCTGCATTGTGCATTTGGAGCGCTGATTTAGCTGACAAATGTGAAAAATTTGTGTAGCTAGACAACTCCCCGGTGATCAGTCGTGTGCGGAAGCCAAAGAGAGCACGTTGCTTCAGAGAAGGTCAGCATTAGCATATGTAGGCCTGCTCGGTTGACCCTGCATCCCCCCAGCCCTGCACCTGCCCCAGCACTGGAGCTCCAGTGGGGGATGCACTTTTGTTCCTCCAGCGTTTCCCAGCTTCCGGTCAGAGCAGGGTGAGGAACAGCAGTGCTCACGGTCACGGTGGGACGAATGACCAGTGGGGACCGTAGGATTTAGACAAGGAAACGGCCACTGATTTCTGGACATTGGCACTGAGGGTGTCGGAGGTGTCTGAGGGAACGTTTCGGGGATATCACTGAGTCGTGCGTTAAAGCCGGCTCATCCAAGTCACAGAAACAGCCATCCTACTTATACCCACTGAGCCGACCGCAGAGCTATTGCTTCAAATAGCTCTTTAGTTTCGAGTTTCTGGAAGTTACCTTTAGGTTACAGTGCCGGGTGCTGGGTTGTTGGAGACATCACTATAGCTCAGAGCCACCTTGGGGTTTACTGTTGATTTTAGCTGGACTTGTGGTGTTCAGCCCAAGCAGAGATTTAGGATTTAGCTCAAGTTCTCAAACGAGGGAGCGTCAGCAACAGGTCAACTGGTCCTGGAGATTTTTCAGGAGCTGGTCTGGAAAAATCTGCCCTCTCGGTCCAGGGATGTGTGGCTGGCTTGACATCAGAGCTGAACAACAGGCCTGGGCCTCCCCTGATGGACCTGACTCTGGCTCTTGATCTGCCCGGAAAACTAGAGGGAATTCTGCTCCAGGTCCGGGGTGCTGTGAGTGGTGTTGAACTCTCCCACACTCTCGCGGCCGCTGGGGAGCCAGGGAAGCACAACAGTGTGGTTGATACCGGCGATCCGAATGAAGGACAGGATGGGAGGCTGTGGTCAGAGTTGGAGTTCATACTTAGGGCTCTGGGTGGACTGGAGACTTACTTGAGAGATCGCTGGCACTCGGGTAAGCTAGGGTCACAGTTCTGAGGCAATGGCAGGAGGCTGGGTAGGTCCCCAGCATTTTCTCCGAAACCCAGGGTTTAAACTTCTGATGAGCTTCTTCTCTTCCTCTGTCCTCATTTAGCTGAAGTAGAGGCGAAGGCTCAGAGAAGACAAAACCCAGGCAGGATTTGCGCTGGGGCACAGACCAGCTCTGTTTTCCACCTGCACTTTGTTCCCTAGACGGCACCTTTCTGAGCACGAGGGTTCTGCTTCTGTGTTTAAAGTTCGGGGACCCTTTCTGATAATTATATTTTTAGTACTTATGGGGAACCTCTTTGCAGCTCTTAGGGGCTCAGATTGTTTTGTTTTGTTTTGTGGCTTTTGAGACAGGGTCTCACTATGTCATTGAGATTGACCTGGAACTCACTATGTAGCCCAGTCTGGTCTCGAATTCACAGGGATCCTCCTGCCTCAGCCTCCTGAGTGCTGGGATTACAGGCGTGCCCCACCATGCCTGGCTTGGGGGCTCAGATTGGAAAACTTTTGCACAAAAGATTTCAATTTGCACAAGTTTGCAAGTGAACTCTGACCCAGACGGTAACCCAAAGTGAGGGCTCCGTGCACGAGCTGCCCAACTTGTCGAACTCCCCGCAACCAGGAATTGGCAGGGAGGAGGGGAGAGAAAGGGCCTGGGCTTCAGTGACTTTCCTTTTGCGGCGGGGGGACTCGCTAAGAAACTCACTTTCTAGGGGTCAGCTCTCCCATGGCACGGTAACAACATGGGATCTAACTGGGGGGGGTGTCTTTCCCACTGCCTACCCTGAGGTGGCAGAACTGGGAAACTTGTGCCAGGCACACAGGATTCAGCTCTGTCACCAGCCACAAATACGGGGGTGGATGGGCTGGGAGGCTGTGATTGTATTTTTGTCATTCCTCTGTTGCTGTCACTCCCGGCAAGACTACCTCCACACCTGTCAGTTCACATAGCTGTCAAGGGTAGGCGGAAGATGTGTATCTCCATATGTATACATTTCTTTGTTTTCATTTTCTAAAATGAACATCATAAAAAAGGCAGCAATGTGACCTCCCAAGGCTAGATACAGACTCCAAATATTGTAGAGCAGCTTCATCGTTTTATTAGATTTTCTATGTTTTTTCCCCCCCAGTTGCTGGATAAAATCCATACAAATGAAATACTGGCTCACTCCGTAAATAATAATGAAAAGGTAAATTCATTTTACAGAGAAGCTAGTGCATGTAAGACATCATCTCGAATGACTGGGATTTCTTGAACTGATCACCAGGCTATTACAGTCTCTCAAAAATAATATCTGGCTTTTACGCTCTCCAGTTGTGCCTGTGACCGCTCCTTAACCCTTTGGCTCTTAAGAAAAATTGATTAAAAAAAAACCCCACGTGCATAATATGCCAATAAAATCACACAGGTAAGGTTAGGGTCCTGCCTCATTGTTGTCCCAAAAGACGACAGAGGGTCTGGCTTCTTCTCCTCATCCTTTGACCCTTCCCCTTGTATCTTGCAATAGTTGTGACACAGCTGTAAAGTTCTCTTAAAAAAAAAAAAAAGAAAAGAAAAATATTTTAAGGTTAAAATCTTGTCTTTTGAACATTGTTTTATTTATTTATTTATTTATTTATTTATTTATTTATTTATTTATTTATTTATTTATTTATTTGTATGGGGGATTGAACTCAGGACCTTGTGCTTCTGAGGCAGGCGGCAGCACCACTGAGCTAAATCCCCAGCAGATCTTGTCTTTTTAAGCTTACCTTGAAGCTGATAGTATCTTTAAATCTGTCATGTAGAGCCTCTGTTACATTTTTTGGAAAAGACCAAACAAGCTCGCACGTATATGACAGTTTTATTTTTTTCCTGGAGTAGGAGACAGGTGGGTAACTTATAAGTAGGCACATATACGCCAGAGAGGACCAACTTCCCCGTTTGCCCAAAAATGAGGGCAAAAGACTTCCAGTGTCCACACTGAAAAAGGTCCTGGGTCTAGGAAACCAGGACAAGTTGGTTACTTTGGAAGCAGGGTTTTCTTTGGAATTTTTTTTTCTTCTTCAATATGAGTTAGAGCTAAAATTCAGCTTGACAACTGATTTTTTGTTTTTTTGTGCTGGGGATTGAACCTAGGGCCTTTGCAATGAATTACATTCGCAGCCCCTTTTAAATTTTTTAGAATTTTAAGATAGGCTGTTGCTAAATTGCCAGGCTAGACTCAAACCTGCGATGGTCTTGCCTTGGCTCCTGTGAATGCTGGAATTACAGGTGTGCACTGCCACTCCCGATTTGAACAACTGACTTTGGCACGCTCACTCTGTGCAAGGACCTTGAAGAACAGAGTACAAAATAATTTTTTCACCCCTGGGCTTTCTTCCTGGAATAGCTGTTGAATCTCGCATCTCTGGTCCTTCAGAACAGAGGTGAGTTGTGTTTGGGTGTGTTCCTGTTCTAAGAAAGATGTCAGCTGAAACTCTGAACACTGGGTAGACACAGCCATGCATTGCTTAACAGGAGGAAGGCTGAGAATCATGTTGTCAGGCGATTTCCCCATTGTGGGAACAAGAGAGATCAGTGGTGGCGACACTACGCCAGGCATGGTGCTTATTTTTCTTTTAAGACAAAAGATGTTAATGTATGAATTGTTTTTTCTAAACTAAAACCTCAGGATTCACTTTTAATTGCAGTGTTGGCACTTTGGTAAAGAAGTGGGTTTGGGATTGCATTTTGTCTCTGCAAGGTTTGCTGTCATTGTGGTAGAGTGTATTTACACAGATTAAGATGGCTAAGATGTCACTAGGTGATATAATTGTGTGTGTGTGTGTACGTGCGTGTGTGTGTGTATGTGTGAGAGAGAGATTCTGGGGATTGACTCCAGGGCCTTCACACTGAGCTACATACCCAGACTTTTCCTTTTTATATTTTTGTAGGTTTTTTTTTTTTTTTGGTACCAGGAATCGAACTCAGGACCTTTTGCTTTCGAGGAAAGTGACAGCACCACTGAGCTAAATCCCCAGCCCTATACTTTTTTATTTTGATACAGGGTCTTGCTAAACTACTCAGTTGCCCAGGTTGGGTTTGAACTTGCATTCACAAGTGCCTCAGCTTCCCAGAATGCTGGGGTAATGGTGCACCCCACTGGGTGATATAATCTCTGGGACCACTGTCATATGTTGTCACCTGTTGGCCAAAACCCCCTTACATGGTGTGTGGCTAGAGCTCAGTGATTTTAAAAAATTTTAATACCTAAGAAGCTAAAACTATGAGAGGATACCCCTCAATCAGAAAGAGTTCCTGCTTTCACGCTAAATCTTGGGCTTAACCGAAAGCTTTGAGCATAGAAAGAGCAGGCACCTCAGAGATATTGATCCTCGGTGCCAAGATGGGACCGCAGCAGGGGAAGCACTCTGGCCACTTGGAGAGCGGTGCAGCTGCCAGACGTTTGGAGTAGGCGGTGAGCGAGGAGGGCCTCCACCTTCATCTGTGTCCCAAAGGTGTGAAAGAGCAGTGGCCCACAAGTAGAGAAAAAGGCAGGACCCAGATGGCCCTGCCTTGGAATCCTTTTCCCACTCCTTTGCAGTGCTGGAACTTAATCCCTATAGACCTCTATTTTCTTATTTGTAAACCCGGGTTTAATTCCTCCACTACAGTGTAATTATCAGGACCGAATGAGATAACACAAGGGCTTAATTCTCCCACTGTAGTTTCCCGGGATTAAATGAGATCATATAAGCAATTTGGCATAAAACCTGCTACGTGGCACCTGACACCTCGTAGCTGTAACCCAGCAGCTATTCCACTCCCTTGCTACGCTGGAGCAGCACTGAGTTCTCCCTCCAGTCACTTTGTGCAGTCTTTCCCCGCTGAACGGAAACCGTTGTTTAATGACTATGTACTATAATTAGGAGAACCATGTTTTAGCTGATGCACAAAGATGGTAGCGTAACACAGCCACTTCATAACTCTCTTAGGATTCAGATTTGACCTATGTTAGCAAAGGCAAAATTTTTAAAGATGTAGTAAGTTTTCTTTCTGGGAGAGGGCCTGGGCTTCACTGGGGACATAATTTATCTTCTCCTCCATTAGTACTAACATGCACACACACACACACACACACACTCGTGTGCACACGCACATTCCGGGGCACTGTGTCTCTCATAGGCTGTGAACAAGGCGGGTGGGGGGAGTAGAGGGCTGCACACTCTTCTAAGGATGAGACAGACCCACAGGGAGCTGTCAGCGCCAAAGTGTGACTGGCAGTTGGACCCCCGAAACATCCAGCCACCCTGGGCACCCCTGCCGACTGCTCTCCTCCCCTGTGGCAGCTCTGCTGGCTGACCTTCCTGCACTCAGGAAAGTCACCCCAGTGGGGGAGTCATCCTCCTCGGGGCTCTGGCTGTAAGAAAAGCACAAAGCAGACGCAACTAAGGCTTTGCTCAAGGATGAGATGGACGCGTGTGAAGGGCCTGCCTGGGCAGCAGAGCGAATCTGTCACGTCTGCCTTCCTGGGAAGCTGGAAACTGTGCAAACCCGGACAGTGGATGTGCTGGATTCACCCCCACAGGCGTGAGTGCTGATGCTAAGACAGTTCTTTTTATTTCAAGGAAAGCCAAGGCCAGAGCTGTAGGGAGCGTTATTTGAACATCTGCCGTTAGCTGCATCAAGCAAGTTGTAAGGCAAGGACTAGGAAGGCGGGCCTGGCTGGCAGAGCTACCACACGAGCAGGTGCACTGCAGACCACACTGCAAGATGGGGGAGCACAGAGCTGCTGTAAGGGAGGAGCAGAGAGCGGGCCATTTGTAAAGAAGGTTCTAGGAGGTGAGGAGGGCCACGTCTAGTGGAGCCTTCTTGCTGCTAGGGGCTGAACTAGTATTTTATAAGGACCACCCTCAGTATAGCTGATCCATCCTAAGACAGTGGTGGTAATTCTTTCCCAGTTAAAGATCCCCCTTTCGGCACAGTTGCATCAGGATTCGAGTTTCCAACACCGGTGCTTTGTGAGATGCAGCAGCAGGCAGGGAGTCAGAGTGAGCTTCTGGGCGGACATCTGCTAGGGAGGACCCGGGCAGGAGGAGAGGTTTAGCAGGATGTGGCTGACCCTGTGACAGCCCTACAGAGATGTCCCCAGTTGGATTTTTATACTTCCGCTTCATTGGCAAGTTGCTGCATGTGAGTGGAGTTTGCAGGGCTGTGGGCCGAGGGCTGTCAGAGGGCAGTGCCCAGCAGCAGAGGAAATAAACCTTGCAGTCCTGAGACTGGGATTCTAGGACATAGCAAGTCCTAGAAAAGAGCGCCCCCTCCTTTGAAAAAGACAGACTCATACTGTGTAGTTAAGGCTGGCCTTGAACTCATGGCGATCCTCCTGCCTTAGGCTCCTGAGTGCTGGGGTTATAGGCTTATGCCATGACTGGTGGGCTTATTTTTCAAGAGACCAATGGGATGTACCAAAGCACTTCTGATCTGTGGAGACAGAAATCGGTGCGGACTCTTAGAGTAAACACTAGAGTCCACAGATTTGGGACTCAGGAACCGGCTGGGTTAAAGCCAAGCCAAGCCAGAATAAAGTCAATGAGCTACAGGATTTTCTGGGAAGAGGACACCGAGAGATTTCATTTCTAGAACATAGTGAGCACTTTGCATGCTTCTAACAAGTGCCGCTAGAGTAACAATGGCAGCAAAGATCACAACAAACACGATGAATACTTCTTTTCAAAAAAGATAATATCTTTTTGAAAAGCTTATTCACAGAACTATTAAGCACCTTACTTTTTCAGTCCATATGAAATTTTTGTTTTAATGATTTAATTCTTTTTTTTTTTTTTTTTTGGTTTTTTGAGACAGGGTCTCACTATGTAGTTGAGACTGACCTGGAACTCACTGTGTAGCCCAGGTTGATCTCGAACTCACAGCGATCCTCCTGCCTCAGCCTCCTGAGTGCTGGGATTACAGGCGTGCGCCACCATGCCCGGCTACTTAATGATTTAATTTATTTCAGAAGTACTTGTAAAGCAGTGAAACACTTCCAGCATTCTCCCAAGTGCTTTACTTAGTCCTCACACTATTCAATCCTTATGACAAGCTTTACGAGGAAGGTCACTTTATTATGTTCACTCAAAAGCTGAGGAAACCGAGGCACAGGGTTTTAATGCTTGCCCAAGATCACACACCTAATAAGCAGCCGCATGGGCATTGCAAACTCAGCCGTGAAAAGCAAACGGGCAAAGCCAGACCTGAGGCGAGGTGTTGGTGAAAAAAACAGCATCAGGGCTGGGGATGTAGCTCAGTGGTGCCACCACCTGCCTCGCAAGCACAGGGACCTGAGTTCGATCCCCGGTACCAAAACAAAAACCAAGAAAAACAAAATGAACAAACAAACAAACAAACAAAAAGACAGCATCTGATGCCTTCTGAGCTGGTCACAAGGGCTCCCAACAATGACAGGCGTCTTCCATTGTGATAAGCAAGTGGCTGGGGCTCTGTGCCAACACGGCCAGCTTTCCTGCTCCCAACCACAGCAGGTGTCATTTTTGAGGGGCTCAAAAACTTATCCAATGAGGAACTGAGTGGCTGTACTGGTAAAAATGCTCTTTCTAGAGTTAGAGCTAAAAACACTGAATAATTTTCCTTTTTTCTTTTTGGTGCCGTGGATCAAATTCGGGTCCTTGTGCTTGCGAAGCAAGTGGTGGAGCCACTGAGCTAAATCCCCTCCCCTTTTTTTGTTTTTGTTTTTGAGACAGGGTCTCACTCTGTAGTTCAGACTGCCCTGGAACTCACTATGTAGTCCAGGCTGGTCTCGAACTCACAGCGATCCTCCTGCCTCAGCCTCCCGAGTGCTGGGATTACAGGAGTGCACCACCACGACTGGCCTTGAGCAATTTTCTTAATGCCTGAGTTTTTTTTTTTTTTTTTAATCTGTAGAAAGGATACGAGGTCTCAAGTATGTGTGATGTTTAGAAATAACCATTGATCTAGCATATAGTGTTGAAGAGCACTAACTCTCAACAAATAGCTATGATTGTTGTGACTTTGCTCTGTGTGCTGAAAGATGGCAGCTGGCTTAAAAATGCAAAGAAGAGCTAAGGATCGCATTCTCTCAGTGAGCTCTGGAAGGCTGACTACATTATCTCTAGCATGCTGTCCTGGAGTAAGAATGGAATCCTAGATTTTGCAGGGCAAAGCTTTTTTTTTTTTTTTTTTCCTAAACACAACACTTTGTACTACAGCTAGAGTGGAATTTCCTGCTTGCATCCTGCCCTCCCCAGCCCTCCGATATTTTCAAGGCACGTCTTGCTTTTATTGCCCTTGCATTAACAGGTCTACCTCAAGGAGCTAACCATGACCCAGGAAATGGAAGCAGACGGAAAACGGAGGAGGAGAGAGGACAAGGAGACATAAAAGGCATTTTATGTTCTTTTTAAGGAGTCATTAAAGTAGCATAAAATAAAAAACCTTAAAATCCACACAAAGTCTTATTTAGCTAAGACTCGGACAGAGAAAAACGTACATACAGATGGAAAAAGCTGAGGGCGGGGGGGTCGGCAGGTAACTTGGGAGGAGTGGATCAGTCATTGTCCTGCTGCACATCAAAGAAGCCAGTTCAGTTCTTTCTGCCCAAGACTTAACCCGGGGAGAGGGTGCGGAAGGTGGGGGGCGGGCCTGGGGGGGACCAGCAAAACCAAAGCTGCCTCTGATCTTCCTAGCTCTGATGTGGGGTCTGATCTGCTTGGTGGATCTACACAGGCAAAATGAGCATCTCCACAGCCACTTACCACAGGCTTGGGTTCGAATGTTGCCCAGCTACGTCTTCCAGAGCGTCAGAGAGCTGTGGTTTTGAATCTGTGCAGCTCCGCAGCGCAGGAAGGCACAGTGGTCGGAGGGGAGTGCATGCCGGGCACATTCTCCTTTCCACCATGGAGGCTGACGCAGGGGATGGGAAGACCCTGGAGCTCGAAAGTCCTCCTTTCTGATCCGCTTGTTTCTGTCTGGGTGTGGAAAGGGTGGCAGGTAAATGACCCAAAGCACAAACTGCACATCTGCTATGTCTTGATCCCGTGATTCATTTCGGTTACAGAATTCGAGTTGTTTGGATTTTAGATGTAGCACATTGGACTGCAGGTATACTTGGGAGAGAAAAGGCAATTTAACTAAAACACTGGAATTTCACTGGAACGTGCAGCCTCTGTCCTTTAACAACTTACAAAACTCACACTCAGTAACACCTCATTAAGCAACAAATAAAGCCGGGCGAGGTGGTGCAGGCCTGTAACCCTAGCATTCGGGAGGCTGAGGCAGGAGGATCGCTGTGAATTCGAGACCAGCCTGGGCTACACAGTGAGTTCCAGGTCAGTCTCAACTACATAGTGAGACCCTGTGTCAAAAAGAGAAAAAAGAAAAAAGAAATAACACTCAAATTCTCACACACGGACAAGCCCATTTAATAATGATGGACTTAATGAAGGTATTTATTCCTTGACAGAGTTGGGAAAGTATCACGTCTTGTGGCCATGGTCAAAGAAGTGCTCAAGTGATTTCTCTTTAGACTCTTTGGCTCCTGCTGGTGCCTGGATCAAAAGCAAGCTCTTTTCGACAAGAGCACAGGAAGAAGGTCATGCTTGAGGTCTGTGTGACTGATACAGCCACCTGGGGTCTCTGGTGGTTAGGGAACCACCCTTTCAAACACCTCCTGTCCCCTGCACACCACAAACATTGTAAATTTGCATCCAACATTTGTTGATCATTTTAGAAATGAATCATGGAGTTCATGAGAGAACACGTGCTAAATAGGTCGTAGCTTTATTTTTTTGTTTCTTGGTACTGGAGATTGAACTCGGGTCCCTCTGCTTGCGAGGCAGGAGACAGAACCACTGAGCTAAATCCCTGGCCCTCATAGTTTTGTTTTTAATGGGGATGAAACAGTGGGAAACTGTCTTCCTTTTCTTGTAGCTAAGACAAAATACCTGACACTCAAAGTTGAAGGAGGGAAGGTTTCGTTGGCCCCCAGTTCACGGAGAGTTCAGTTCACATTGGCTGGCTCCAAGGCAGGGTGACATCACAGAGAGAAACAGTTTGTGGCGAACAGGAACCAGCAAAGTCTGCAAGTGACAAGAGACAAGTTTCTTTTTGTCCCTTATTCTTATCCAGAGGGCAGGCAGCACTCACACCCTTAGCCCTAGGGCCCTTGATCCCAGCACGGCACCACGAATCAATCCCAGCCTCACACACTCTAGACCCGGCCACCTCTGAGAAAGCCCCGCCTATGCTGCCTGAGGCTTTGGGGGAGGCATCTAGACACAAACCATAACAGAAACAAAATAGGAGTTTTCTCCTTTGGAGAAAAGTCTTTTAATAGTTGAACCACACACACACACACACACACACACACACACACACACACACACAAGATGCTTATGAAAACAGTCTCTGGATATCACAGACAAAGCTTTCTCCTCTGCGGTTTTACGCTAGACTAGATCTAACCTCAAGTGAGGGTCACACTGTGATTGTCATTTGGGCTTCTCCCTCCCTGGAAGATGTCACTGTGGGCACAGAGAAGCTGGGCCTCTTCTTTCCAAGGCTTTGGGACACTTGCCACGCATTCCTAGATTTCACCTTCAACCCTTGATGACTGAACCCTGGTCAGCGCTGTCCCTTCTGACCTCTGTAAGGAGCAACCGGAGAAGTAAACATTTTCTCTGCAAATTCTAAACTGCAAATTTTTAATCTTCCCGGTGAGCTTGCAGTGAATGACCCAGGATACTGTTTCATGATAGAAAATTCCAGACTGCATTGCTATTATGTAGTTAAGGGCTCCCATTTGCAGGACACTTCTGAGAAGGACTCTTGCCCCACCCAGCCTGTTCTCACCATGGTGTGGGATCTGTGTGCCTGAAGCAATGTGAGGGTCTCACTATGTGGTTGAGGCTGGCCTGGAACTCACTATGTAGCCCAGGCTGGTCTCAAACTCACAGCGATCCTCCTGCCTCAGCTTCCCAAGTGCTGGGATTACAGGCGTGCTCCACCACACCCGGCAAACATTGTTTCCATTTTTCCCTTCTATTTTCTTTTCTCTTCCTTTTTTTTTTTTTTTGGTACCAGGGTTCGAACTCAGGACCTTAAGCTTGCAAGGAAGGCATGGTGCCACTGAGCTAAATCCCAGGCCCTCATAGATCATGTTTTAAAGGCTGTCACTGCTGAGGAGTGGAGCAGGACCTGTGGTCCACAGCTGGGTCACTGCAGTCCCTGGGTGGTTTGGACTGCAGTGTTGGCAGCAAGTTTATCTATATATTTTTCATTTTTGAATGGCATTTCTTTTCAGGTCAGAACTGCATTTCCATCATTATTTTAAGTTTGGAAGATGAAACAGTTATTGTCATGCAGAAGTACTAATAGCAGCTTTTGTACTGTATTTTTTTATTAGTACATATTTGCCGTACATGTACTGCATGCTTCTGTTTAGAACGGTGCCTGTTATAGGAGAAATGAATTATGGCAAACATGTTTTCTGGATTGGAGGGATGACGATAATGTCTAACTTTCTCTGACATATTTCAGAAAAAGGAATTATTGAAGATATAAAGGGAGAAAAATTTATTTTTCAGCATTAAAAAAAAAAAATCCTAGCAATCACAGAAACTTTGTCTTTTCTCCCCTCCCCTCCCCTCTTCCCCCGTGATGGGCTTTGTTTTTCCGAGCAGTTTTAGGTTCACAGTGAAACAGAAGCGTGCAGGGTTGTCCTGTCGACTCCTCACCACAGGCTTAGCCTCTCGTCATCAGCACCCCAAGTGCTGCCTGTTTTTGTGGCGGATGAGCCTGTGCCGTCGCCATCTTCGCCTCACAACCGGGGTTTACACTTGGTTCCCTCTTGGGGTTGTACTTGCGTTTTCTTAACGTCATTTCTGCTCTCCTGGGCTCGGTCCTTTCATTTCCTTATCAACTAATTGCTGAAACCCAAGATTGGATTTCTCAGAGTGCATTATCAGGATGCTGTCAAGAGCCAAACAGAGGAACAGGTTCACACGAATATCTGAAAAAATTTTGGAGATGGGGAAAAAAAAAAAATCTAATGGCTCTATCAGAGCTTGACATAACCTTTGGAAATAGAAACAGTCAAGAGAAAGCCAAAGCTTCAAGGGCAAACACCTGTGGAGAGATTCCTAGAAGTCAGGTCAGAATTGCTAAGGCAGGAAATGAGGTGCATCTTCCAAAGGCAAAGTAGAGTAACCCCACTTTCCCCAGGGCAAGGAAAGCCTAGAGCGGAGTGTTGCCCTTTAGTCACACAGCAGAGAAGCACACTCACGGTGACACTAAAAGGCTAAGGGCAGTGACGATCTTTAAAAAGTCTTCTCGACCCAAGGAATGGGGCTCTGGAAGGAAACAGTGCGTACTTAGGGGACTGGGAAGGGCTAGAGGACTGCGGGGAGATCATCTTAATAAAGGGAGCTGCGGATGTGAGGGTGCAGGGCTCGGTGATGTCCGTCCAGGAGTTCTCAAGGAACTGGCTGGAGTACTGCGGACCCTTCATTGAATAGGAGTCAGCAATTTGTAATACTGTTACTTAAAAAAAGGGAACGGGAGTGAGAGATGTATCACCAGGGGGATGACGCGAAAACGGCGTGGGTGTTCCTGTACTGCTCGGCATCGACCACCCGTTATTTAGGATGTAATTACCAATCCGGGCGGCTGCATGTTAGAAGGGAAGAAGAGGTTCAAGGAAAGAATCACAAAATGATGAACAGGATGAAAAATACATGGCAAAGTTCAGTGGCCAGGGTGAAGAGTCAAGTCTCCTTCTTCTCTGCCTTCTCCCTTAATACTGGCTTCCAGGGGTAGCTAGCTGCCTTTGAGCGGGGCCTCGAGTCCTAAGTGATTCCCCTAAGGAGCCACATCTACAGGTGAAGACAAGTGGGTTGTTTTGTTTGGGAACATAGATGGCTCCTGTATAGGAAGGATTATTGTGGAAACCTTTCCGGCTAAAGGACCTTGCTGTTTCCCAGAGGAGGACGAGGGAGTTGGTACAAAGGAGAATTACAGAAAAAAGAATTAAACTAACAGTGATTAAATGCCAGGATCAAGGGCTGCCCTCCCCACAGATCCCTAGCGTAGCAGTCCAGGACCCTAACACAGTACAGAGTTTCCCTTTGTTTTTTCCCAGGAGCCCTCTGTATCTGATCCTTCTGCCAGAGCCGATGATCAACAGTGGCTGTTGCAATGGGAGCCCTGGTGTGATGCCAGGATTGTTAATCCGCTGAGATTTGTGTCTCGTCCTCCCAGCTACCCTTTAATAGTCCTCCTTGTCTATGACGCGCCCAGGACATCTCTGTGTCACCTCTGTCTGGCAGTGCAGGGCCCTCCTCACCCAGGGTGACGTCTTTCCCAGTTTGCTTTCTCTGCCGTGGCTTCTCCGGCACCTGTCTCTCCGGACACTCCTTTCCCCTGGGCCAACTCCCCGGAGTCTTTTCCAGGGCTTCCCACAGTGATGGCTTCCCAAGGGCCCAGGGTGCTTTGAGCCTTGCAGGGGGACTAGCAGTGTGGGAGGCCTTTAGGTGGCGCTGGCCGAGGCATTACTTAGCACTGAGCTGCCGCGCCAGAGTTGTCTCTTCCCTGGCTCTTCCTGTCTCTCTGTTTTGGCCGAGGCGAGAGCTCCTTTCTGGTGCTGCCGTTTCTAATCCTCTATACCCGCTACTTCTCCTTGTTGGGGCCAGGCTCCGAGCCTTGGGAACTAGAATTATTTCTTGGCCTTTTTTGGGGAGGTATGGAAGTACAATATGCACACTAGAAAGAGGCATAAATAAAAATATAGGTCATGATGAATGATATTAGCTGGAATTGGAATTTATTCCTTTATTCTGGTGGTGTTTATTTATACTGCTCTCTTTTATTTATGCCGATGGTATTGGTTTCCAGGGCCATGCTTAAAATTTTTTCTTTAAAACGTATTTATTAAACAAAAGAAAAGAGTTGATTTAAGGAGAAAAATATCACTCTTTCGTAGATTCTCAAGATTCACATTTTCCTGGGATATTTTAACCTCTATAGAGTGGACTGCTGTCCTCCAACACCACCAGCAAAGTCCAGCAGGGAGGTGGGGGCCCAGCCTTCAGTCTCCGCAGGTGGTTAAACCCAGGGATGTCAGCATCAGCATGTTTTAGACTCATCGACTTCTGGTAAATAAACAATAACAGGCAGTTCTCCAATTGGAAAAAAATGAGGATGTGGTACTGCAACGCCTGAAGTTTGGGAACTAGTAGCTTAGGGACCTGTTTTCTTCTGATGCCCCGTGTTTTATTTGTTTATTTATTTTAAGACAGGGTCTCTCTATGTAGTTCAGGCTTGTCTTGAACTCACCGTGTAGCCCAGGCTGGCTTCAAACTCAGGGATCCTCCTGCCTCGGCCTTCCAAGTGCGGGGATTATACGTGTGCGCTGCCACGCCCAGCCCGCCTAGTATTTTAGTAGGGGCTTTCTGGAGATGCGAGGCCTTAACACCTAAAAGAGGTAGAGCGGTAGGAATTCAGAGCTGCTGTCAGGTTGCGGTAGGTTCCGGGAGAACCCGAGGCCAACAGAGCTTTATTTTGTACCTCTTCAATGAGGAGTGTTTTCATACTGGACTAGAGACTAGTACACCCGAACACCATGGGTCTGCCCTTCCGCTTTCCCTGATGCCTTGAGGACCCAACATGAGGGTTTCTGGGTAGGAGGCTCCAAAGATAGGCTTTGGACGGAAGGAAGGAAAGAAGGCAGGAAGGGAGGGAGGGAGGAAGCACAGCTCCCTTGGCCTCCCACTAGAAGACCTCAGGCCTGGCTGCCCATGTACCCCGAGCAGCTAGGGCCAGCAGCCACCCACGGGTGGCTCCTCCGGGCTCCCCTGGGGCTCTCGCACACATTTGCATGGCGCACCATTTGCATACCCTAACGAGATGGCCTATAATTGGCCTTCATTGATTTTGTTTTCATTGAGCTAAAATAGAGTCAGAGCTTCTTAGGCTAGAAGGACTGATTGATCTGTGGTAGAATTCAGGACTATTCAGTTGAAGAAATAATTAATTACGTTCTTATTTAGTAATCATCAGGGCTCGGGCTGTTTCTTAGCAGGGGAGTGTGGTCAGCAAAATTGAACTTTGCCAAGCCAAAGATGCGTGAAAGCAGCTCCTTTAGCCAAGCAAATAGATCCTACATGTCGTCTTTATTATTATTCCTAACAGAAAGCTTTGTGCAAGTTAGACAGTCAGTCCCTAACGTGTCTGTGGGGATCAGGAAACACCCACTGTCTTTCTGCTCTTCATCCGGCCCTCACGCCGGGGTGCTGCCTACCCGTCTGCCTCTGCCTGGCGCCCCTCTCTGCTCATGCACCCTTTTACCTGTCCTTGCACCTGTCTGCAGACCCTTCCAGTTTGTGAGCTCTTCAGGGCTTACGTCAGTCCGAGTGACTGGCACTTCCTCCTTTGTCTTCTGATTCTCAGAACTAGGCGTCGGTCCGGGGGAAGAGAAAAAGGCATCTCTGCCTGGCTTGATTGGCCTGAAGTGTGCAACACTGAAGCTGGGAGGATGCAGGATAGGTCATCCCGTGCAGGCAGGGGAGCTCAGAAGTTGGACCTCGGATTCAAATCGTTCCTAATGGTTTAGTCCCACGTCAATCTCTCCCTTAAAAAAATTTCTTTTGAAATTATTGAATTCAATTTTTTATATAATTAGCCCCTGTTAGAATGAGTTTTGGCCTCTCACCTGAGTTTATATATTTCAGGAACACTACAGATATGAATACATAACTGCGATTTCCTTTCACTCAGTACACGTGTATCGAGTAGCCCAGTGTATAAAGTATGACGGCAGGGTTTACAAAGATCACTAGAACACTGTAGCTACCCTGAAACATTTTATTTTTTTTTATTTTGGTACCGGGCATCGAACTCCGGCCTTTGAGCTTGCAAGGCTGGTGGCTGAGCCAAATCCCTGGACCCCCTGAAGCGTTTTAAAAGGCACTGTAGAAGGCCGGGGATGTAGCTCCTTAGCACTGCTCCTGCCTGGCAGTCGTAAGGTCCTGAGTTTGATCCCTCGTTTGGGGAAAAGAAAGAAAGGCAGTATAGAAACATTTGTCAGAAATTCATTCGCAGTTACTTGGAACTATGCAGACAATATTTTATATAGTCCATTGCTTAGCCCTCAAAAATCCACATATTGGTCTGGGATTTAGCTCAGTGGTTCCGCTGCCTGCCTGGCAAGCGCAAAGGCCAGAGTTTGATCCCCAGTACAAAAAAAAAAAAAAAAAAAAAAAAAAAAAAAAGGTATTAAGTTGAACCAATGAAATTGCCACTATTTCACATTTCCATCCTACAAATTTAGCAACTTTGCATGGCTCAATCTGATACTCATGTAAGCAATGCACTTTTGCTAAAGATTAAAACGAAGGGTCACTAGTGACCGTGAACCGTGATGACCCTGTGGGGACAATGTATTCAGAAACCGTCTCCTATCGAAGGCCTCGATCTCTGGACCCTTTCCTGGGTGTTAGTGTGGGAGGACGGGTGAAACAGGAATTTGCTCTGCTTCTCCTCTAGGGCAAGGTTCCTGGCGGGGGGTGAAGCCGCGGTATACAGAGGAGGAGGGGAAGCAGGAAAGGGCTCAGTGGCGCCTCCTGCCGGTGGAACGATGATACCGTCACCACTTTCCCGTGGGGCACACACCTGCGGTACCCCTCACTGGCAGCGCGACGTCTGTCATCTGCTGAGTCCCATAAAGCTAGCAACAGGGTTTCTCTTAGGGCAGCCACGGAGAACTAAAATGCAATAAAACCCATGATGGTGCGAGTGCGTTAAATTCTCATTTCCTCTTACAGCCGGCAGCGCTAAGGGGAGGGGAAGCCAGGAAAACCTACGTTAAGGAGCTGGCGGGGCACGGTATTTCCCCAACCCACTCTCTGGGTGGGGCTGACGAACGTGGATACCACCCTGTTGCAGATGTCCTCTAAGTCCATTGAGTGGGTCACAGCAAAATCACATCTAAATCCCCATTTGTTTGTTGGAACTGTAATGTTTTCGCTTTCCTTGCTTTGCAGTAGAGAAGGGAACATTATGAGAACGGGATGATTGCTGAGTATCTCCCATCCTATCTACCACGCAGCACCCATGGCCATGACGACCCTTATCGGCTCTCTTGCTATTTATTTCTTGTAGAAGAAAGCAGCAGAGACAGGAGTGGACAAGGAGTCTTCGGATACACACACAAAACTGAAGCTTCACTTAGGTCTCTGGGGGGAAATCCAGACTCAGCCTTGTGAACACTTGTCTTTCCCAGCAGGACGTGGGATGGTGGTTGTAGGGGTCGGGGGAGGAGCCTGCGGCCTCTGCCCCACGCATGGGGGAGGCAGGAGCAGAAGCTTGGGCTGCACTTTCCGTCCCATCTCCTCTGGAGAGAAGGATCCCGACTGGAATGGGCCTAAGTGTGTTTCCTATTTGTTACATAGTGATGACAACATCTGCAAATTTTTCATAAGGATAAAAACTATAACCAGGATACCATCAGTTGTCTCAGTTCTGCAGGGCACTTGTTCCAGCAACCTCAGGACACCAAAGTCTCTTCTATAAGACACATGGTATTTGTTTGTAAGCTGTGCTCCCGCATCCTTTAAGCTAGCTCTGGGTCATTAACGGTGCCTGATGCAATGCAGATGCTATGGAAATGGCTGCTGTACCATGCGGTACAGGGACTGTGACAAGCAAAATGGTACATATTCCATACAGATACAACTTCATCTGAACATTTCCAGCCCACGGTTGGTTGAATCTGTGGATGTGTCACCTGTAGATACAGAGGCCACTGTAACTGTCACCAGAGAGGACGGCATGGCACTCGCCATGACTAGACTGAGCTGTATTCTTTGTGTCTTTTCACGTGACTTGGATTCCGGTCACTGTGCTTGACTTGGTGGACAAAAATCTCAGCCTTTTCAGTTTTTCACTGCAGCTTCTCTTCTGGTATCTGGTCATTTTAGGAGTGCTTACTTCCTCCCAACACTTTCTCACTAACTCTGCTGTCTTGCGTCGACCTCCCACCGGCTTCTTTGGGTATGGTGAGGTAACTTGCACGCAGCTCTAAGTCCATTGGCTGCTCCTGAGCCTTTTCTTCAATTTGGCATTAGAATGACCCGGAATCTTCATTGATCTTGGGGACCTCCAGAGGAAGGATAGCCTGTCTGTTCACAAGAAGAATGGCTTTGTGCAAATTAGGGACAACAGAGGATGGACAGAGGAAGGTTTTTGTTGTGTGTGAAGGTCACGGTTTCCATAGAGCTTTCCCCATTTTTCTGTCTCACCTAGACTGGCGTTCCTCCTGTATGCTGCTACACATCTTCCTCTCAGGCACCCGTAACAAGGTACTTTTTGTTTTTGGTACCAGGGATTGAACTTGGGTCCTTGTGCTTGTGAGGAGGGCGGCAAAACCACTGAGCTGAATCCCTGGCCCCTGTAACAAGTTACTGATCTGTTGTCTTCCAGTTCTGCCTCCCCTCCATGATCCCGGAAGCCCTTAAGGTAGAGGGCTTTGTTTTATTCATCTCTGTTAGATACCGAGTGTCTAATGAAATCCTGGCACAGAGGAGGTGGGTAAGGTAGGATTTTTGAATAAATGGCAATCCCAGTAGGGAACTATTAAAAACAGTTCATTTTTTGTTCACTGTCATTCCAGAAAAACAACAACGAAGTACAGAGTAAGAATAGTAATCACAGATTCCACCATCCAGAAATAGTCATTGTTAAGATTATGATGTCTACCTATTGCTGATGTATGGAGCAACAGTGCCTTCATTAGGTAGGAGTAAATAAAATTGTATACTTAGTACAGACTCAATGCTTCACGTATTTAGGCCTGGTACTTTATAAAGCTTTCATAATTTTTGTAATAATGTTACTCACTGAGAAAATCAGTGCCTGGACCAAAACTAAAGATAGTATTATTTTCTTAGAGTTTGGAGTTGTTTGTGCATTTACAATAATCCTGCACTGACAACCACAAGTTTGAGTTCATCTAGATACTAAATTTCCTATTGCCAAAGAATTAAGAAGTTTAGAAAAAATCCAATCTCTCATTTAAAGAAAGCCTTGCCATTTTCCAAAGAGAAACATTAGTAGAGAGTTATAAATGATGGTTATTTCGCTTATGTCATAAATTCATTCATCAGTTTAACTCAGTGTATATTTATTTATTTACTTATTGTTTTTTTGGTACCAGGGATCACACTCGGGTCCTTGTGCTTGCAAGGCAGGTGGTGGAACCACTGAGCTAATTCCCTGACCCTTCAGTGTGTATTTAGTGTCTTCTATATTGCAGGCATTATTGTGGGTGATACAAATACATTTTGACTATCTTTTCTCCTTTCATTTTCAAGAACCACTGGAAGGACATGCGTGTAAATACTGCATAGTTTCTCTGGTGTGAGAAACTGAAAGTGTAAATAAGGATCAAAATGTATAATAGCTAATCTGCAATAGGAAGAAAAAGGTCTAGAGAGGGAATGGAACTGGGAGCGGTAGAGGAAAGGAAAGAAGGGGAAGGAAAAAAATACTTTGGCGCATTTTATTGAGAAAGGCAGTTATAAAGCTAAGTCCAGATGAAGTCACCACATATCCTCGATTGACAGGTGCAAGACCACGTGACATTATTTTGCTCTGTGAAGTTGGTTTTTACTTCTGATATATTTGTGGATATGCACTATACCACCTGCCTTTTATGACCTATAATTGTGACTGAGTTTCACCCTAGATCTTCGGGATTTTTCTACTAATTTGGTAAACAGTTCTTGGACGCTAAGAAGCCCATTTCCCTGTAACATGAAATATAGCCTAGTGCCAGGCAGAATCTGGCCAGGAATCAGGAGACATGACTCTGAAGAGGCGTTTTGCCAGGCCCAGCACTTAGGGGATGGAGGCTGGAGGATGGCTGAATGTTTGGGGGCAGCATGGGTGGCAGAGTGAAGGCAAGGCCAGCCTGAACTTTTGAGATTTTGTTTCAAAAAACTGAAAGGAAAACAAAACAAAACAAAACAACAGGTTTACCTCACATTTCTTAGAATCTAATGCCAGATATGGAATTCAGAACTTTTGCTTATTCCACCCTTCAGAATCCTCCCCGAAACCCTGGAAGGCATGTAGGTATTGTTGTACCCATTTTACTGTTGGGGTGAATGGTGGGAAAGCAATGTGTATCACTGGGCTTGAATTTTAGTTCTATCGTTGATGACCAGAGTGACTTGAAAAGTCTCCAACCTTTCTGTTTCTCAGCTTACTCAGTCAGATGGCATTCTTACCTTGCAGGGGCTGTGAGAAGACCGCATGAATGAAGCACGTGAAATACAAAGTTGTACCTGACCCATAGCAAGAGTTAAGTAAATGGGAAGCTATTTTCGTCTTCGATCAAACTGTTTCCGGTAGTACTTGCCAGCTCTGCGACCTTGGGAAAGTTATTCATGTTTCTGAGTCTATACCATCATATTAAAAAAGTCTGCTCATGTGGCTGGAAAAGTAAAAATGCATACTCAGTGTGAAACAAGTTAGTGATGCACTATATTATATAAGCAATATTAAAGATTAGTATAAAGATTAGCATTAAATTATTGATTATATACTGCAATAGGAAGAAAAGATCTAGAGAGGGAATGGCACTGGGAGCGGTAGAGGAAAGGAAAGAAGGGGAAGGAAAAAAATACTTTGGCGCATTTTATTGAGAAAGGCAGTTATAAAGCTAAGTCCAGATGAAGTCACCACATATCCTCGATTGACAGGTGCAAGACCACGTGACATTATTTTGCTCTGTGAAGTTGGTTTTTACTTCTGATATATTTGTGGATATGCACTATACCACCTGCCTTTTATGACCTATAATTGTGACTGAGTTTCACCCTAGATCTTCGGGATTTTTCTACTAATTTGGTAAACAGTTCTTGGACGCTAAGAAGCCCATTTCCCTGTAACATGAAATATAGCCTAGTGCCAGGCAGAATCTGGCCAGGAATCAGGAGACATGACTCTGAAGAGGCGTTTTGCCAGGCCCAGCACTTAGGGGATGGAGGCTGGAGGATGGCTGAATGTTTGGGGGCAGCATGGGTGGCAGAGTGAAGGCAAGGCCAGCCTGAACTTTTGAGATTTTGTTTCAAAAAACTGAAAGGAAAACAAAACAAAACAAAACAACAGGTTTACCTCACATTTCTTAGAATCTAATGCCAGATATGGAATTCAGAACTTTTGCTTATTCCACCCTTCAGAATCCTCCCCGAAACCCTGGAAGGCATGTAGGTATTGTTGTACCCATTTTACTGTTGGGGTGAATGGTGGGAAAGCAATGTGTATCACTGGGCTTGAATTTTAGTTCTATCGTTGATGACCAGAGTGACTTGAAAAGTCTCCAACCTTTCTGTTTCTCAGCTTACTCAGTCAGATGGCATTCTTACCTTGCAGGGGCTGTGAGAAGACTGCATGAATGAAGCACGTGAAATACAAAGTTGTACCTGACCCATAGCAAGAGTTAAGTAAATGGGAAGCTATTTTCGTCTTCGATCAAACTGTTTCCGGTAGTACTTGCCAGCTCTGCGACCTTGGGAAAGTTATTCATGTTTCTGAGTCTATACCATCATATTAAAAAAGTCTGCTCATGTGGCTGGAAAAGTAAAAATGCATACTCAGTGTGAAACAAGTTAGTGATGCACTATATTATATAAGCAATATTAAAGATTAGTATAAAGATTAGCATTAAATTATTGATTATATAGTACATCCTTGTGATTAACCCCATTTTGTTTTTCTTGAAAATTTGGCAAGATATTCTAGCAAAGGTGACAGGTACTCAAGGACTCCACTGTTTCTACCTTAAATTGCCTAAGCTTCCATTTGTGAAGATTTAAAAAAAAAATGCAATTCCGGTCTTGTCTGTTGACCTCTAATGTGTGTTATAAATTTTTTCAGAGTGGGAAAAATTTTAATGAATGGATTAGACATGCAATAAGTATTTGCCTTGCACACTGAAATTCAGTAGCTCCTTGGGATGTGTTTTATCATACAACCCACAAGTGGCAGTGGGCATTTCCTTTGTGACAGCTTTTAAGGTACGTGGGGGCATAGACTATTGTCCTGACTTTACATGTAAGAAAGCTGAGGCTCCTCCGCTTTAGGGAACTGCCTAAGGTTTCATGGAGGAAATTGATGTTAGAATTGTTTTCCTATCTCACAATCCATTATAGCACATGTAACACCAAGGTGCATGCGAGTTGCTATTGTTTATATCTAGATGTCCCCCAAAGCCTCAGCTGCTCATAGGTGGGGCTTTGAGAGGTAATTGGATCACAAGACGTGACCCTCATCAGTTCACTCATAGGTTTGTAGCTAATTGTGATGTTGGGAGGTGAATTCCTTGTGGGAGGATGTGGGCCACTGGGAGTGTGGCCCGGAAGGGTGGGTCTCTCTCCCTCCCTGCTCCCGTGATCTCTCTGCAGTGCCATGAGCAATTTTCTTCTGCCAGGCCCCTCTGCCCCGTCTGCAGCCAGCCAACTATGCACTGGAACCTCTACAAACTGAAAGCTAAAAGAAACCTCTCCGCCTTAGAGTTGTGGGTGTTGAGTATTGTGTCACAGTGACTGGAAAGTGACTGAGACACAGATAAAAACTGGTGATTTCTTGGATTTTCTTTTTTGGGGGAGGGGGAGGGTTGTTTCCATTGTACAAATGCGATGCATTATTTATCTGAGTTCTCACTGTCGTCTCATGCGGTAAAGCAATCTTGCCACCCTGCAACATGATTCTGATGCTACCATGTGGAGTTAGGGCAGACCCTGAGGTTAAGGGCAGAGTATCCAAAAAGACTCCCCTCACTTCATTGCAGCCATGAGGCTGGCAGTCTTCTGACAGTGCATGATAAGTTCAGGAGTCTCATGATGCCTTTGGGTTCGATAATTCACAAGAGCAACTTGATGGGACAGCACCATGCTTAGGGTGACAGTTTTTCTTTTTTCCTTGTGAGGTCTGGAAAGATTTCTGAACGCAGGACTTCCCTCTCTTTTACTCACGGAATCAGCACATGAATGAGCTCATCAGCCAGGACCTCACCCAAGCTTCAGTGTCCATGGCTTATATAGAGTTTCATGGTTCAACGTTGGCCCATGTAGTTGAACACAGTCTCTAAATGCTGCTTCCCTTGCTGGAGAGACTGGATGAGTATCACCTGCCTCAGAGCCCCAACTCTCTAGTCACGTGGTTAGCATTTCTGGCCTGGTCAGCCCCTGTCCTGAGTCATCTCCTTAGCGTACACTTTAGATGCGATCCAAAGATTCACCCTGAGTCACATAGACAGCTCTCCCCCTGGGAAATTGCAAGGGTTTGAGAACTCTCTTCCAGGAACCTGGGCCAAAGATGAATCCTTTATTATACAACGGGATTTTAGACGAGACAAGGATCAGTACAGTTTGCTAAACTAAAGCACAGAGGAAAAGGCGAGGGACTGAGGTGAACGTGGTGGTTTTCTGAAGCTTTGAGCCAGGCCGTGTCAGGTCTTTTCTCGGCTCTTGAACTTGGGAGCCCCTGAAATTCCATCGCAGGAAGAGTTCTGGATCCACAGCCTTCCCGGATTCGCGCATCTGCGATCCAGGGCTTAGCTGGGTGTGCGGAATGCCTTGCCTGTGCCACACTCACCTTGGAGCACTCATCTATTTGACCACCAGTGTGTTCAATGAGTGATTACCATAGCCTAGGTGCTCTCCGAGGTGCTGGTGATAGAGAGTCAAGGTAGACAAAGACCCCTGCGTTTTTGGAGTTTGCATTCTAGTCGAGAAGGCAGATCATAAGCCGATAAGCACCCAAAGATATGCAAAGCAGGTGGTGATGGACACTTTGGAGAAAAGCAAATCGAATGTCTGGAACCTGTTGCACCTCCTCTGTTGGTGGGGCCGGGGAGGCCTGGACAAGCGTCTGCCTCAGGGCAAAGTTTGTAATTTGTTTTTGCTGTTGTGTGCCCTCCGGGTTAGAAAAAAAAAAAAAATCTGTCCCTGCATGCTTAGCAAGTCTGTTTGGCCTTTTGATTCTGCAGTGATTAAATGCCAGGCCACTGGGAATTCATTTTATTCTAATTCAAGGTTAAATGTAGGACAGACCTCCATCTTTCAAAATTCAACCATGGATCTTTTAAGGGCATCAGCCCCCCTTTGAGACCTCCTCTGACCTCCCCCACCCCAATTGCATTTAATTCCTCTTTTCTCTTCTTTCGCAGTGTTTCATTTATAGCTCTGTTATAACACATTTCATTGCTGTATGCGGAAGTGCATGCACAGGGTCTCTACTATTCCAGTACAATTTGAAATTTCCTTGGAAGTGGGAAGTTTTCTTCATTGTGTTTTTTTCATTGTATTTGTCTCCCTCCTTCCCAAACTTGTACACAGTAGCTGTTCAATTAACTATCGACTGAGAGACCTTCGCATCCTTATCATCCTTATCAGCGCTGCGATCTAATTTGCATTGTATAAGTTGCTTATCTAATTTCCACTGACTTCCCAGCTGAATGAAGTTTCACAAGCTTCTCTGAGACATTAGTTGTGACTGTTCCTTAGGAAAACATTCCAAAATGAAGACTTTTCAAAGAAATAACAACAATAGAATATATTTATTGTTTCATTTCTCATTGTAAGGAATACACAATATAGAGAGCAGAGAAAATAGAACCAAGTATAAAGAAAATAAAAATCACTTTCTTTCATTCCTTCCTTCATTCAGATGTCTATTGAGCTATTACTGTTCTCTCGGGACAGGCAAAACACTGCTACTAAACATCAATAGCAGGCCAAGTCCTGCTTTCACAAAGAAATTCAACAATTCCCGGGCATGGTGGCGCACTCCTGTAATCCCAGCACTCGGGAGGCTGAGGCAGGAGGATCACTGTGAGTTCGAGACCAGCCTGAGCTACGTAGTGAGTTCCAGGTCAGTCTCAACTACATAGTGAGACCCTGTCTCAAATCCCCCCCACCACAAAAGAAAGAAATTCAGCAATTAAATGGGTGATTATAATTTACACAATTAATTAATGAATTACAATTTCCATAAATCTTACATATGAAGATAGCGCTACATTTTTAGTGTATTTTTATACAATCTGTTTATAAAGGTAAAATATTCATAAAAACTGAAGACATGAGGGAATGCTATAGTATTTTTTCTAGGCTGCATTTAAAAAATTTAAAATATTATGAATATTTCTTCAGGTCTTCGAACGTTATTCTATGGTATCAGTTTATTTTATTTTTTGGTACCGTGGGTCGAACTCGGGCCCTTGCGATTCCGAGGCAGGCGGTGGCACCACTGAGCTAAATCCCCGTCTATAGTATCATTTTAAACAGCAATAATACTTCGTTGTAATAATGTTCCAAACTTTCAAACAGAGATATATTGATTGTTACCTTAGAAGACATGATCGAACAGGAGTTTTTCCCTCAAAGGGTGTGGAAAGCTTTCAAGTTTTTGCTGGATACTGCAAAGTCACCTCCATACTCCACCCAGCGGCTGGCCTTTCACACTTTTACCAGTAGCGCGTATATGAGAGGATGGGTGTCAGAGGGTCTTGTTTTGCTTTCCGCATTTAAAAAGGAAGTAAGCCGGTCCATGTGTTTTGTTGGCGAATGTGTGATCATTTCTTATGCACTGACCTCTAGTGACCCCTGTTCCAAAGCAGAGAACGAGTGAAATTTGTAATCAGCCTTAGGCCAGAGGAGCATTTTTACCAAGGTGAATGTCAGGACTACTGGATGGTCCGGCCCATAAAGTCAGGGAATGAGTAATAGGCTCTATTCTTTTTATTTATGTTAATTGATTCTCCAGTTTGGCCATCCTCTGGCCGTCACATGCAGAAAGGGCATTTAAGAAAAATTCCGGCCTGAGAAGGTCAGGAGCACAAGGAGAGAGCTAGGGCGGATGGTATCAGTGTCACTAATGAGATTGCAAAGAGGAGGCAGATCCTGTGCCCAGGAGAGGGTGTGGAAAGAGCAATCAGTCCGTCCAGACAACTTTTTCTGGGCAGGAAATCAGTGCCTTGTGGCTTCTGGCAGAGCACACACCGGAAACACAGTGCCAGCCCTGCAGGAGGACACGTGGAGAGGCTGTGGAGGGGCTGTGTCCCCTCTCTGCTAGTGCCAGTGTGACACAGCGTTTAGAGTGCCATGTGGTCCATGCCCTGAAACCGTTCTAATTTTCTTCTCACTGCATTTTTTCCCTCTTCAGAATGAAGAGCAGCCGGTGTCCTACAGGAAACTGGTCCGTGAGCTTTCTGAATGTGGAGCGGAATGCAAGGTGGGGAAGGGCATGGGGATGCCAGTCAGTAGGCTTTGCTCTGTCTTGATTCTACTGGCATGGACCTGTGACCTTGGGCAAGTCCCTTACCTTGTCCTTGAACAAGCCCCCAGCTTTCAACTCTTCCTGTTTATTTATTTTTGAGACAGGGTCTCACTATGTAGTTGAGACTGACCTGGAACTCACTATGTAGCCCAGGCTGGTCTTGAACTCACAGCGATCCTCCTGCCTCAGCCTCCTGAGTGCTGGGGTTATAGGCATAGGCCATCTCCCTTTTTTTTTTCTTTCTTTTTTTGGTACTGGGGATCAAACTCTGGACCTTGTACTTTCAGGCAGGCAGCAGAACCACTAAGCTGAATCCCTGATCCATGCAGTCTCCTCATTTTTAAAGCAAACAATTGAAAGCAAATGGCATTAATGCTTCTTCTGGCTTTAAGGTTTTTTTGATTCTATTGTCACCTAAACCAAAATTGTACATACAGGTTGAGGTCGAGGCTCATCTAATTTCCTCTGCCCAAATTTGGGGAATAACATGGAATTTCACAGATTTAGACTATTATCTCTCCTTTTTTTTTGGTACTGGGGATTGAACTTGGGACCTTGCGATTCCGATTCAGGTGGTAGCACCACTGAGCTAAATCCCTGGCCCTTCCTTTGAGTTTCTAATTTAGTTTTCTTAGAAAGAAAGGTTTGAAAATTTGTAGCATAATTTGTACACATGAATGACAGGTTCTTTTTATAGTTCTGTCTTGACTTTTGTAGTTACCACCAAGGTCTGACTTCGTATTTATGGTAATAATGGAGGAATAATCCTTTCCATTCCTCATTACCTTTTTCTCCGTTCTTTAATTAATTTTCTTAACTTCCTGCCTTGCCCCATTAAGTGATGAACAATTGGCAATTTACTGAAATGGCGTTCTACAGAAGGCCGGTGTGCTCGAGTGGCTGTCATTACTGTTATATCTTCATTGGCCCTAGAGAGAGAGAGAGAGAGAGAGAGAGAGGGAGGGAGGGAGTGCATGCACACACGCACAGAGAGTTGAGAAACACAAATTAGGAAGAAGAATGATTAGGTGGCTGGGTTTCAAAGAGAACATTTATAGATTCTATCTGGAACACATTTTATTAAAATTGCAACAAACTTTATAAAATCAGATGTATGGTTCATTAAGGGAACATTACCTTACAATTATGATTAATTAGATTAAACTTATGAAAGTGTGTTATTTGTTCAAATCAAAAGGGTGGGGGAAGATGATGGATGATGAAAGGGTGTGATAAATGAAGAAAGCAGCTGAACTAAATTGAATGTGTATTCATCCGTTTTCACTTCATAACTGATGATAAATTGAGCATGTCACATTTAACAATACATGTCTGGGTTTAAGCACACAGTTTCAGCTTCTGTTTGCTAATGCCTTGTGATAGGTAGTTGAGAGCAAAGAATTAAAATTTTAGTTCCTAGAGTTTTGTCTGCCTACCTCTTACTGAGAAACACAATTGAAACTCAGGGGAAAGAATTAATGGAGCTGTGCATCATAAAAATTTATACTTCCTCAGGCCGTGCTTAGGGTATTTAGGAGATTTATTTTACCTACCTGAAATGGATGTTTCTCTCCATTTGTAGGACTAATCATGAGGCAAACGTGGAAAGCACCTAGAATTTTAGAAATGTCTTTCTTTTCTTTTCTCAAATGTAGCCCTGTTTACCCTGGCATTCGATGGGAAGAAACACACCCCCAAACTCATTGGAGAGTCTGGGAAATTTAATGGTGAGAGGTAAACATCAAACGGTTTACATCAGTTTCCTGGAATCTCAAGTCTGCCAATATTTTAAATCACGTTGTGGTCTCTCAAGGGCTATGAAGCTGGTGCTGGGGTTGGGGAGGAAGTGTGTGGGAAACATTTCCGGTCAGACTGAAGGGGCACGAATTTGCCACACAAGAGTACGGAATCATTTATGGAAATAATTGTTTCTTGCTAGGAGAGATCAAGGGTTTTAATATAGGATCCAACATACAGGCAATATTTCTCTGCCCTGAAGTTCTTACTGAATTTCAGTTAAGACAATGTGAAATGTGAGATAGTTTGTGGAAAGATTACACCGTTTTTCTCCTTCTTCCTCACCTTCCTCCCCCTTCTTTTCCTCTTCCTCCCATAGATCTTTTGTTTTCTGAAAGGGCTTTGGCCAGATTCAGTTTGAATTGGGATGAAGGTTTTTGGTCAGTTTTGATTTGATCTAAAGCTCGTCTGCCAGCTCTAACTCAAATTCTATTTCAGCATCCCTAGCTCGATGTTTCCAGCGATGATGAAGCTTTTAAGGACAGAGTCTCATTTTTCAGGATACTTCATTTAGGCTATATGGTAGAAGAGACTTTTGGATAAGAATTATCCTTTCCTTGAAGCAAAGAAGACACTTAAGAAAGCCAGAAGGTGAGATAAACCGTGACAATTTGGGGGTTATGATGAAAGTGTTGAGAGACAACAAAAGAGTTGGTTATGTGGTTGGAAATCAGGTCTAAACCTGTACTTCTCAATGGAGGGGAGGTGGGCTGGGATGTAGCTCAGTGGTGCCTCTGCCTACCTCAGTGGAGGTGAGGTAGTTTTGCTCCCCAGGGGACACTTGGCAATGTCTATAGATATATCACTTGTCACAGCTTTGGGGAATGATGGTAGTGTCACTTACTGGGCAGAGATCAGGGACGTTGCTACAGTGTGCAGGATGAGCTCTCACGTAGAGTTATCTGAATTGCCCGACTCAAAATGTCACTGGAGACAAGGTTGCAACACCCGTTCTGAGTGAGGCATGAATTTAGAGTGGCAAGTTAGCGAACTGGGTGAGCAAGTGAGGATGAAATACAAGGCTGACATATATAAATAAGTGTAAATTATATTCCTAACGCAGCACGACGAACACTTCGGCCAATACTATGCCAAAGGGACCCTAAATTCAGCAACTTGGTTACAACACTAATAACTTAAAGTAGAATAGTGTGTAAATTGGGTTAGTCTTGGATCCAAACCAAAGTGATTTCATTCCTGAAGTACCAAAATAATTTTGCTCTGGTTAAATCTTTTTCATAAATGTTTGCCCTTACAAGTTGATTTGTTAAATCACAGTGAGGCTTTTAGGAGGTGCTGCAACCTCTGCTTTTATATAGAGAGGAATTGGAAACGTGGGTTTTGATCTTATGATTAAATTAGGAACAGAACCGGAAGCAGAATTCTGCTCCCTTGAGGTTTCACTTGATTCTGAGTCTGGCCACTTCCGGTTTCCCTGTGAGGAGATGGTTCTGTGAGTGGCAGGTTGTCTTAGGGAAAGAATAACCTGGGGGAGAGAGAAGGTGAGAAAGCCTTGAGCTATGTTAAACTATTCAAAAGAAGAGCTTAGAGCTAGAAACTGTCACACTTGTCTGAGTTCTGACGGGAAATACATTTCAGAGCCGAGACAATTCATCTGTCAGACTTGCCTTTGGAAGGATATTTACTCAGCTGTGGGCAGAGAGCTCCAGTGAACATCCAGGCTAATGAAAGTTTGATAATACTCAATATTCTGGAAAGAACGCTGAATCAAGTAGGTTCTTAGTGAGTGCCAGAACGTAATATGATAAAGAGCCTGGGGGAAAGTTCAGGGGAAGCAGAGAGCAACAGGATCCAGAGCAGCAGACTCAATATTGGGAGCTAAGGATTCTCTCCAGCAGGAGGAATAAAGGACGGGAGATGTTGGCTTTGTTTGTTTGTTTCAATTCATCTTTTACTGTGATGTGACACTTGTTTAACTTTTCCGCATTTTCTTTCTTTTTTGGTACCGGGGATCAAACTCTGGCCCTTGCGCTTGTGAGGCAGGCGGTGGCACCACTGAGCTAAATCCCTGGCCCTCTTTTCAGCATTTTTCAAGTGTAGAATTTAGTGGCATTAAGTGTATCTGCAATGTTGCACAATCGACTCTGTTCGGTTTCCAAATCGGTTGTTAACCAAAACAGAAACGGCAAGCATTACTTTCCTCTTCCCTTCGGCCCAGAAGATGCTTTCTCCTTTGTCTATTCTAGATACTGGCTCTGAGTTAGAATCACACAATCTTTGTTTTTGTCTGCTACAGTTCACTTCTGCATTTATGGTGCCTAGGAAATCAGGCACGAGAAAGCTACATGACAAATACAAAGAAAAGGCATAGCTGGAGGTAGCAGTAATACGTATTTTCAAGACTTGATATGTTAAAGATGTTAAAAACAATAATTAATGATGATAAGGCCTTGCATTTGAACGATGCTGCCTATTTCTTCAAAGAATTTTGACATTTCATCTCACCGGATGCTTGATTATTTCGGGGAAAAAGTCATCCTTTTAAGGTTAGATTTAGGTAGAATACGAATCTTCCCTCAGTTTTTGATTGAATTATCCTTAGCAATATCTTAGTGTACTGCTTTTGGGAATGACTCCATGTGATGGGCTGGTCGAAGAACAGGAATGAAAGGCATGATTCACAGTCATTGATCAATGAGGTCAAGGCCCACCTTTCTGAGAAGGAAATCGAGGAGATATCGAGTCCAACCTTTCGAGGTCCCATGGAAAATTAGCCACAGAGCCAGAATTAGAATTCACAGCCCAAGGCTCCAGCGTCCTGAACTGCTCACCAAGCACAAATCGTCCTTTGGCTCCTCCTGGGTGCCCCAAAGCACGAGGAACAAGTGCACATCCTTACATGTATTTTCCCACCACGCAGACAGTGCAAATTCTTCTCTTTTGGGGTCAGAGCTTTGCCCCCTGCCATTTCAGACTTGGGAAAAGGCTAAAATATATCACGTGAGGGTCACATGCTGCATGTCACCCGTTATCACCTGGTCCTGACTTCTCCCTTGGAAATCCAACTCTCTCTTCTGCCTGTAGGTCAGGATCCTGATCTTCCTGCTGAGCTCTGAATGCCTTGAGGGGACTGTAGGGGACATTTTGCTCCAATTACAGGTGCAGCGGAAAGGCTGAGCAATTAAAAGAGTGCCCTCTTCATTGGCAACTTTATCTGTCCCTGTCGGCAAACCCCACTTTTTCCCCCTCCCTGTGCAGTTTGCAGTTTGACACTTCCCATCTGATGCCACCTCGTAAAACTTGCAGGCAGCCATATAATTGCCTGACCCGCTTTCCAGGATATGTGGCCCCCTCCCCCATATCACCATGGAGAAGGCACTTACACTTGACACAGTGACTTTCCTGGGCCAAGTTCCGTCCTTTTATTGCAGAAAGGCTTTCAGGTATGCACTACAGGGCCCTCACTTGTCCTTAATAGGATTCCCTTCCCACCTTCCTCTTCTGCCAAAGGGAGAGATCGACATGTCTGCCTGAAATAATCAAGTGAGACCATGATAGGAAAAAGAGGTCAGGAAAGACTAAGTACCTGGTTTACCGGGGATGGTGCATCATCTGATCTGGGATCTTTCCATTTGGCAGTCTTGGAAGAACAAGTTGAAGGGCAGTAGTGATATTTGAATGACACAGCTTTGGCTTTGTGAGTGGAATGGATTGGGAGGACACGGAGCAGGGGACATGGGACAGGAGGGTGGGTGAGTGGCCTTTTAGGCTAGGGCAGTGGTTTTCCCACATGTGAATTGCTAGTGTGAGCCATTAAAGTGTAGGTGATGATTTAGAGACAGCTGCTGATTGTCTGCCCTCTCTTGCCTTACATTCAATCCTGAAAGGCAGCTTCTTTCTTGGCCCTGTGACTCATGCAAGATCCTCCTGCCTCAACTCTCCTTCCTGAGAGTCCTGATGACTAATTTAGAATTTGGTCTTTTCTAGCTGCTCTTCATCCTTCCGGCTACTATTCCGATTCTGACTTTCAGTGGGTCCGTTTCAGATCAGCGGTGCTTCTCAAACCAGGCTTGTCATCAGAAGCAGCTGGGCACACACCCACACCCCCCTAATATACCTTGGTGTTTTTAATTCATTTGGTCCTGGGGCTTACAAAGCCATATTTTCAAAATATTTCTCCTGGCTATACCAGTCATTGATCAGTCACATTTGTACAGGCTTTTTGTAGACTGTTTTACCACATGTTAGTTGCATTTCTTGACCCCAGTGTGCCTGTAGGCTGGTCTGTTACTGGGATTATAGTACTAACTATGATCAAATCACAGTGCAGTCCTGTACTTGGTAGAGGGCTGAAATAGGTTTTAAAAAGTTGTTTCTCTTCCCTGACTAAGGATAAAATTCAGTCTTTTTGGCTTAGCATGTAAGGCCCTCTTCAGTGCAATTCCTACCTGTCTTTCCAGTTTCTTCTCTTATTCCTTTCTGGCCTCAATCCCCCTGCACTGGATGTACCCTCACCTGGATTGTCTCTCCCTCTCCATCATTCTCTGGAGTGACTCTGGATGGGACTCTGCATGAGGCTTTCCTGTTTGAAGCCCTCCTTCATCAGGTAGCACTCGTACCTGCTCTGTGATCTGAGGCAGCTTCCCTATGCCATTGGGCATGGTGGTTTGTCTTCCCCATACTGAAGCATGCTGAGTTTCAGGGACTATGTGATGTGACTGTGGTTTATGAAACTAACATGGGATCTGGAAAACAATAGGTCTAAGAATTGTGTGTATGAAGAATGGACAAAATAGTGTCACATTTGCAGTGTGGTTAAAAGGATCCGGGGTGGGGGGCTGGGGATGTAGCTTAGTGGTTCCACCACCTGCTTCACATGTGCAAGGTCCTGAGTTCGATCCCTTGTACCAAAGAGAGAGAGAGAGAGAGAAAAAAAAAAAAAGGAGCCAGGACTCTGGTCCCAGATTAAGCAGGTTTGTGATGGTGCCACTTAATAGCTAGGTGACTTTGGCCAAAGCACTTGCTTTCTGTGACTCTATGTCCTCATATAGCACGACATAGGCTGTTACTGTCATTATCATTCTTAAATATGAAAAGGATATCAACAAAGGGTTTGGATGGGAATAATGGAACACAAGGTCTCCTTTGTGACTTGGGCAAATAATGTGATTGGTCCATGAAATGGCAGTTAAAACCCCACCTGTGTCATGGACAGGTAATAACATTCAGATTATCAAACACTTCTCTAAACAAAACTTATTATGATGAAAGACACACTGCCGTGAGGTCCCTTCAGAATGCTCTCCCTTAACTTCAAACATAGTTTTTCCATCCTTCTGTGCCACTTTCTGAAAAAATTCTGGAAGTCTTTTTTTTTTGTGAGTATCTTTAGTTGTACAGTTGTGGCTGCCTCAATGTCCTGAATTGATTCAAAATATTTACCATTCACGTTCATTTGACTTCGAGGAAGAGCCAGCAGTTGCACAGTGCCAGATCCGGCGAATAAGGTGGATGAGGACAGAGCATTGTGGTTTTATGAGCCTAGCTTTCTGTTTGCTGGTAGTCAGCAGCAGCATTTACTGTATTTTTTTTAAGAGTAAGAAAAATTTATTGAGAGAAAGATAGCTTCTGCCCAAGAGAGACAGAAGGGGAACAGAAGGTGGTTACCCACTCACCCAACTTCTCAAAGGTGTTTTATGGGACAAAGCCATGAGGAGAAGTGGGTTCAAGGTTGGACAAAACTGTAGTCAATGCGTAAGATTGCAAGTACGGTTGCTTAGGTAATACTGATCCAATGAGAAATCACAAGGTGGACAAAACTATGAACAACCAACGAGATTATGACAAGTATAGTCACTTAAGTAATATTGATGAAATGGGGATCCAATGGGGAGCAAGTCATGTAGCAAGTGTACAAGTAATGAACAAGGATTTTCTGTGGTAAGGGCTTGGTCAGGGATCTTTCTTGGAAGATCTTGGTTTCCCTACCCAGGTGATTGATACCTATTTAGAATATCAATCACTTCTATTCATGCTATGTAGGTGTGATAGTTTCTCTTCTTTTACAATGCTGGCTTTCAGTAAATGTGTTTCTATTGTCCTCCATGTTGACTCCTTGAGGGCTGGCCCTGTCAAACTGCCTACAAGATATCTAATTAAGTTATCTATCTACAATATTCCCTCCTCTGAAGAAGTACACCTAACTGCTATGGCAGGGCAAAGGACAAAGACCTTTCTGGCTGCTTCTGGCAGAAGAGGGTCATTGTGATCAGCAGTCAGTTGCTCTACAAAGGGTGTATCTAAAGACCGTTGACAGGCACCAGGCAATGTTGTCTTGGGTAGGTGCATAGCTTTGAATGTCTGACCAGTAATCTCGGTGGGACCTCCAAAATGATGCAGAGGGAGGAGATGCAACTCCCAAACCTGCTAGACACCTGAAGTGCAAGTTCATCTTCTCTAAAATTGAAGAATGAATTCTAGGAACAATGGAAGTGAAGAGTAGGAAAGATGGCTTTTTTTTTTTTTTTTTTTTTAATTTTTTGTAATGGGAATTGAACTTGGGCCTTTGCACTGGTGAGGCAGGCAGTGGAAACAGTGAGCCAAATCCCTGGCCCAAGAGAAAGAGAGCTTGTGCTTAAGAGAGACAGAGGGGGAACAGAAAGTGGGTTACCCCTACCGTATTTTTAGAAAATCATACATTGTAATGACACTCAGGAAAGACAACTTCCAGAACTGCTTCAAAAAATGGCAAGGATGGGATAAATGCATTCAAAGTGCACTGGGGTGGGGGGTGTATTTTGAGGGGGACTCATGGCAATATGTCTTTTACTTTTTTATCTCTTTGAACTTTCATAGCACCTGTATGAGGCAGATATCCTTGTATCCCTCTTTACCAATGGTGAAACTGAGTCACTTGCCCATGCTTACAAAGTTAGATGTATAGGGCCAGGGCTTGGATATAGGTCTATATGGCAAAACTTTACATCTAACCAGGTGGCCCAAATAGAGTAAAAATACATGTGAAAGAGTTTTGATCATATTGCTTTTGCTTAATGATTAGCTTGGATATAAAATATAGGAAGAAGAAGAACTTTGATTTGGTCATTTTCTTAACTGGCCAATCCAGGCTGTTATATCAAAATATCATAAGCTGTGTACCTTGCACAGCAATTTATTTTTTTTAAATTAATCTTATTGGTACATTTTATTTTAATTTAAAAAAATATATTTTAATTGGTACATTTTAGGTGTACAGTACAGTTACACTCATCATTGGGATCTTGTACCTTTACATGATGTATCTTGATTCTTTTTTTTTCCATCCCTCTTGCCTCCCTTCACCCCTCTACCCTTCCCTACTTACAAAGATATTTTTTCCAGTTCTCATATTTTTTCTTTTCCCTTTTTAGCTTTCCCTTACCCCTCCCACTTCCCCTACGCCTTTAGATCTTTTCTTCCTATTGCACACTATCAATCATAACATTTTGATCCTTATTTACACTTTTAGTTTTTCACACCAGAGAAACTATTTGGTATTTACATGTGTGTCCCATTAATTTCACTTAAGAGTATGTCCTCAATGTGCATCCACTTAACTATAAATGTCTCTAGTCTCCTGTCCTTTGTGGCTGAGTAGTACTCCATTTTATTAAAAAAAAACCACATTTTCTTTACCCAGTCTCCAGTTGATGGTCAACTGGGCTGTTTCCAAGCTTTAGCTATTAAAAACTGTGCTGCATAAGATTACTGACATTGAGAAATGGGAAGAAAGGAGCTAAAGGTGTAGGGAAGGTGGGACGGGTAGAGGAAGGGTAAAAACGGAAAAGAAAAAAATGTGAGATAATGAAAAGATGGAAATAAAGTGGTTGTAGATGGGGAGGGGAGGAGGGGGTGAAGGGAGGGCAGGAACAAGGGGAAAAAATGAGAACCAAGACTTGTCACGTAGAGGTACAAGATCCCAACAATGAATGTAACTGTACTGTATCCCTAAAATGTACAAATAAAGTCAATTAAAGCTGAAAAAAAACTGTGCTGCTATAAATATGAGTGTGCATATATCACTGTGGTGTGAGGCTTTCAATCCTTTTTGTAACTGCACTAAGAAGGGGACTAGCTGGATCAAATGGAAGTTCTCATGTTAGTTTTATGAGGCATCTCCACATTGATTTCCACAGTGGTTGCACCGGTCTACACTCTCACCAACCATGGAGAAGGGTTCTTTTTCCTCCACAGCTCTGCCAGCATTTGTTACTGGGAGATTTCTTGATATTAGCCATTCTTTCTGGAGCGAGGTAAAATTTCAGGGTTGTTTTAATTTGCAACTCTTGGGTGACCAGTGATGTGAATGTTTTTCAAATATTTATTTGTCATTTGTATTTCTTCTTTTTTTGGTACTAGGGATTGAACTTGGGACCTTGCACTTGTGAGTCAGGTGGCAGCACCACTGAGCTAAATCTCTGGCCCTTGCCCTTTGTACTTCTTCTTCTGAGAAGTGTGCATTCATTACAGATGCCCATTTTTGGACTGAGTCTGAGGAACGGCTGGCAAATTTCCCCCCCACATTGTGGGTTGTCTTTTTACTCAGTGGTTTCTTTTGCTATGTAAAAGCTTTTTAATAAGATGAGATCCCAGTTGTTGATTATTTGTAATATTTTTGTGCGATCAGGACTTTTGTTCATAAAGTCTTTGCCTACACCTGTGTCTTCAAGAGTTCTAACTGTTCCATCTTCCAGCAGATCTAGTGCTTCTGGTTTACTTATATCTTTGATCCACTTTGATTTTAATTTAGTGCAGAGATATGGGTCTGGGTTCAATCTTTGGATGTGTAAAGCCAGTTTTCCCAGTATCATTTATTATAGAGGCTCTCTTTTTGCCAGTGAAGGTGTTTGGTCCCTTTGTCAAAGAAAAGGTGGCTTAGTTTGTTTAGAGTTGTTCCTCCATCTTCTAATTTATTCCATTGATCCTTGCATCTGTTTTGTTGTCGTTTGCTTGTACCATGTTTTTATTACTATAGTTTTGTAGTATAATTTCATGTCAGGGATTGTGATGCTGCCTGTCTTGCCTTTGCTGCCTAGAATTCCTTTTGCTATTCTAGGTCTCTTCTTGTTGCAAATGAAATTTATGAGTGTTTGCTCTAGTTCTATGAGGTATGCTATTTGTATTTTGATCAGGATTGTATTAAATCTGTAGAACAATTCTGGAAGTATGGCTATTTTCACTATATTGGTTCTTCTTACCCATGAACAAGGGATAGCTTCCATTTTCTTTTTTTCCAGGTACCAGGGATTGAACTCAGGACCTTGCACTAGCAAGGCAGATGTGGCACCACTGAGCTAAATTCCCAATCCTTATCTTTCCATTTTCTGATATAGTCTGATTTTCTTTTTCAGAGTACTGTAGTTTTCAGTATAAAGGTCTTTTACTTCTTTTTTTAGATGAATACCTAAGTATTTAATTTTTGTGTGATGATATTGTGAAAGGTGTGGTTTCCCTGATTTCTCTTAGTGAGTTTTTTATTTGTGTACAGGAAGGCTTTTGATTTTTGAGTATTGCCTTGTATCCAGGTACACTATTGAATTTATTTATTGAATTTAGGAGTCTTTTCGTGGCATTTTTGGAGTTTTCCATGTCGATTATCATGTCATCTGCAAATAATAATTTTTTTCATTTTTTTCCTTTCCTATCTTTATTCCTTTTATTTTTCACTTATCTAATTGCCCTGGCTAGTGTTTCCAGAGCTATATTGAAAAGGAGTGGTGATAGTGGACATCCTTGTCTTGTTCCTGACTTTAGAATGAAAATTTCAATTTTACAATAGACATTTCTGGAAGTTGCAAAATCTGAGATCCGGTGTCTGGTTAGGTCATTCTTTCTGGTTTGCAGATAGCCGTCTTCTCATACACTGTGAGAAAAAGAGGGACAAACCAAGGACTCTGTGTCTCTTTTTATAATCCCTCATGACTTCACCCTCATGACCTAGGTCCTTAAGGCCCAATCTCCTAATATCATCACGTTGTAGTTTATGTTTTTAGTGTATTAGCTTTTTGGGGGCATGGATATCTAGTTCACAACCCATGCCCTTTGGGAGAAGAAGGGGAAGAAAAACATATGGAAAAGGTGAAAAATGGAAAGCATAGCAACACAGAGAGGAGCCTAGACTGGAAGTCAAGAGCTAGCATTTTCACTTGGGCTCTGCCCAAGGGTGAGTTGCGTGGTCCCAGGTAGGAGGAACCTTTCTGCTTCTCAACCCAGAAATGAGATGCCAATACTCAACACATTTTATAGTTCTGTTTTGCAATATCTAGGTCAGATGATTTATTAGTGGTTTCTTTATTTGAAACAAGATTCTCAGGATGTGATCAGGATGTATGGAGGGTTTAAAAATTCCTCATTATTTATGCACTGGTGCAGAACCTCTGATAGGTGTTACTAGAGGATGCTTGATCACTATGTGAACTGTGTCCAGCTCCTCATTTTTTTTTTTTTTGTACCGGGAATCGAACTTGGGGCCTTAGTGATTATGAGGCAGGCAGTTGAACCACTGAGCTAAATCCCCGACCCCAGTTCCTCATTTTCAAAGAAGCTACAAAATGGGAGAGTCCTCTTTCTTCCAATACTCATGGTCCTGACCCCAACTGGTGCTGCTGGAAATGTGGTGTGTGTGCTTCTGGCGCTCCCTCCTGGCCTCTCTCTTCTCAGGCTCATCTCTAGGCATCTTCAGCACCTTCCCTGCCTCTGCTTTGGGGAACTGAGTCTGTGGGTTTCTTCTTGCCCTTCTGAGTTATGAGCCCATCTTTCTCTACTGGCTCCTTCCTGTTCGAGTTTCAGTACGTTACCTGTAAGAAGTGGGAGTCCCTCTGGTTGGAGGCCACTGGCCTCACACAGAGCACCCTTACCATCTCCCTTGGGTCTCAGAGCATGCAGGTTTCTTTGGAGAAGCATCCTGTTGTTCCTTTGCCTACACAGGTGTTGCTCCTAGATGCTTCTTTGTCCTCCTGTTTCCCCTCTCCTGAAAGGTCCCACAGAACAGTGCACGTTTGTGTCTTATGCCTTCCCCTTATTTCGGTGATTCTCCCCACCTCCCCCACCATAGGATGTCATTCGCCAGAAGCTAATGAGCTTCATTACCGTTATGCCAACAGTTATGAGATGTTCCGAGACAGGGATCCATGGAGGACCACGTGGCATTTTACCGTCTCCCAGTTCTCCCTTCCCTCCCTCTTCCTTCTGTCTCTCTTTGTCATTTCCTGCTTCTTGGGACACTGACTTTGTCCTCCACTCTGACATATAAGTTCTGAGAACTCTGGGTGGCTCAGTGGAGCAGGGGTTGTCACATCAACATGATCACCCCTCTTTCTAGAGCATGAGAAAGTTCTACATTTTTCTTCTTCCACGTAAGAAAGTTGCTTCTTGAAATAAGCACTTGATTAGTAAGTTTATTAATTTTTTATTTGTCTCTTTACTAATAAATGTGTTTCAGCGCACGAGTATTGGGGAAGAGAACAGAGCTTTATCTGTAAACTTAACTACTGTAGCAGAGTTTGCAACAGACTTTTCCTATTTTTTTCCCTGTTCTAAAATTTTTCTTGAATAACTTTTTGTGGATTTTGTATCAGTTACACGATGACTCACTCAGCCTCTTTTCCTTTTAGATAATCTCATCTATATGATTTACATTGATTATGTTAATTTAGTGAGGAGAAGGAATATTTCCCACCATTTCTGAAATTCTTTCCTACGCATGTGTGAGTAATCACAAGCATTCAAACCCTAAGTGAGTACATTTCTTCAGGTATAATGATAGAGCCTTTTTCAATCTTTCAATAAGTCTCAAGAAATATTCCAGGAACAAGCAATTTCTAAAATGGTTTTTGTGCTCTAACAAGTTCAAAAGTTCTTATTGTGTCTGCTTACATAATACCAACTATCTACTGAAAATGCTAATGCAGTAATGTTCTGTGTGAGGGAAAAGGTTTAATAAGAACAAGTCCTTAACCCATAGATTTATTTAGTTCAACAATGGTTTTTGAGCACTGCTATGTGCAAAGCATAGCATTAGGGGTTGGAATCAAAACTGAGTCAGTGAGATAACGTTGGTAACTGGAGGATGTTTATGAACTCTTTCCATTATAGTTATTTCGAACATTGGGATTACTTTCCCATTTACGATCATGCCTCTGTTTCTTAGATATTTTCCTAGAGCTTTTGGTAGTAGGAGAGATGAAGAAGGAGGAGGAGGAGAAGGAGGAAGAGAAAAAAGAAAGAAGATATTAACTGCAGTCACCTGCGTATGAGATTTAGCTAAAATAAGGATTTCCCAACATTTATTCTTTCCACAGATTTGTGTAAGTTTATATTTCACACCCATTTTCCATAAATGTTCTATCTCCTCTAACTTTTTCACTTAATGTTTTTCTTTTTTTGACCAATGACAGATATGGAACTTAGCCCCATTTCCTAGATTTCTTTCCAAATAACCCTCATGGGGATTTTTTTGTTTATAGCAAAATTTAGTAAATGTTTCAGATGATGGAGGAGGTTTTGTGGATCCGAGGCACAAATAGCAGAACGCTTAATGTTAAGCATCCTGTTCACCCGAGGGCTTCAGCGCCCACGCACTCCAGGTCCCCCAGGCCCAGCTCCCTCCCTTGCTTTTCTAGAGTCCTCCACAAGCTTCCCATTTTTCTCCTGCAGAGCTGGTTTCCCTTTCCTAGTTTAATCCTTAATCTCATGATTTTATTTTCGTATGTCAAGATGTTTCCTATGTAGATACGTTTTCTTTCTACAAGGCACTGTAGCGACAACCATTGAAATAAGTATTTTTCTTACTTTATGCAAATCTAGATAAATGATAATATTTGCTTCTCATCTTTTCCTTGTTGATCTACTTTTCCTTTTCTGGTATTTCTGAGGTTGTGACCTGTGGAACATAGAATGCCAATCAAAAGCCAATAGAGCTTTGGGAAACCATAGAAAAGAACAGTGGAGCACAGCAGTACTTTTGGTACCTAAATTGCGAAAATGTAACAATTCCTTATAAGGCTTTTGGTCTAGGTTGCTGTGGTGCTTGTTAGCAAGTACCATTATCCTTTCAGCCCAAGAAGTTAGTGAAATGAGGGTAATTATGGAATGGATGTGTTATTGTAGTCTGACAAAAAGTCCCAGGATTGTGACTCAATGGATAGCAACACAAACTACCTGACCTTACCTTTATTCCCCCACCCCAAACAAAAACAAAGACAAAAACAACTCAACCTCTTGCAACCCTAAATGAAACTCTGATTCCTTAAGTTTTTTCTTGTTTTTGTATTTTGTGAGTTCGTGTTTGCGATACAGAATGATTACGTTTCTCATGGGGAGTTGGTACATGTACACAACACACCTCAATTTTTTAAAATCCCCCTTTCCTCCTTATCTCCCCCTCATTCCCTTGGTTCCCATCCCTTTTGCAAAAGAAAGATCTATCTCCCCTTTTGGTATAATCTGTCTTTTGTTTTGCTCTTTGTTTATGTTTTGGGTTTCTCATATCAGAGAAATCATATAATATTTAAGGTTGTGTGTTGGATTTATTTCATTTCATATGATAGCCCCAAGGTGCACCCATTTTCCTACTCAGGTTTATCCTTCTCTATGGCACAGTAGCACTTCTTTGTGTATAAATACTACATTTTCTTTAACCGTTCTTCTGTTGATCAGCACACAGGTCACTTTCTAACATTTAACTATTGTGAACTGGATCAAAGATCTAAATGTTAATCTGCTATTTTTAAAATTTTACTAACAAAAACATGATGAGGTGAATAAATTTCCCCAAGCAGGTACTCTTTTCTACTATGCAAGTGATAATTTCAAATAACAAAGAACAGTTGTGCTACATATTCATTGAGAAGTGAACTTATAGGAGGCTGACATGTAAGAATATTTGTATGGTAATTTGTTTGTTAAAAGAGTGATGTCGAAAACAATTTTACCCATTAGATCTTAATTTGACAACACTGTTCCCACTGAATATACTGATATAATACTTTGACAAATCAGGCAGTAATCTTTAGATTTCTTTGTTGGGTTATCTGTAGGCCTTTATGCTTTGTTTGTCTGAAAATGTCTTTATTTTACTGTTGTTTTTGAGGCATACTTTTTCTGTGTACAGAATTCTATATTATAAGTAATTCTTTTTCACAAGTTGGAAAATGCCATTGCATCCCCTCTGGCTCCCATTATTTCTGTCAATAGATGTGTTAATCTTACTGTGGCACCGAATTACTTTTCATCTGTGGCTAACCTTGAGTCATTTCTTTTTGTCTTTGTTTTTGTGTCATTATAAAGAAATGATTAGATGAGAGCTGTTTTTGAACCAGTGGCTTAATGTTTATCATCAATATTTAACAGTTACGTTGTATTGTCCTCAAATACTGTATTTTTCCTATTCTCTTTATTCATCCTTTCACTAATTCCATTTATTTATTTAAAGATTTTTTTTTTAAGAGTAGAAAAATTTATTGGGGAGTAGGAATGGGGAATAGGAATAGCACCTGAGAGACAGGAAGAGAGTTCCAAATGGGGTGTAAATGAGTCCACTTCTCTGAAAAGGTTTTATAAAGCAAAGTCGTGAGGGGTGGGTACAACGTGGGTCAAATTATAATCAACTAATAAGGTTACAAGTACAGCCACTTAGCTAATATTGATCCAATAGTAGCAAGGACATATGGGTGACATCATTAACCTTGGTTGATAATCTATTGTCTTAGTCTTGTCTTTAGTCTTACTGGTCTTAGTCTTAGTGGGTGGGAGAAGACAGCCAACCCTTAGGGAGATAATGGTTTATTTATATGGGAAATCTCAAGATGGTGGTACAAATAATCTCAAGTTTCTGTTTATCCCTCAGGGAAGTATATAAATCAGACCATTGAGACTTTAATCTTAGATGCACCTCCAGCCTCAGGTTTTGATATATTCTCATCTTCTGCACTGACTTCCTTAAGGGCTTATCTCTGATTGCCTATACTATTTCTATATAACTTAGTTGTCTATCACACTGCCCCCTCTGCAGAGGTGTCCCTAACTGAAGTTGGAAGAGAAGGGGTGTAGTTACCATCTAGCTTCTTCAAGCTGAGAAGGGTTCGTGTAGGGGATACCACAGTCAGGAGTCTTCTCCAGAGGGCCAAACTAATGGGCCTTGGAGAGAGGTCATGCTGTAGTTTGACAGTTATGAACTCCCTTCAGTAGGTCGATCTAGTGGATCCCAGTAAAAGGAGTCTGGCACATTTGTCATTGGTTCCATCTGCGTGATCACTCGGAGTTTGGCAGCCTCTAGTGGAGAATAAACAAATTTTCTAAGAAATTAAAGCATGTATGATCGAAGCCTGAATATTAGAATGGAAAGGCAGGTTGGGGAGAGAGCCACATTCAGACACTGCTCTTAAGGGACTGGAACAGTGGTTGTAACCAGTTGGCTCTTAAATCCCTCTACTGATGGAGGTTATCTATGAGTCAAATATTTCTGGCCATAAGTCCCTCTAGTTCTAGCTGTTCAAAGATGGAAAGTTTGGTGGTTCTGAAGGACAATTTTAGGTAAGAAATTTAAAGACTCTTATTGATCTTTTACAGCTTCCATCATAGTTTTTCAGCCTTACTGAGCCATAACAGTGGTCAGCTACTGGGGCAGCTGAACACTGAAAAAAGGGGCCAGCAGTTGGAGACCCTTTCTATATCTAGCTTTTAGTACTATGGTATTGTTTTAATATATCTTTTGGTTATACTTTTCTGCTGGGTTTTTAAGACCAACTTAAAGTGAGACCTGTGTCAACCAAAATTAACCTCCTGGTATCTAACTAGGTCAGTTAAAGTCTTCTCAGGCATTACTCCTAGAGCCTCTCTGCTCCTGTGTCAATGTCAGCCACCACAATCTTGCTCAACCATGTTGTTTTCTGTGAAAGAATGGGAGACTTTTCTGTGTTTGGTGACCTTCCTTTTTGGTACACTGTACATCCACTGATTCCTGTCCTCCTTGTTCAGGAGGTTGGGTGACTCAACAAAGTTGTAGGATCCTATAGAAAAGGTTCCCTCCTGTCCTGGGTCCTTGTTGACCTTGGAGTGCCAGGGCCAAAATAGTGGCTGTCCTCTTAGCCCAGTTACCTTTCTAGCTCTGGTCTCCAAACTTCAGTTGTTGAACACCCAGAAGAGAAGCTCAGTTACTCAGTATTGAAGTGGAAGCAGTGAGTTAAACTGTTATGATCTCATCTGGGCATCAAGAATTTTGAAATATAAAATATAGCCAGAGGACTGTTATTTTTTAATTCTTTTGGTATGGGGGATCAAACTTGGGTCCTTATGCTTGCGAGTCAGGCAGTAGAACCACTGAGCTAAATCCTTGGCCCTGTTATTTCTTCTTAATCATAGTTGTTTTAGGTGTTGAATCCCTGCAGAATATTAACAGAGAATGATTATAAAGTTTTACAGAGAAAACTTGAGATCAAGAGCCACACATAGTATTTTAGCATGACAATCATGATATTAACTTTGAAACACATTTAGATGTCCATCTTAGTATAGAATAACTTTTTAGTCAGTTATCTAATTGTAATATATTAAATGATATAAAGAAACTTTTGCCCAAATTTGTTGTCTTTTAACTATTTTGGTTGCTAGAGTGATATTTAGGAGAATGTACTTGTTTACAGATATACTTTAAGGATTATTAATGTCTAATCTCTAATCATTAGAGTGACATTGTCTGGAAGGTACAACGTTCAGGTACCTTTAACTGTTACAATACAATTCCACAACGATGACACAAGCACAAGCCTGAAAATGGATCTGTATCCTTTGGCTGGCTGTCCAACCCTGGATCGGCAGGTGTACTTTATCACAAAAGGCTGAAACACAAGTAAAGGGATGCCACTAAGTAAGGAATGAGCCTAAAACATTTACTACCGTTAAAAACTTTCACCAGTAGGATGTTTTTAGTTTTGAAAGCTTAATCAAGAGTATTTTAGTATGTCAAAAGAACCTTATTGTTTTAGACATAGAAACCTTAACCTTTTAATTATAGATGATTAAAAAATATCTTAGTAGTTGCTTTGGTTGACTCCTGAGAACCAAATCATAACATTTAAGCACTTTAAACTTATACCTATTACCTTTATTTATTTATTTATTTTTGTACGAGGGATAGAACTTGGGACCTTGTGCTTATGAGGCAGGCAGTGGAACCACTGAGCGAAATTCCCGGTCCAATACTTATTGTCTTTAACCAAGGAAAAGCTCTTAAGTTACTGTAGACAAACAATAAACAGCACATTTGCAAAATCAGCTTTTTGATGTCATCTCAACTAGCTAACAAGCTAGGTGGATGCATGTTACTAATTTTAAATACATCTTTATTTTTATTTTGTTAACTCTCTGTTAACCCTGTGAACAAAGAGTTCTATCATAAGTGTCTACTTATCTATATACCAACTAAAGTAGAACATATGCCTGAAAATTGACACATAACAACATATATAGCAACCCAATCATGTATAATCCTTAGGCTATCAAGCTTTATTTCTTACAGTACAACTTTAGTTGCAAAATAGCATCATAATCAATATTTCCCTCTGTATTTGACTTCCTCTCTAGGGGGTACATAGGCCACAAGAGGGTGCAGGAAAATATTAAACTGTTCTTTCTCAACACATGAATGTTGAACAAATTCTAGTGCTTACTTCCAAAGGAGTAAGAGTATATGACAAGTTTCCTAAAAAACAAGAAGGAAAAAAATAGGCAACGCTTTAAATCCCTACTTGGTTTTTATGTGCCCTGAATGTGTCCCCAAGATGAGCTGCTCCAGAGAACATAACTGCTATCTGGAGAGTGACCAGAAGATTGGTTGCCCCAGACTACCCCCCCCGACCCACACATTCCCCCATCTTCTCCGGAAACTCAGATTCTTAACTCCAAACTGTGTTTGCCAAAGCACAAACTATAACCGATTCCCACTATAATGGCCATGTTTAGAGAAGGAAGCATTGCTAGCAAAATTAAGCCAATAGGCTAGGGATTTAGCTCAGTGGCACTGCCGCCTGCCTCTCAAGAGCAAGAACCCAAGCTGGATTCCCAGCACAAAAAAAAAAAAAAAAAAAATTAAACCAGTGATCAAGAGAAATGAGTAATTATTTGAAAGAGAGTGAGAGGGTGAAAAAGGACAGATTGGAAGTGGTGGGAACACTTCCCAGCATGCAAAAGAGGTCAGTTCTAGAGATAGTAGAGGCAAGTAATGGTTCAGGAAAGTCCTGCCCTGGGACCTGCAGCAAAGAAGTCACTGAGTTGTTTGTGTTGTCTACCTAGTCACCTAGGCGATCTACCTTAGCAGCAAGACAAGGCTACATTTCGCTCAAAATCCACTCTACAGATTTTTATGTCTCTACATCTGTAGCACACGTATGAAACCCACAGATTAAAACCTGTACTTATTGTCCAACAACCACAATTTACACATTAGTGGAGGTGCTTCCCTTTCCTACACACATAAATGGTGAAAACCAGGCTTAGGAGAGGAGAGAGAACTAGTAGTTCAGCCCCTTTTTGAGAGTACGAGGGAGTGAAATAAAAATGTGGTTTAGAAATTCTCTCCTGAATGAATGTAGTCTGGTCCTTTAAGTGTAATGCTTAGGAAATAGCTCCTTCTGGTATCACCCAGAAGTCAATTCTTTCCACTGGGCCTCAGGTTTCAATTTCCCATACCCACTGGATGGGAAATTGTGCCCAGAATAGTAGGCAAGGACATCACCTTCTTGTGTGTGTTCCCCTGGATGAGCAAAATTCTGAAGTCTCATCTGACCCAGAAATGGTGTATGTGTTGCTCGACTAAGATGATTTCCCTGTTTTTGGCATTGACAGATGCTCATTTTTCTATAGGCTCAACTTGAAAGTTCTTAGTTGTTGGATAGGAGGGAAAGGTTGAGACAGATTGAGACAAACTTTTTCAGAATCTCTCTCTCACTGATCTTTAGAAGAAACATGCCTCACAAAAAGAGGGAGGAACAGGCCGGGGAATTTAGCTCAGTGGTGCCATCACCTGCCTCGCAAGTGCAAGGTCTCCCAAAAGGGAGGGGGGTTGGTACAAAGTACAAAGTGACAGGAAGAGATCAGAAATGAGATCGGAGAAAAGCAAGTTTTCTCCTGTAAGACTCACGATGAGTTACTGAGAAAGCTTGCCCATGAGTTGTCACTCAGCCTAGCAAGGTGACAGTGGGGACTCTGAAGAGCTGAGATTGCCTCTTCACCAGCAGAAGATCAGACCGGAAAGGAAACGCAGGCAGAACAGGCTTGGCATTCCCCTTCCTGAGCATGGAGGGGGTGTCGGCAGATCAGGGAATCCTGTCCTTCCAGATTTAAGGTCAGCAGCCATATTGTTGCAATTAACTGGCTGAGGGAATCTTGAGTTTATAAGAGGCATTTATATTTCACAAACTAGATTTTATTAAAAAACCACTTTACACAATTTTAGAAGTTCACATTTTGGTTCAGTATCATAGTTCGCTAGGGGACCCTCTAACATTATTTTTCCCTAGCACCACTCGTCTGAGATAAACAATAACCATAACACCCAAACAAGTCAAACAAGGAACATCAGGAAATCCAACAACTAGTAAATCAATACACAAAACAGGAATACAGGAACCTGCCTGCAAAAATAAAATGTTGCATCAAAGAAACATCACAATCTGCCAATGTTCTCAACTGAACTTTACCACCATTTGACAAAAAACAGGGCATAAAAGGATGAGTATAAGCATGAGTATAAGGCATGAGCAAGCAACTGACAAACAAAAATGACAATTTCAGATTGACCAAATGGGTCATGATCCAGAACCCACGAGACAAAAGCTAGCTCTTAACCTCCTTCCAATTATCTCAATGGAACTTTCAAAATGATACAGGAGAAAAATAAGTAACTCTCAACCTGCTAGATGTCAGACGTGCCAAATTCACGCTTCCTGAAGTCAAAGAATGAATTCTAAGGGACGGTGGAGGTAAAGAGTAGGAAGATTTATTGGGGAATAAAAATGGGAGATAACAATGGCTCCTAAGAGACGGGAGGAGTCCTGAATGGGTTGTCCAAGATTTTTTCTTTTATGTTTTATATTTTAGTTATTCTCTTCCAATTTTTTTCAATTACTTGATTCTTTCTTTAATGGAAGGTGTTCTGGTATTAAATCCATCTATAAAGATCTTACTTTTGATGACTATGACTTTTTGTTTTCAGTTTCAGAATTTCCATTTGGTTCTTTTTATAGTTCCCAGTTTTTTTTTTTTTTTGCCTAAATTCGATGTAATTCTTTTACAACCTTGAATATCATTTTCATAATTAAATAAGTTATGGTTGCTATGTGGTCACTCACAACTGCAGCAAGAGTCCCTATAGATTTTTTCCTACTGCATGTTGTTCCATTTTTCTGTTCTGTTGTCTCATAATTTGCCAGGTTATTTTTGGTTACTATGAGGAAGTGCATTTGCAAAATTGCTTGTAGCAAGTCTTTGAAGTTTAGAATATAAGATCTTTCTACAGAAAGGCCATACATTTACTTCCAGCAGGAGTAGATTGCAACATTTTCAAGGATCATTCTTATGTATTACAGTTTACAGTTTTTTTTTTCAGAAGGGCAATCCTTCAGGATCCCAAGCCAAGCAAGACCTCGTGTTTTACCAAGGCTCTTCTCTCACCTGGCACGTCATGGACTCCCTCAGTCCCTCAGTCCCAAAAGATCACTCAGTTTGCTTGACTTTCAAGCCTCTTGACTTTCCCTTCCAAAGTTATTAATGTCCTGGGGATAAAAACGTGATTACCATGACCAAGCAATTTCTTTGGCTCTCTGACCCTTGCTAACCCTAGCTTAGTAACTCTTACTATATTTTAGTTCTCTGAGGCCTTCACGGCAGAAAGAGGATGGTTTCTAATGACCTCATTTGCTATTACCAGAAGGGAAGTCCACCAGTGCCAGCTATTTTCCACACACACACACACACACACACACACACACACACACAGAGTTTTAAAACAGCTTTGAATAAAGAAAATGCGCCTGTGATGATCACCAGACCAGCCACCTCAGAAGCAAGGTTGATATATTCCTTAGGCCTGGCAGGCAGAGTGTGTAGGGCATGCAGTACTTAAGGGGTTACAAAATATAGTTATGTTTTCTAAAATGTTTTTATTTATTTTAAGGGCCCATAAAAATTCCTTAATTTATTTTAAGAAACAATTCTGAAATATGCATCCTTTTAATATGCTAATATATGTATGTATTTCTCTTCAACCGGCATATCATAAAATACAATTTAAATGAGCTTTTTAGTGGAGATAGAGCCCACAAAAGGAAAAGTACCTTGGGCTCACTAAAGTCATTGTATGGTCTTGTTTCCAAACGCTTGAATCACAACTGTATCCTTAGTTCAACAATCATCCCTAGCCAACTTTTTGTTTTTTTATCCAATAGTTCATAAGTTCATTAGTGATGGAAATAGTACAAATTTCAAACCAAGCTGCAGTGACCTTTTTGAAACACCAAAAAAAGTCCGCCTTTCAGGTGGTTATGTTTTAGTCCCACAGTAGCATTTGCAGTCTCATTACTGTTGTTCTTCAGGGCTCGGATGCCTTTGCCCTCGACACATTTGTTTGTGGCCATAACCAATGCTGTCCTTAACTTCCACGCCTGTTTCATCAACCTCCATCTCTTCACCCTCCTCTCGTGCAGTTGGAGTCTGTGTATTTTCTTGAATGTCTGCGACAGCTTCACCTTGAACCTTGAATTTCTCACTGCTGACTGAGGTTGCTGAGACAAATCCTCCATCGTGGCTTCCCCCCAAACTCTGTAGGCATCTGAAGCTGGACTCTTACAGACATCTGGTTTTGTGGTAACAAAAAGGATATTCTTAGATTTCTGGATAGCGACTCTAGTAACCCTGTGACCTGCCAAAGACCCAGTTTAGACGTAGCCTACCGTGCCTTTCGTGCCTTCTTTGTTTTGCTTTGCGGACTGGTTCTTCATCGATTGCAGTTGCGGCCGCCGGCTGGCCTTGTTGTGTGGTTGCTTGTGTGGAATCTTGCTCCTCCAGCTCTGCTGCTGATTCGTCACGGTCAGATTCTGTTCCAGACCCTGTCTCAGACTGGGGCCGTGGCAGCTCCTGCTCCGTGGCAGGGATGGCTTCTGTGGCTTCACTGGGCATTTTGTGCAGGGCCCTAGCCAACTTTTTATATTTTATTTATGTATTTATTTAGACAGGGTCTCACTATGTGGTTCAGCTGGACTTGAACTCACTGTGTAGCTCAGGCTGGTCTCAAATTCACAGCAGTCCTCCTGCCTCAGCCTCCTGAGTGCTGAGATTATAGGCATGCCCTGCCATACCTCACCACAGTCTAGTTTTTTTATTGTAAATGTTCATTGCATTTCTGTATTGTTTTGTCACCCAAGTGTGCTTCTATAAATATAATTTTATCTAGTGTTCAAAAGTTTTGTCTGAATTTGAATTTCCTTTCATCTATACATTATTCTGCATCTTTTAATCTTGCAATTGGTCTGTTGGAGAACAGGTAGGCTCTGCAATCTGGAGAATCACCCACTGTCTGGCTCCCGCTCTCGCACACAGCCAGCTCAGCTTCCCTCTGCTCTGAGTGTTTTCTGTTACAGTCATCTGGGTCCTGTCGTGTTGTCATACTCAAGGTTGACCCCTTGGGTGAGGCACTGGTCTTTTTTTTTGTAATATACGAAGCTCTGGTGCTCTGCTCCACCAGTTCCCATGTTCCTGTTTCTCTAATTCTCTTGTTTTTCTGGTGCTTGTTGTGTAATTAATTCCTCGGGAAGAACACGTGGGGCAAAGTGTTCTCTGAGCTCTTCAGTTGACATTTTGTCTATATTAAACTTTCACTCTTGAAAATCAGCTTTGTTGGATGTAAAATTTTCTGCTTACACTTTCTTTCCTTGAGAATCGGGACGGTTAATTTTATTTGCCAGCTGGCTGAGTCATGATGCCCAGGTATGCGGTGAAACATTATTTTGGTTGTTTCTGTGAGGGTGGTTTTGGATGAAATTAACATTTAAAGTGGTGGATTTTGAGTAAAGCAGATTACTTTCCATAATACGGAGTGGGTATTACCGAAGCACTATGACTAGAACAAAAGACTAATGAAGGAATTTTGCAGCCGAAGTCCTTTGACTTGAACTGCAATCTCTCTTCCCTTGGTCTCCAGTCTGCAGGCCTCCCCTGTAGACTTTGAACTTGCTGCAGTCTAATAATGTGAGCCTATTCCTTACAATAGATTTTTTTCCTTCTCAACGCACAACCTATTCATTCTACTTTTCTGGGGGAAATATCATTTACTTCCCTGTTTCTTTGTGTGTGTGTGCAAATAAAGTTTGATGTTGAAATGGTTGTTAAAAATTGAATTTTCTTTCCTTTGTTCCTTTTTCCAAGACTCAGAGGATTTTATTTAAGTGCAGGACTCAGATCCTGTATGTGTTTTGTTAGATTTATTCCGAAATTTAAAAATGTTTTGGAGTTATTATAAACTGTATTGATTTTAAAATTTATTTTCCCATCATAAATTGCTAATATAGAGAAAAAAGATTTAAATTTTAGCCGTAAACTAATGATTGGAGTTAAAATTTTTTTTTGTAGATGTTTTGGTAATTTCTACAGACCATTAAGTGTTGTGCTTAGGGCCAACTTTATTTCTTCCTTTTTAATCTGTATGTCTTTTATTCTTTTTCATGCCTTATTACTCTAGCTAGAACTTCAGCAGAATGTTGAAAAGGGGAGATGAGACTGAATCTCCTTGCTTTCTTCTCAATTTAAGAGAAAACATTCATTTGCATACCCCTGGGTACAATGTTCCTGTAGGTTTTGTGGTAGATGTCCCTTATCAGACTGAGGTCCTTTTCAATATGCTAGTTTTCTGAGCATTTTTAAAAAATAAATGCTTTTAAAATTTTTAAAAAATAATTGTTTGGTAAATGCTTTCGCTGCATAAGTGATATGATCATAATGTTTTCTTTTTGTTAGGTTATTAATATGGTGGATTACCCTGATTAATTTTCAAATATTGAATAATCACTGCCTCTATGTGAAAAATTCTAAGTGGTTTTGGTATAAAATATTGAATAGTCATTGCATCTATGTGAAAAATTCCAAGTGGTTTTGGTGTATTATTCTTATCTATTATAGGGTTGAATTTACTAACACACTTTTGAGAGTTGTTATATTTATGTTCATAAAAGGGATCTTGTTTGGTAGTTTTCTTTTTCTTTTTTTCTTTTTTTTGTCTAGTTTTAGTACCAAAAGTTTTTGTTGACTTTTATTTTTCTCAAAATATGGCATAATAATTGTGCCAGTTATTCATTAAAAATCTACAATAGAGTTTCCATTTTCTATTGGAATAATACTGCTAATTTACCTTGTATCAAACTTTTAAAAATATATGTGGCTTATTGGTAAATTTCCCTGTTCCTATCTCTTGGTGCACTTTCTCCTACTCGAATATCCAGGCCTATTGTATTAAAGATATCCTGGCTGCAATTCCCCAAGTGTGCCAAGCAGTGATCGAATTCTAATTTTTTCACCAGTCATTTTTCTACTTCCAGGAATAGCCTATATCCACATTTATATGTCTATAATGCCATCTGATTTTTCTGGGTTCATTTCAGGTCACCTCGATATAAAGAATGTTCTCAAACTCCAGGCCTTGCTGAGTGTTTCCTTCCTGACACCTGTTTTTGTCTATATTGATGCCTATTGTAGCCCTGGTTTATATTCAAGCTTCTCCCTGTACTGCTTGCTGAGTACTTTGAAGACAGGAATATTTTTTAAAAGTATCCAAGTACTTAATACAATTAAGTGCAGAAGTGACCCTCATTATATGTTTGCTGATAAAATGAAAGGACAAATATCTTAGACCCCTCAGTGTCGTATGCATTTACTGAGAGAAAGCTTTATGGTTTTGTATTCTTTGCCTAACAAGGAACTTTGCAAATATTTTTTATAGCTAATATTTGAAATCTTAGATGATTCAGATATGAATTATGGTCTCTATTGTGAATATTTTCAAAGTATAATTTTGAAATGCAGGCATTCCTCACTTATTTATTTTTGGTACTGGGGATCGAACTTGGATCCTTGCACTTACGAGGCAGGCAGCGGCACCACTGAGCTAAATCCCCAGCCCTTGTTTATTTTTTTAAAAATTAATTTTATTGGTGCATTTTAGGCATACAAAATAATGATATTCATCATTGCAGATTTGTACCCTTACATAAACATATCTTTTTTTTTTTTTGTACCAGGGATTGATCTCAGGACCTTGTGCCTGCAAGGCAGGCACAGGGCCACAGAGCTAAATTGCTGGCCCTTACGTGATATATCCTGATTCCTATTTTTCCCCATTCCTCTGCCCTCCCTTCACTCCTTCCACCCCTCTCTGTTTACGAAGATTTTGTTTCCATTTTTGCACTTTCTCGTGTTAATTCCATTCCCTCCTCTCCTTTCCCCTGCCCCTCTCACTTCCCCTTCCCTTTTTCCCCTTGTCTTCCTATTTCACATTATCTATTTTATTATTATTATTATTATTGTTGTTTTGGTACCGGGGATTGAACTTGGGCCCTTGCGCTTGCGAGGCAAGTGGCAGAACCACTGAGCCAAATCCCCAGCCCTGACATTATCTATTTTACATTTTGATCCTTATTTACACTTTGAGTTTCTCATACCAGAGAAGCTGTTCGGTATTTACATGTGTGTCTGATTTATTTCACTTAAGAGTATTACCTTCACGTGCATCCATTTAGCTATAGATGTCTCTAGTTTCTCATTTTTTATGGCTGAGTAATATTCTATTTTATTAAAAAAACATATTTTCTATATCCAGTCTCCAGTTGATGGGCAACTGGGCTGTTTCCAAGTTTTAGCTATTACAAACTGTGCTGCTATGAACATGGGTGCACATATATCGCTGTGGTAGGATTCTTTTAATTCCTTTGGGAAGATACCCAGCAGGGGAATAGCTGTGTCAAATGGAACGTCTGATCTTAGTTCTCTGAGGTGTGTCCATACTGATTCTCACAGTGGTTGCACCAGTCTATACTCCCAGTGGGGAAGGGTTCCTTTTCCCCCACAGCCCCAGCAGCATTTGTTACTGGTTGATTTCATCATAGCAGCCATTCTTTCTGTGGTAAGATAGAATCTCAGCGTTGTTTTCATTTGCATCTCTCGAATGACCATGGATGTTGACCATTTTTTCATATGTTTATTTGGTATTCCTACTTCTTTGCCTGAGAAATGTCTGTTCATTTCAGATGCCCATTTTTGGATTGGGCCTTTAAATTTGGGAGGTTTATTTTAAGTTCTTTATATATTCTAGATAGTAGACCTTTGTCTGAGGAACAGCTTGCAAAGTTTTTCCCCCCACATCATGGGTTGTCTCTTTGCCCTGTTGGTGCTTTCTCTTGCTATGCAGAAGCTTTTTTGGTAAGAAGAGATCCCACTTGTTGATTGTTTGTGCTAGTTCATGTGCAACTGAGGTTTTGTTCATGAAATCTTTTCCTACACCAGTGTCTTCAAGAGTAATACCTAACTTCTCTCCCAGTTTAGTGTTTCTGTCTTAATATTTACAACTTTAATCCATTTCAATTTTAGTTTAGTGCATGTTGAAAGATATAGATGATATTTGCATTTGTAAGTCCAGTATGGGTAGTAAGTCCAAGCATCTGGTTGTAAGCCCAGTCATTAAGTGGGTAGTTTGTTAAATGAGGAATATCTGTATATATGTTTTGCTATATAATTGTGAACACAAGTTTGGGAGAGTAAATGTAATTTATGGGGATCTTAGCACTCTAGTTATTAGCTAAGATTTCTGAATTTAATGAGTTCCAAATATAAGATAATATATCAGTGAGTCATTATGATTATTTCCAAAAATTTAATAAATATTGCATGTTAACCCTTGATGAAGTTGTTTAGCCAAGTAAGGAATTCTTTGCTTTTGAATTTGTTTTGTTTTTTTAAGACAGTTTCTCACTATGGAGTTGAGACTGACCTGGAACTCAGTATGTAGCTCAGGCTGGTCTTGAACTCACAGCGATTCTCCTGCCTCAGCCTCCTGAATGCTGGGATTACAGGCATGTGCTTGACCATAATTTTGTTACATGGCACAGCAGGAATTTAGAGTGACAGTTATAATCATTGAATAAATAAGTGCTATTTAATAATCATAACTTCGAACACAAAATCTTATAAAACATCATGTACATGAGAGGGCTATAATACAAGGGTGTTAACAGCAAAAATGAAATCATTTTTATGACAATTTTTGTAATACTTTGTATTCTTATAATTATTGTTTCTTGAAAGTCTAGCTTTGAGAAATGTCTCAATAACAGGATTCTGGTGAATTGGTTTCCGGTGAATTATTTAAGATTTTGTGGTTAATTTGATCAGAAGAACAGATGTCATTCATGAATTAAATTTCTTGAACATATATGCATTGTTTTATAACTTCTGGTGAGTCAATGTTTTCTGTGAATTGCTTTGACTTCTTAGTAAGCTTTGATAGGAGAATTACATACCTCAGCACCCAAATCTCAGATGAGTAAATTGCAATTCCTCTCAAGAGACTTTTGTCTTTTCCGTGAATAAGGCCAAAGGGGTGGGTACCCTGGTTGTTTCTTAGAAATTTTTTAAAGTTAGTATTCTAGCTTTGCTTCAGGCTGATATGGAAAGAAGATGGTGTGCTGCTTTATGTAAATATAGATCAGGACATAATTTGAACAGCTATCATTTCATACATTTATCTAAAATATTTAGATTACAAACAATGACAAAAATTTGAAAAGCCAAGCTAATTTTTATAGATGGGGAAAGTTGGTTTCCATGCTACTGATTGGTTATAATAATACCAACAATGAAGCAGTCTTTGCCACGGAGGCTCAATTTCCACCCCTGAATATTTCATTATGTTCTAGAGGATGGGGCAGGAGACCACTACAATGATGTGCTAGTTTCCGAAAAATTGAAGAATTTAAAATTTTGAACTTGGTTTTCCAGGAGCGTATTGTGGTATGTTTGTTGAGGTAGAAGGATAAAGCATATCTTATGCAATAGTTAACTAGACTGATTTAGAACTTGTACATATTTAGATGTGTGGTATGCAGGTTTTATTTCTACTCGTATTCCCTGAAAATGTTAAAGATAGACTTGATCAAAGGAGTCCATTAATGACAATGTAGCATTATAGCAGTTAAATGAAAGTCAGTGGCACAGAATAATTTGTGAGAAGATTCTTTTACTAACAAAGGCTAGTGAAAAGATCACTGTTTGGGCTTTCATTAATTATCTATTATTGTATACCAAATTATCATACATTGAAATAACATTTACTTTCTCACAGTTTCTGAATGTCAGGAATCCAAGAGCAGCTGAGCTCAGAGTTTCTCATGGGATTGCTGTGAAGATTTGGCCAGGACTGTGTACACACTGGGCTTGGTGGGGCCAAAAGTTCTGCTTCTAAGTCCCCAAAGTCTGCCTGGGTGACCTCAGGAAGTGACAGCTGTCTTCCTTCATAGTAAGGAATGTAGGACACACACACACACACACACACACACACACTCACACTCACACAGAAGTTATTTTAGAAAGCAATTTCAGGAGAGATCACCAGCATTTCTGTTATGTTCTATTGCTGTTTCAGACCAACCATCTAGTTCTACGTGGGAGAGGTCCACACAAGGGTAAGATACCAAAGACCAGAGATTTTTGGGACCATCTTAGAAGCTGGATACCACAGAACGCTTTACTGAATATTTCCAGCCTTTTGGTTTTTGCTCACATAATTCTGTCCCATCTCAGGGACCCTGTGTTCATAGCCTTTGGTGATGGACCCTTTCTGTTGATCTTGCCTAAGTGCCCTACAATCTATCCATCCATCTATCTATCTATCTATCTATCTATCTATCTATCTATCTATCTATCTTCAGTACCAGGGATTGAACTCAGGACCTTGCACTTGCCAGGCAGGTGCAGCACCACTGAGCTATGTCCCTGGCCCCTACTATTTTAAATTGCAGCTTGAATGCCACACTTTAGAAAGGCCTTTCCTGATCACTCAATATACAGTGATACTGTTACATCATATTTTAATTCTGTGTGCCCAGAATGTAAATTGAAAGAATGGATCTTAGTAGTGATGTGACCTTGGGGGAAAAGATGAGCTCTCCAAATCTCAGTAGATTTATCCGTGATTAATGGTCCCTTGCCCTCTTTCAGTAAGCCAAGTTTTTGTGAGAACCTTACTAAGCTAGGATTTCTATACCAATTGATTAGATCTTTATTGTTGGCTAGCTATTGTTTTTATTTTTTTCTCTGGGGCAGAAGGATGTTATTTTTCCATTTTATTTTTCAAATTCCCTTTATTCACTTGCATTGCAAGATAGCTTTATTTTTTCACTTATGTATTCACCAGACTATTATTGCCCTGCACATGTCTTTTTTTTTAATGGTTTTTTGAGACAGGGTCTCACTGTGTAGTTGAGACTGACCTAGAACTCATTATGTAGGCCAGGGTGGTCTGGAACTCACAGTAATCCTCTTGCCTCAGCCTCCCTAGTGCTGGGATTACAGGCGTGGGACACGACGCCCGGCTCCCTGTACATGGCTTAGAGGATTTATTTTGAATTAAATCTATGATTCTGTGTATGAAAAATATTCAGCTGTGAGCAAGGTTTGTAAGTTTTTTTTTTCCAACTGTAAAATGACATGTGGTTTGGTGTCACAACTAATCATAGTGGCTCACTGGATCTGGGAGATGATATGTGTTTTTTAAGAAGCTTGTTAGATGCACAAAGGAGCAAATACCCAAGGATCAAAGCAAACTTTTAATAATGTTCAATTGGAGTTCTGGTCATGTTTGAGCCATTCAGAGTCTAATCAGTAAAACCCCCTGAGTCAATAACTGCCTTCTCCTCAAATCCTGGCAGGTATCTATTATGCTGCACATTAACCACATGGAAATGAACATATGGTTATTGAACACATAACAAAACAGACTCTGTTGGAGAATGTTTCCTTTAGGATACCTTAAAACATTCTTGAACAGAACATTATGTCGGCTACTTCGCAGCCCTTCTGTTCCTGGGCTCATAGGAGGGAAGTTGCTAGTCCCTTGCATTAGGAGCAGTAAACACGCACACTGTAGGAAGTTGGAAACCTTAGAATTTATTTACTCATTCAGAAAGAACCATGAGTACCTTCCAACGTGAAAACCACACAATAGATGGAATTCCTTAAAATTTCAAGACATATGTTTTCTTTCAGAAAGAGGAGGGAGGAAGCATTCAAAAGAGAGGAAACATATACTGAACCACAGCCTAGATTAACTTGGATCTGGTTAGTTTCTGCTCCAAACTAACGGAATTTCCAAGTTTATAGTAAACAGAAAAGAAATTGACGATCCAGAGTGTATGTAAGAAGTCACCTTATTTGAGTGAAATAATTCAAATCGTAACTTTTTAACATCTATGTTCAAAAGGAAGTTTTTGGATTAGCCATGCTTATTTCCTAAACATTCTGTAAAGTTGCAACATAAATTTAAATAATAATTATTTATATGTACACACATTTGTGTATGCATGTACACGTCCATGTATATATGTAAGATGGGGAAATGTTTTGGCCAAGATTCTAAACTGATAGACTTCAGATATTAAAGAGACTGGTGAGACTGATTATCCCTCAGGATTCACAAAAACAGAGTGGGAATCAGGTGGGTGATTTTCGTCCCGCCTCACACCTTAAGGATACGAAGAGTGTAAGAGTGGAGACTGAAGGCAGGTGTGTGAAGGGAACGCTTGGTGTGCTGGGGGTTCCCTTTCTCTCTCTCAGAAGGAGGGTCACGGAATGGCTGGAGCCTCGTGGGAGGAGTCTGAATGGGGCTGCTTGAAAAGCAGGATTTGTGTGTTGTGTAAGTGGGGTATGTGGGCTGAGTTCTCTCTGAGAAATGGACAGGGAGGAGACAGCTGCCGGCACAGCCAGGCTTTGACTGACCTACATCTGAGATTGGTGGATAGAGAAGATCCCAGGGACTGAATGTTGGCCATGGACTACACACACACACACACACACACACACACACGTGATCCGGGGAGATCGACTAATTAATTTCTCTTTTATCTTTCTCAATAGAATCCTTGGAGGGACGATTGGCCTGTAATAGAGGGAACTGCAGGTATGGCCGGATTCCTAGGGCTGCATTTATGAACCACAAAAGAGAAACTTGAACTTCACATTGATTTATTTTTATTTTTATGTTCTTGAGACTGTGCCTGAATGCGTGATCCTCCTGCCTCAATCGACTGAGATCTGGGATTCCAGGTGTGTACCACCATACCCGGCGCTGAACTTCTCATTGAGAATAAAAACATTTTTTTTTAAAACATGGTACCAGGAATCGATTTGCACCTGGCAGGCAAGATGATGTGCCATTGAGCTACATTCCTGGCCCCTGAGAATAAAGTTTTGATTATCATTTTGCATAGACACGTTAAATACGGACTTAGGCCTTTGTTAGGTGTGTAAAGTGACCACAGGGTTGACAGGTACCTAAGAGAGGTTAGAACAGTCATGGCACCCATTTGAGCTTCCATCCAGGGGCTCAGGAAGAAGCTTAAACATCCACCCATTCCCAGGGGGTCACTTCTTAGAGGTGGAATTGGAAATACAGATAATGGGGTTACTTATACATTTGACTATGGGTGTTTCCACTCCAGAGCGGTGTTGTTTCAATTTTACTTTTTAAACTGCTTTTTCAAATTCCAACAGATGTTCAGTTCTTATGCGTATCTACTTATTCAAATGCACACACACACACACACCACACACACGCACTGGTACACACGTAGTGTGAGTGTATGTGATTTCAGGACGGGCTGTGTTACCGGCAGGTGTAATGGTCACTGAGGACACCGTGTATTTTAAAGCTTGGCACGTGCGGAGCTGAAATTTCCAAGCCTGTCCAGGAGTAGCGACCTCTGTTCGGGAAAGCTCTCCGACGTCTGCTGATCCCCGGGCTTGGGCCCGAAGGAAATTGGTGGCACGAGGAAGTGAGTGGAACCCTCCGCAGACAGGGAGATCCAGGCGGGTTGTTCTGCCCGTGCACTCCTCTGTGCGGCAGCGTCTCCTCAGGGAAATGCTTGAAATGGGTTCTCCTGAGCTGTCTCCCGTCTGACTTTCCCTCCCCCTCCTTTCCCCACCCTCACCCAAGTACCTATCAGTCCACCCTTTCGCTGACACCGCTCCGCTGTGTTGGAAGGCGCTGTTTAATGCGGGAGATGAGCTTCAGGCCCAACACGGGGTCACTTTCTGAGTAACATTTTTTGGGTTGATTAAACTTCAGCACCATCACTGTCGACGTTACAGGCCAGAAAACAGAGGGAGTGTTAAGTGCTCGGGATAATTTGTGCCTCACAGATTTGAAAAATCAAACAGAGATGAGAGTTTAACGTGCTTGGAAAAAGAAGCCGTCATCTATTTTTGAGTCTTCTGTATTTAAGACCTCAGCATTTAAAATGAAATAATATCTTTTACACAAACGAAGGGAAGGTATAGTAAATAGCTGTGTATATAAAAGAAGCTGGACTTTTTAATTACAGGGTGACCATAAAGATTTTAATTGGCTTCTCCATTTGACATAAGGCCTACTTATGTAGTTCAGGGTGGCCTGGGACTTACTACGTAGGCCGGCCTCAAACTTGCAGTGATCCTCCCGCCTCAGCCTCCCAAGTGCTGGGATTGCCAGCATGTGCCACCAGGCCCAGCTCTCTCCCTTTTGCTATTAGAAAGTGAAGGTTATTTGCTCTTAGAGAAGTTCTCAAGGTTCTGAGATGACATGTGGCTAAACTGTTTATTAGAGAAACTAAAAGTTTGCTCCAAAATGCAAAGGAATCCTGGATCAAAATAAATCATTATTTCCCATCTGATTAGGGTGTTGGAAGTCCACTGACTTTACCTGCACATGAATTCACACCCCCAGGATAGGGACTTACCCTGTCATTTAATCTATAGTGGCCCCTTGGTGTGGTTTATGATTAGGAGAGACATGCTGTAGGAAGAAGAAAAAAACAAAACAAAACAAAACAAAACCCAAGCTAGGAATTCCTGCGGTTGGCCAGCTCACGGTGTCAGAAGTGAGTTGGGACTCTGTGTCACAGAATTACCTTCCTGCTGGGCTCTGCACAGGGAAAGCTGTTGCTGACTGGCATCGAGGCCATGGCACTCTGGAGGTCAGGCATGAAGTCACTGGTTGGCATCAAGGTGGCACAGAAGCTGAGCTTTGGCCACTGCCTTGCTGTTGCCCCTGGAGAGCTGGCAGGATGTGCGAGCAACTCTCAGAGTACTGTGCACACACACACAAACATTCATAGGTCCGTTCAAACTGTAAGACCCCACCACTGCCTATCGATTTGTGTCCATCTCTTGCGCAAGTTCGAGTTCTAATTCTGGCTGATTGTTTCCAAACACGTGTTGGTGAAAGGAAAATACACGGGAAGGTGAGGCGTACTGGGGAGGCAGACGCCTACCGACAGCAAGCTCCTGATACCTTTCACTTGTGTGTGAGCATGTGTGTGCCTTGTCCTCAGTGTCCACGGGGTTTGGCTGCAAGATACCAAAATCCAGAGGTTTAAGTATCTTGAGGTGACCCTCCACGTCCACGCAGGGCTCCAGAAATCATTCACTATCAGCTGGAATATATTAAGCCCTCACCTGGTTCTGTGATTTTGGACTTTCCACAAGGGAGTGGCTATTGCCCTGGTAGTGACAAGCCCTGTCCTCACTGTTCTGGCCTCTGGCTCCATATACGGAGGGACTCAATGGTAACTTCCTTCATTCCTCCCCTGTGTTCCCTCCCTTTATTTTCTAGCCTCCCTTCCCCTTGCCCCGTTATTTCCATCAAGCTATTATGGCTTCAGGTAAATGAAAAATTAGTTGCCCCTTCTAAATGTCTGGAGACCTGTGATATAAATTCATATGGATGTAAATATGTATGCAGATTTTTCTGAACCCAAACCCTCTCCCTCCACAGTACTTGCAAATTTCCCAAATGCAGTTATGATAATGCTGGGTGATTTATTCTACATAAGGACACATCTGAAGGGTGCAGCACATTGTGATTTGCAAACCATTTAACTCGCTAAGATCAGATTGTTCGGCTTTATCTGCAAAGTTCACCCACAAGGAATTTAATATAAAGGCTTTTATTCTTGTTGTTTCATGCATTGTGCTCTCCTGAGGTCTGATGGATGAGTTTGAAATGGGTGTGCGGGGGAGGAAAGAAGGAACTGAGCCACCTGTGCCTTCGGTGGGAAAGCGGCCCTCACCCGTGCTGCCACCAGACCACTGAGCATGCGCAAGGACTCCTGGCGGGAACCGCGGTCTCCCAGGGGACTGGGTCCCTCAGGTGTGTGTGCATGGGCAGGCTCCAGGGAGCCATGGGACGGAGTGGGGTCCTTCCGTCCTTACCGGTTCCCTGGGAGCTTGAGTAAGTGGCTGAACCCAGCTCCCTTGCTAAGAGTTGAGAAGATCTGGCTGGGGATTTAGCTCAGTGGTTCCGCTGCCTGCCTCCAAGCACAAGAGCCTAAGTTCGAGGTCAGTGTCCTTGCTTTGTCACTGACTTCCGTGATTTCAAGCACGTTGCTTTAACTTCAGATTCTTTGCGTGTAAGGAATGCAGGGGCGCGGGGCGCGAATGTGACATCTAAGGCCCTTAGTGTTCTCCTGTTTCATGTAATCAACTCCCTGTGCCACGATTCCTCTTCCTCATATCTGTTTAGAAGAGCTTTTTAGTTTTTAAAAATATGTGCAAACTTTCTTCTGGTGAATGGCTTGTTTTCTTTCCATGTATACTTTTAATTAAATCTTCATTGATCTACAGTATGTTGGACACTGGGCTGTAAACACTGAACAAGACAGTCAAGGAGAAGCAGCCTTTCGAAAAATGAGGGCTCGGAGGCTTTGGGGGGTGGCTTTGCCCTGGTTTGCTCCTCAGCACGGAAGAGGGGGTGCGGTGGGACATAGCAATGAAAGCGTTTTATCATGTAGCACGTCGTCAGGCCTGAGGAAACAGAGGGCGTCCTGGGATCCAACCCGTAAGGAGATAGGCTCTGTCCCTTGGAGACTGGGAGAGGTTCTGAGATGTGGCGTGGAAGTGGAGCCGGAACAGTTGAGTAGGAGATGACGAAACAGATGGGAGGCATGGAGGACATCTGGGATATCCGGGACGGCGGGACCCAGGGGTGCTGAGCAGGGTAGCACTGGTGTGGATGGTCGCTGAGCTTGGGAAAACAGAGAACAGGCCCCGAGCTTGTGGAAGGGTCCAGTGGAGGTAGATTCAATTGGGAAGTCCCCAGTAAGGATATTTTATATTTATGTGATTTTCAGAGCAAAGCACTTCCAGGTTCCCCTCCCCCCCCT
>NW_022900949.1:34787476-34832476 GCF_012274545.1 Fukomys damarensis
CCCTCCCTTCCTTTCTTTTCTCCCCCACCCCACTCTCTCTCTTTCGGTACCTGGGCCTTCACACTGAACTTTCCTTCTTTATTTTTTATTTTGAGACAGAGTCTCACTAAGTTGGTTAGCTTACCAGGCTAGGCTTGAACTTGCAATCTTTCTGCCTCAGCCTCCCAGGGTGCTGGAATTACAGGCCTGTGCCGCCACACTGGACTCTAAGAAAACACCTTCAAAACTTGTACATGGGCAAAAAGACGACTGTCTGCATGTCTTTTCAATATCGAAGCATCTAACAGGATTATCTACATCTCCAATAATAGGGATTAAAAAAAAAAACTTCTATTTATGTTGAGCAGGATATTTTTACTCTGAGAGGGTAAATATTAACTTGTAAGAAATGAATAGAGATACAGATGATTCCTAGTTGGTAGAACAAGAATGTTATTTGGGAGGTGTGCACATATTTATTTAGCAGTAGCTTGTGGGTCTCTTGTTCCATTGTGGGTCTCTTGTTCCATTGTGGTATCGAATTTAGTTTATTCCAGAAAGTTTCTTTCTGTCTCTTGTAGAAATCCTTTAAAACAGTTTTATCATCCCGCTGGGTAAGTCATTAATGAGTTCAATAAATGCCATGTGCTCATTCTCCGTTTGTCTAATTGTCATGTCATGCCTGGTTGCTGTTACATTTTCGTTTTTAATAAAAATTGATACAGCAAGAAAAGCAGCAGCCAGGTGTGGTGGCACACACCTGTAATCCTAGCATTTGGGAGGCTGAGGCAGGAGGGTTGCCATGAGTTCAAGGCCACCCTGGGCTACAGTAGCAAGACTGCCCCACCAAAAAAAAAAAAGGTAGTAAGAAGAAAAGCTAATTTCAATAAATTAATTTAAAAAATGTACCAACATTTTTGAGTTTTTTTTGTGTGTGTGACTGCACTCTTCTTTGTTTCCCATGCATCACAGATTCCATGACTTTGTATATAAATGCACAAAATGAATTACTAGCCTCAAATTTTCTGGAAACAGAAGCACTTTGGGGACTCGGAAATGATCTTGCCCATGCTGGTAGACCTCATGTCCTCAGACTCGTTGACAAAAGGACTGTGTAAGTTATTGATCCAAATGCTCATGTTGGGATAGTTATATTTTATGTGTCAACTCACTGGGCCATAGCATCCCAGGTGTCTGGTCGAACATTATTCAGAGTGCTTACATGAGGATGTTTTTCTTTTTCTTTTTTTCCTCTCTCATTGAGTTTATTGGTACATTTTAGGTATCCAGTACAGTTACATTCATCATTGGGATCTTGTACCTTTGCATGACAGGTCTTGGTTCTGATTTTTTCCCCTTGTCCCTGCCCTCCCTTCACCCCCTCCTCCCTTCCCTATTTACAAACATTTCCATTTTATTTCCATTTTTTCATTTTCTCATATTTTTTCTTTTCCCTTATTAGCTTTCCTCTACCCTTCCCACTTCCCCTACACCTTTAGCCCCTTTCTTCCTATTTCACATTGTCCATTATATCATTAGGATCTTATGTACTATTATAGTTTTTCACACCAGAGAAAATATTCAGTATTGACACACGTGTGACTTATTTATTTCACTTAGGAGTATATCCTCAATATTTATCCATTTTCCTATGAATGAATCTAATTTCTCATTCTTTATGGCTGAGTAATATTCCATTTTATAGAAAAACCACATCTTCTTTATCCAGTTTCCAACTGATGGGCAAATGGGCTGTTTCCAAGTTTTAGTTATTACATAACTATGCCGCTATAAACATAGGTGCACATGTATCTCTGTGATATGATTCTTTTAATTCTTTTGGAAAGATACCCAGCAGAGGGATGGCTGGGTCAAATGGAACCGCTAGTCCCAGCTCTTTGAGGTAAGGATGTTTTTGATGGCATTATTAGTCTGTAGACTCAATGCACCAGAAGGCCTCCCTGGTGTGGGTGGACCTCCCTGCTCACGGGAAGACCTGATATCATCGGTGGAGACATTAGATGGTGGCCGAGAATCCCCGATCCGGTGCTAGCTGGGCTGGTTTCTTCTCTGTCCTCTCTCCATGCCGGTAGCGGTCTGCTTGTCGCCTGTCCTGTGCCATCTTGAGTGCATGTGTGCCTGAGTCTCTCTCTGTGCCTCAGTCTCCTTGGACAAGGACACCATTCAGACTGGCTTAGGGCACCTGAATGGCCACATTTCACTTAATGACCTCTTTTTTGTGTTTTGTTTTGTTTTGTTACCGGGGGTGGAACTTGGGATTTTGTGCTTGTGAGGCAGGCAGCAGAACCACTGAGCTACATAGGCGCCCCCATTAATGACCTCTTTGCAGCCCCATCTCCAGCATAGCCACACTTGAGGCCTTGGGGTTAGGGATTCACCACATGGAATCGGCAGAGAACCAAGTCTGCGGCATTGGTGCATTTATACTCTCACTGAAACCTGTGCAAATCTATTCCAGTGAGCAGTTGATATTCCCCTTTTATTAAATATTCAAACACTGTATTAAAATCATTAGATTGTTTTGGTTTTTGTTTTGTTGTTGTTTTTTTTTTTTTTTTTTTTTTTTTTTTTTTTTTTTTTTTGTTTTTTGAGACAGGGTCTCACTATATAGTTGAGACTGACCTGGAACTCACTATGTAGCCCCGGCTGGTCTCAAATTCACAGCGATCCTCCTGCCTCAGCCTCCTGAGTGCTAGAATTACAGGTGTGTACCACCATGCCTGGCTATTAGAATTTTTTTGAGACAGGTCTTATTAGGTCTTAAATTCAGGCTGGCCTTGAATTTACTATGTAGCCCAGGCTGGCCTTGAACATGCAGTGATCCTCCTGCCTCAGCCTCCCAAATGCTGGGACTACAGATGTGTGCCACCATTCCTGGCTTAAGTAAATATTTTCATACTTTACACTTTTTGCAAAAACGAATTCCCTGCAATTTGGATTATGTTCTTATGATTTATCCTCAAAGTGGAATTACTGGACCAAAGAGCAGGAATATATTCCGGGTTCTTCATTCAAAACACCAAATTTCTCTCTAGAAACACCACACCAATTTATATTTTACTAGTGTTGTGTGAAGTAACATTTCACTGCACTTCCATAATAGTAGATTTTCTTATTTTAAAATAATTGTTAAACCAGGCAAAATGATATTGTATCATTGTGGTTTTTCATTATTAAAGGTTTTTCAAATTTTTGCTGTATAAATTCATCTATTTTTTACAAATTATCTATTAATATTTATTCATTTAGTATGCTCTTTAATTTTTAATCAATTCACTGTGAACTTTTTACTTTTCATGGACATTTACATATTGTCTCTAATATTTACTCCAAATATTTCTCTCAGATTCATGTTTACTTTTTTATTTTATTTTTTCATAGATTCTAATTTTATGTTACAAAGATGTTATAAAACATGTTTTATATTATTTTTGATTTCAACTGTGTTTTCCTTTATGTGTCTCTATCTTCATTCTTAGAAGATCTTCATTCATTCAGAAATTAGATATTTATGTTTTCTTTAACTGCTGAGATTTGATCTAACTATTGAATTCTCTCCCCCCACCCTCCCCTCTCTGTCTCTGTATTAAGCCTGAGGTCTTCACACTGAGCTACGTTTCTGGTCCTTTTCTATTTTTTTTTTTTTCCTTTTGAGGCTGGGTCTTGCTAAGCCTCTAAATTGCCCAAGCTGGGCTTCAACTTGCGACCCTTCTGCTTCAGCCTCCAATGGTGCTAAGATGATAAGCATGCATCACCACGCCTGGTTATCCTGGAATTTCTTTGTGTGAAAATATAAATTCATCTGGAGTATTTTGGAAAAAGCAATTGACAAACTCTTAGCGGTACTCTTTATTTATTTGAAAAGCTGACCTTAGTTCTTGAAGTAGTCCTCAACATGTGTCTGTCTTATTATATTTAATTGCTCTAACAGTACTCCACTCAGAATCATCCTGGTTTGTTTCTTATAGTTTTATACATTATTTTAATATCGATGGATTACTACTTCTTCAAAGTCCTTATTATTATTTTTGTTGTACTTTTAAAAACTTATTTTTAACAGATACATAAAACTTAAAATTGTACCTATCGATGGCGTGATGTTCATATGTTTATGAACATATCTGGCTCCTCCACCCTTTCTCATTTCTTTGTCATGAAAATTGAAATCCTGTCTTCTTGCTCCGTGGAGTTCCCAGGACCTTGTGACCTATGAGCAGCACACCCAGAACGTCTTCCTTCTCTCTTGCTGTGACTTAGTCCCTACTGACCAACCTTTCCCCACCCCTCTCTCCCTGCTCCCTCCTCTCGCTGGCCTCTGGAAGCTGCCACTCCTCTCTGCTTCTATGAGATCAACTTTTTGTGTGATCTTGAAGTCTTGGCTTCTGTGCCTGGCCCCTTTCCCTTAACACAGTGATCTCTAGCTCTGTCCCTTCAGTCACCAGCAACAGCCTGAGTAATATCCCAGTGTGTATATGCACTACCTTTTTTTTCCTCATTGAGTTTATTGGTATATCTTAGGCATACAGTTACATTCGTTGTTGGGATCTTGTACCTTTACATGACAGGTCTTGGTTCTCATTTTTTCCCCTTCTCCCTGCCCTCCCTTCACCCCTCCTCCCCTCCCCCTTTACAACAATTTATTTCCATTTTTTCATTTTCTCATATATTTTTTCCCTTTTATCTTTCCTCTACCCTTCCCACTTTCCCTACACCTTCAGCCCCTTTCTTCCTATTTCACATTGTCCATTATATCATTAGGATCTTATGTACTATTATAGTTTACTCACACCAGAGAAACTATTCAGTATTGACACACATGTGACTTATTTATTTCACTTAGGAGTATATCCTCAATATGTATCAATTTTCCTAGGAATGAATCTAATTTCTCATTCTTTATGGCTGAGTAGTATTCCATTTTATAGAAAAACCACATAATCTTTATCCATTTTCCAACTGATGGGCAAATGGGCTGTTTCCGTGTTTTAGCTAGTGCAAACTGTGCCACTATAAACATAGGTGCACATGTATCTCTGTGATATGATTCTTTTCATTCTTTTGGAAAGATACCCAGCAGAGGGATGGCTGGGTCAAATCTGAGAAATGTCTACTCAAAACAATTAGCTCCCCCAAATATAAAGACCCAATTCAAAGATGCACCACCTTCTTCATCCGCTCATCAGTGGATGGGCATTAGGTCTCTTCCGAGTCCTGGATATTGTAAACAGTGTTGCAGGTATCTGCTTGACCTACTGATTTCATTTTGTTTGGATACAAACCTTGCAGTGGGATGCGGTTCACATGGTAGCTCCGGAGAGCCTCCACACTGTTTTCTGCAGTGGCTGAACTCATTTCTGCTCCCACAAACGGTATGCAGGTCCTCCTTGCACTCCCCATTTTGGCTGGAACTTGCCATCTGCTGTCTTTTCTTTTTATTGAGTTTATTGGTACATTTTAGGGATACAACAGTCACATTCATCATTGGGATCCTGTACCTTTACATGACAGGTCTTGGTTCTCATTTTTTCCCCTTATCCCTGCCCTCCTTTCGCTCCCCTCCTCCCCTCCCCATTTACAAACACTTTATTTCCATTTTCTCATATTTTTTCCCTTTCCCTTATTACCTTTCCCCACCCTTCCCACTTTCCCTACACCTTTAGCCCTTTACTTCCTATTTCACATTATCAATTATCTCATTAGAATCCTCTGGACTATTATAATTTTTCATACCAGAGAAACTATTCGGTATTTCAGTTAAATAAATCTCTGTATGAACATTAAAAATAGGGAATCCTAAAATAAAACTAAACAGGAAAATAAAAGAGAAAAGGCAATGATGTAACATTAAAATAATCCTTAATTCTGGAGATGAAAATGGTCCCTGAACATATTTAAATTGCTTCTTGCTCTTGTAGTCTTATCTTATTCTTTTTTTCCATTATTTAGAGAATACTTTATTAGTTTCTGTAATCAAACCCATGTAGATATGACCTTACATATTTAATACAAATGGAAAAAGAAATAAAAAATAAAAATAAAAAAATTAACATTTCTAGACAAATATGGCTGTCCATTTCTGCACAATGCCAACTCAACACAGTAAATTGGGATGAATTTTTCCAAAATTGGTAGTAGCATTAAAGTTTCCCAAAATTCAATTTATATATATATGTTTATACATATTTATATAAAAAGACCAATAATAGCAGTATGTTATGCATCAACAGCAGCAACAGCTTTTCCAGTTCTGCAGTCACTAACAAAATTATAGACATTCAGCACATTCCATTAAAAAAACAAAAACAAAAAAACAAAGAAAAGGATAATATCCAGAAAACAGCACAGTTCTGTACATGGCACCACCATTTTTTTTTACTACCACCTTGATCATCATCTGGAAAGAGAACATTCTAGAGTAATATTATTAAATATAGCTCTGATAAAGCATGGTCACTACTATGTATCATAAAGCAGGTACAAGATATTTTACATTCATAGATGTAAGATACAGTACCGTCCTACATCAATAATACTATAATCAGTTTTGGTTTGAAATTTGCTTTGTCTGCAAATGAGATTGCTATGCCTGCGTTTTTCTGGGCTCCTCTCACATGGAGAATTGTTTTCCATCCTTTCACTTTCAGTCTATGGGCTTCTTTTTGCACTAGGTGTGTTTCTTGTATACAACATATTGTTGGATTTTGCTTCTTATTCCATTTTGCCAGTCTATTTCTCTTGGTTGGTGAGTTGAGGCCATTGACCTTGCTGGTTATAACTGATATGTACTGACTTATTATTGACATGTTATGGCCTTTTGTTGACTCCTTTTACTTTTTCACCTTCTCCTTTTAATTTCTTGCCTTGCCTATTTGATTTGCTCTGTTGGGCCTCATGGTGTTGTTGCCTTCATTGTCTTTTTCTAGGATCTTGTTTAGAATTCCTTGTAGTGCTGGTTTGGTATTCATGTAGTTTCTCAGGTGTTCTTTGTCATGGAAGTGTCTTATTTCCCCATCCATTTTGAAGGAGAGTCTTGCAGGATACATCAGTCTAGGTTGGAGGTTGTTCTCTTTTAGTACTTGAAATATCTCATTCCAGGCTCTCCTTGCCCCAAGGGTTTGTGTTGAAAAGTCTGCTGTGATTCTAACGGGCTTTCCTTTGCATGTGATTTGTTTCTTTTCTCTTACTGCTTGTAGTATTTTATTCTTCTGTTGGGTTTCCTTGATCTTAATTATTATATGTCTAGGTGTAGATTTTTTTTGATTGTGGCTAGTTGGGGTCCTATATGCCTCAGTTATCTGAATGTCAAATTCTTCCCCTCTTTTTGGGAAGTTTTCTGTCATTAATTCTGCAAACAGCTTTTTTAAGTCATTTGTATTTTCTCCTGCTACTTCATGGATTCCTATCAATCTTATGTTATTCTTCTTTGCATCATCTAGGAGTTGTTGGATTGATTTCTCATGATCTCTTACTGTTTTTAAGAGACCTCTCTTTTCATGGTCACTGACTGCAATCTTATCTTCTATATCTGAGAGTCTATCTTCACATTCTTTTATTCTGTTGCATGCAATTTCAAAGGAGTGTTTAATCTCCTGGATATCTGTTTGAATCTGTTTTATGGATTCCATTTCTTTCCTATGTTGGGTGTTTATTTTTTCCATTTCTTTCTTATGCTGGGCCTTCATGGCTTCTATCATGGTCCTGAGCTCATCTATTTTTTTGTCAGTTTCTGCTCAAATCACGACTTCCATTTTGCTCACTATCTCTATGGTTATCTGGGAAATTATTTCTGTTTTGAATTTTTCTACAGCCTGATTGATCTGTTTTGTTACTTCCTGTGCTTTGAGTTCAGGGTGTCCTTGTGGCTCACTATTGGCCTTTTCATCCTCATTTGCCCTACTCTTTGCCATTGGTGAACTGGAAGTCTGTCCTTGTGTCTTGCTTAAGTGTTTTCTCATTTTAATTTTTTTTGTCGGACTGTCCTTGGTTTAATCTCTGGGTTATCACGCAAATCTTCCTGATGCAATTGTGCCCTAGCTTCTGGGTCTCTAACGACCCACAGACATTCTCATCTTCATAACATCAGAGAAAATAGCTCATCAAATCAACTGCAATGCTTTATCCCAACTGATACAATCAGCAACACATTAAGATCAAGCACATCTTGGAAACTGACCACCTATGGTAGTCAGTAGTCTATCACCCTTAAACCATTTGAATTATATTGAAATCAAGAAGCAGTCCAAAACATGTCTGCAGTGAACAAACTTTTCAATATAGTATATTTACCATTTAAGATGGGGGCTCAGACAGAGCTAGGACTCAAGACCCCTGATCTCAGTTAGCTGATGGCTGAACCCCATGATGCAGACTGACCTTGGGCTGCAAGGCCCACATTGACTTCCCCAACCTTCTGAACGGTTGAACTCCACACCATTCTACTACAGGTTTCCCATGTCCTTTCTTTAAAGATGTTCAAAGTTGGGAACTCAGAAAAATACCCTTTATGACCACCTTTGCCTCTGCAGAGTGGGTCCAAAGACTGCCACAATCAGGAGGTCTGAGAGTGCACAAGAGTGTGGGGGGGAGTTATGGGAGTTTAGGGGTGCCTGTGCAGCTACCTTCCTGGTGCTGGAGAGATGGTGGCTCCAGGTGGGAGAGGGCATGGCTCTCCTTCCCCAGGTGGATCAGGGCCCCCATCTGTTGTCTTTTATAATAGCTCTTCTTACTGGGGCAAAGTGATAGCTCTGTGATTTTGTGCAATTTCTTGATCAGTGATGTTGAACCTTTTTTCTTATACAGTACCTTTTGGCCACTTGTAGGTCTTCAGAGAAGACCTATTGCTCATGTTAAAAATTGGGTTATTTGTTTATTTAGTATTGAGTTATGGAGTTTCAAATACATTCTGGATATCAGCTCTCTGTCAGAGGTAGAGATTACACATGTTTTTTCCTGTCCTCTAGGTTGACTCTTCACTCTGTAGATTGTTTTCCTTGCTGTTCAGAAGCTTTTTCATTGGATGGGATCCTATTTATCTATTTTTGCTTTTGGTATCTTGCCTGAAAAAACTCCTTGCCTATTTCATTGTGTTGAAGCATTTTCTCTATATTTTTATAGTATTTTCATAATTTCAGGTCTTACATTCAAGATCTTAATCCATTCTGAGTCGTTCCACATATATATTTCCTTGCTCCTATTAATTATGTAGACAACTGAGTTTCATCGTGGCATTTTTGTACATGCATGTAACAGACTTCGAGCATACTCATCTTTCATCACTCTCCTTTCCCCTCTCTTTTCTTGGCTCTGATTCTTTTCCTTTTCTTTTTTCTTTATTGGTACTGGGGATGGAACTCAGGTCCTTGTGCTTTTGAGGCAGGCAGTGGCACCACTAAGCTAAATCCCTGGCCCTCCTTTTCCTTTTGTCTAATATTCCCCTTTTGCTTTCATGTCTTTTCTCCTAGATTCTACATAGATGAGAAAGCATGACACTTGTTTTCCTGAACCTGGCCTATTTCACTCAATGCGATAGCTTCGAGTTCCATCTGTGTTGCTAGAAATGACATGCTTTCATTCCTTTTTGTGGTAAGTAACACTCCTTTGTTACACCACTCTTTCTTTATCCATTCAGTCACTGACAGGCACCTAGCCTGACTCTGTAACTTGGCTAGAGTGTATTATGCTGCAATAAACATAGGGATGCAGGTGTTTCTATGCTGAGTTTAATTTTTCTATGCTGTTTAATTATTTTTGGGTATACCTAGGAATGCTGTAGCTGGATTATATGGTTGCTCTATTTTTAGTTTTTCAAGGATCCTCAATAGTGATTCCCATGAGTTGGCTTTTGTAAGTGGGGAGAGATAGGGCTCTAGTTTTATCTTCTGTGGTCATCCAATTTTCTCTTCACCATTTTTGGATGCAATTCTCCAAAGTGTCTTTCTTAGCATCTCTGTCCAAACTCATAATGCTGAGCTGGACATGGTGGTGCATGCCTGTAATCCCAGCACTCGGGAGGCTGAGGCAGGAGGATCACTGTGAGTTTGAGACCAGCTTGGGCTACATAGCGAGTTCCAGGTCAGCCTCAACTACATAGTGAGACCCTGTCTCAAAAAACAAAAACAAAAACAAAATAAAACAAGCGCAAGGCTGTAGATGCATGGGTTTACTTCTAAGCTCTTTATTCTGGTTCTCTGGTCTTTATGTCAATTTTTACACTGTTACCATACTGGTTGGATTAGTAGAAATTTGTAGTATTTTTGAAATTAGTGCCTCACTAAAGTCAGTTAGTGACTGCTTCTCTTTTCTCGAGATGGCTTTGGCTATTCAGGTTTTTGTGGTTCCATATAAATTTTAAGATCTGAAAAATTTCATTGGTATTTTAATAGGTATTGCATTGAATCTGTAAATCACATTAGGCAGTAAGGATATTTTAACAATATTTGATCCTTCTAATCCATTTATGAAAATTTTCCCACTGTTTTGTGTCCTCTTCAGTTTATTTGATAAATATTTTATCATTTTCATTGTAGAGATCTTTCACCTCTTTGGTTAAAAGTAATCCCAGGTATTTAATATTTTTGTCGCCATTATAAATGGGATTTCTTTCTTTCTTTCTTTGGTGCTGGGGATAGAACTCAGGACTTTGTGCTTGCAAGGCATGGAATGGAATCACTGAGCTAAATCCTTGGCCCTGGGATTACTTTCTTGATTTCATTTTCAGATACTCATTATTCGCATATAACAACACTACTGATTTTTACAGTTGATTTTATATCCTGTAATTTTGCTGAACTCATTTACTAGCCCTAATAGTTTCTTGGTGGAGTTTTGAGGTTTTCTCTTTGAAAGGTAATGCCATCTATAAATAGTGACAGGTTGGCTTCTTTTCCAAGTTGAATTCCCTTATTTCTTTCTCATGTCTGATTGCTTTGGCTAGGACTCCTAGCACCGTGTTGGTCAGAAGTGGTAAAAGTGGGCATACATATTCTAGGATAGATCTCAGAGAGAAAATGTTCACCTCTCCTCTATTCAGTATAACATTAGCTGCTTGCTTATTATAAATGACCTTTATTATGTTCTTTCTCTACCTGATTTGTTTAGCATTTCATCATGAAGGGATGTAGATTTTATCGAATGCTTTCTCTGCATCTATGCAGATGACTGTGATTTTTGTCCTTTATTCTGCTGATGTGGTGGATCCCATTTACTGATTTGCATACATTGAACCATCCTTGCATCCCAGGATGAATCCCACTTGATTGTGAATAATCTTTTTGATATACTATTGGATTTTGCTTGATATTTTGAAGGATTTTTTGCATTTATATTCATCAAGGATATTGGGCTGTAGTTTTGTTTGTTTATGTCCTTATCTGGTTTTGATAAAAGGGTACTGCTGGCCTTGTAGAGTGTGTTTTGGAATAACTGAAGGCGAACTGGTATTAGTTCTTCTATAAATGTTTGGAAGGATACAGCACAGAAGCAATGTGATCCTGGGTTTTTCTGACAGGAGTTTTTTTTTTTTTTTTTTTTTTTTTTTTAATAGTGATTCAACCTTGTTACTTGTTATTGGTCTCTTCAGATTTTCTGTCATGGTGTCTATTTCTAAAATGCACTTCTGGGTGGGGATTTAGCTCAGTGGTTTCGGCGGCTGCTTTGCAAGTGCAAGGACCGGAGTTCAATCCCCAGCACCCACCCACCAAAAAAAGCACTTCTTCTCTTTCTTCATTCATCCAGATTAATTTAGAATAATTTGTAAATTTAAAAAATCTTGTTGCGGGCCAGGGATATAGCCAAGTGGTTCTGCCACCTACCTCACAAGCACAAGGTCCTGAGTTTAATCCCTGGTACCCCCCCAAAAAATCTGTTTGAGATTTTAATTAGAATTTCATAGCCAGGGATTTGGCTCAGTGGTGCCACTGCCTGCCTTGTAAGCACAAGGTTCTGAGTTTGATCCCCAGTACAAAAAAACCCAAAAACCAAAAACCAAAAACCAAATCAAAACAAAACAAAAAAAGAATTTCATAAATTTTTAGGACTGTCATATTTCTTTATTTAAATATTTACAAGGCTATTGATAAAACTTTACACTTTTTGTGTGGCTTTTGCCACTTTTTAAGTTATTCCTAGATATTCTATTTTTCTTTATTTTCACAACTATGTATTAGATTTCTTTAAATTTGTGCGTGTCAGTGTTAGTAAATAGTCTCATTCATTTTGGGGGAATTGGTACATGTCTCTAACATATTTTTTCCATTTTTACTCAATTCTCTTCTGTATATCTAAGAGCCTATCTTCTATTTTCTGTCACCACCCCTTTATTTTATTCATTCATTTATTTATATTATAGGTTTCTATGCAAGAGACAGAATGAAATATTTAACTTTCTGAGTCTGGCTTATTAGCCTGATGGTCTTGAGTTCCATCCATTTTCTTGCAAATGATGTTATTTAATTCTTCTTTATGGCTGAGTAATATTCCATTATGTATATATAGCATATTGTATTTATTCATTTATCTGTTATGGAGATCTAGACTGTTTCCAGAACTTGACAGTTGTGAATTGTGCTTCTATAAACATGGGTATGCATATATCACTATAGTTAGCACAAAGTCCTTAATTCTTTGGGGGAATAGTCCCAGAACAGGTATACTTGGGTTGAGCAGAACTATTATTTTTAGTTTTTTGAGGAATGTCCATGTTGATTTCCATAGTGGGTGTAGTAGTTTACATTCCCACAGCATGAGAGGGTTCCTTTTCCCTACACCCTCACCAGCATTTATTATTTTTTGCATTCCTGATTGATAGCCACTCTGACTGGGGTAGATGGAGTTTCAAAATTGTTTTATTTTTTAAACTATATTTTTGAAGTAGTTTTCTAGACACTAAAAAGTATGCAAGTTTTTTTGGGCCCTCCATCTTGTATTTACTAGTTTTATTAGCTTTTAACAATGGGTTTGAAATTTGACTCTCTTCTACTTTCTGAGTGTCTAATCATATTGCCTGGATCAATCTTTGATCTTTCCCAGTATCTTTTGTTTATGGATAATGATTATTAAATTGGCTAGAATGAAGCCTAGAACTTCATTGAACAGTAAATGATACTTGTGCTACTCTTGAGTTTAGTGGGACTTCTTTTATTAGGTCACATTTTTGCTGTAGGTTGGCCTGTGGGCTTGAAATTTATTGAATGTAGATGTAGGCTTTACATTTTATTTTATGATTTCTGGCCCATGAGCCAGCTCTCAGCTCATTTGAAGGTAGCCAGGCTTGTAGCCCTGTGCAGTACTAGTCCTTTCTTCTCAGTCTGGGCAACAAAAGTGTGAGATCTAAACCCCTTTTCCTGAACAAACAGAATTGTGTAACTGCAGTGCAGTGTACCAGCTTGCACATGGTTCTTGTTCCTTCTGTTGCTTAATTAGTACTGTTCACCCCACTATGAATCCTGCACATTCTAGTTAATTCAGCCCACATTTCTCTATCTTGTTTTTTTTTTTTTTTTTTAATTTTTGAGACAGGGTCTCACTATGTAGTTGACACTGACCTGGAACTCATTCTGTAGCCCAGGCTGATCTCGAAATCACAGAGATCCTCCTGCCTCAGTCTCCCTAGTGCTGGGATTACAGGCGTGCTCCACCACACCTGGCCACATTTCTCTATCTTGAACACAAAGCTCTCAGGCATTTTATTAAATGCTCTGATGAAATCAAGATGTAATAAACCTGTTGTCCCCAAGTTGCAGTAATATAATCCCAAAGCAGATGGGGCTCCTCCAGTTTATCCAAGGGAACCCCATTTTCAATTTCCATCATTCACAAACCATCTCATACTGCCCTGCGATTCAATATAAGGTGCTTCTTTGATCCATTTTTCATTATTTTTGGAAATACTGATGTTTGCTCTGTCTGATCTGTGGGGACCTTCCCTGCCTTTGATTTCTCAGGATGTTGACAGTATTAATTGTGTGAGCATCACTGGAGACTTTCCAAGACCTGGAAAGTGCAGCTAGTGAAAACCACTGGGCCATTTCTTGTTGTCTTCCACCTTTCATGGGCTTTGAGTCCTTTTAACCACCATGGTATTTTACTCTTTGGAGTGAAAGTAATGCTGTGAACACAGAAGATGGAAACAAACAGAGATAAGGGCTGCTGTCTCCTGCCTGTGTTGCGTGGGTTAAGACACGAACCCTGGCCACAGAGGTGTATTTTCTCCGAAGTATTTTCTCACTCCTTAATCCAGTCTGAGTTTTATCTCTCTAAACAATATTCCTGTAGCTTTGTGCACTTAGAAAAGGTCCTTCTGTGAATTTTTTTTTCACCTATTACACAAGAAGTTCAAAACTGGTTTGTTAGTGCATATTCCTTTTATAGTGAACTTTTCTTTTTCATTGGAATTATTTTATGGTAGTGTCAGCTTTTGTTGAAAGTCCTGTGGGGTTGGGGATTTAGCTCAGTGGTTCCACCACCTGCCCTGCAAGCACAAGGACCCAAGTTCGATCCCAAGTACTGGGGAAAAAAAAAAAAATCCTGTATCTTTCCCTCATAGAGCTTCTGTGTATGTACTTTGCACCAGGGCTGAATAGATAGATCGTGTGATAAGAGACAATTCAATGCATATTCAAGTGTGTATATCTATCTGATGGAGCATAAATATTGAGAGCTCTCCCTTATAGAGTTGTTTATATATTTGTACACATAGCTATATGCATGTAGTTTAATATTTTACCTTAAATGTAAAAATATATATTTGCTTCATATTACATATAAATATATAAAATATATTTCTCTGTAAGCTCATGTATTTCTAAGCTTCAAAGTTACATTAAACAATGGTTTCTCTCTCTCTAAACCTTAAATTTGACTAAACATATGTTTTTTTTAAATTTTGTTTTTAGAGACAGGGTCTCACTATGTAGTTGAGACTGACCTGGAACTCACTATGTAGCTCAGGCTGGTCTTGAACTCACAGCGATCCTCCTGCCTCAGCTTCCTGAGTGCTAGGATTATAGGTGTGCCCCACCACGCCCGGCCTAAATATATCTTTATTGAAGAAATTCATAATATATATATATTATGTCACAAAGTCTCCAAACAATTTTGAAAAATATTAGTACTTTTTTACTGGAAAAGAGAAGCAAAAAGGCAAGATGTAAAGCTATCGGAGAGCCTTGCTGCCGGGGGATGTACCCAAGGACCCGTGCCTCGCTGCGTGTGGGTTCGCTCTGCTGTGACTCAATGACGCAGCCACTTGAACTTTCCCTTTGACCTTTGCGAAATTCAACTTTTGCCTAGCTGTGAAATCTGTGTTTCATTGACTGTGAAATTAGGAGACTCTCCAAGGAGTGAAAAATGATTAGCTTTCACTTTTGGATGCCAAGGACAAACATGGGCTCTGAGAGCGCCTTTTACACAGCTCTGCGCCTCGCAAAACCTCACTCCGGGTGGTGCCCCATCGCGTGAGCCCGACGAAGGCCAACCCAGATCTTTCCCTCCACTTCATTGGGACTCAGAGTTTTTTGTAGATGACTTTCTAAGCCAACTTTTGTATGACCTTGACTAAGAAGGTGTTTTAGGTGTGACCGCACAGCTACTAATACCTCAAGCAGCGGATCTTCAGGTACCCTCTATTTTTCTAAATTGCATTACATTCACATTTTCATTATTTTACTCTTCGCAGTTTCCTACTCAGTCACAGCTCTTTATTTATGCTTTTATTACATCACTGGCCCCTGAGTTTTAATTTTTTTTTTTTTTTTTTGATAGGCTTTCCCTCTGGCCTGTAAGCCATCCAAAAGTAGGATTCTCTTCTGCACGTTGCTTGGGACTTGAACATGGCGCTCACCTCAGTGCTGGCTGGATGGACTCATTCTCTGAAGTTTTAGAAGCATCTATCTGATACCTTTCCCCTGAAGCCAAGGAACTACACTGCTCTGTGTAAAACAACTTTCCTTAGTTGCTCAGTTTCATTCAAGTAGTTTTGATTAAGTGTCCGGGGGTCATGAGTAAGGAAGACGCAGCCCTTCCGTGACAGGGACGCTGCCACATGCCACGCTCAGCTCAGCTCACCCCATGACCTTTCTCCTCCTTCTTCCGCCCTGGTTCACCCACCCCCAGACGGGCAGCAATGTCATCGCCAGCTTCAGAAGTTAGCATTCAAATGAATACTTTTTAATTTCTGTGTATGAGATGGGGCTCCGGGCTCTGGGACAAAGCTGATGGATGATGTTTTAATGCAGCTGAAATGTTATTTTTACTGAACCAGGGAAAACTATAAATCGTGCTTCATTGCCACTGATGGCTCTATGCATAAAACTATGGGGGCGCCCATCGGCCGTGAATAATCACCTCCGCGCGGCAGATGTTACTTTTCGGGGAAAGCAATTCTTATGCCGAAGAATTGTGGAAAGATTAATTGTCTACAGCTGTTTCATGGCCCACAGCAATCTTGATACATTTATGATAAGTTTAAGAGCTCACTGGAGGCAACTCCTATTCCCTGTTGTGAGAAGCGGGTGGGGGAGAAGCCAGAGGCTTTATTTTGACACCTGGATTCATAGAATCTGTCAGCCCCATTACGGCCTCCATAGAAATCTGGCAGTTGGCAGTTCTGAAATGATTGTGCGTGAGGTAAGATGCAGGAATTATCCACACGCAGATAAAGAAAAGGAGACTGAGAAGAATTATTCAAATTTGTGCAAATGAATTGCTTCCATTTTTCCTCCCTCTGCCAAGTGGAAATTGAACGTGACCCACTCTGACCTTTGTCTATTAAGTGCTGCAAATTGCAGTAAATGCACAGTTCTGAGTGCCCCTAATGAGATAGAGCCCCAGCAATGCCTCATTAATAAGGGGAGTCTGACCTTACTGGTCAGCCCTTCATTCGATATTGAAAAGGAATAAGGAAAAAGAAGAGATGACCCACGGTAAATTTTGAACAATACGTTTGATTTAGTTTGCATACACTCCAGGCCAGACTGCGTGGCCGCTCCCTCTCCTGTTTCTCTGCAGTCTGGCTAAGAGGAGGGAGCTGCGCTTACCTTTCAGGTGCCCGGGGAAGTGGTGGCAGGTGAGGGAGTTCTGGCCCAGTGAGTTCCAGGGTTCACCTGGGTGGAAAGGTTGTTGCCTTCTTCTCAGTCTCCCTGGCCAACAAGACCCACTGAGTTCTTGTCTTCTGCCCCTTTCCCTCCTTTTCTTTTTCCCTCCGCCCTTCCTTTTAAATAAAGGAACTTCCCAGTTGTGAAATGCACAGTGTGTGTGTCTACTGGGTTTGACCCTCTGATTCTTCCTAAGGCTTTGTACACACCCAGGCTGAGATACCTTTTCCCCCTCTGATGTAAGGAAATCCAGGGCAAGAAATTACTCAGTCTGATCAAGCACAGAAGGCGGCTGATAGACCTGAAACTGGCACTCAGAAGTCCCAGGTCCTTTTTTTAAAGGCCTCACCAGCTACGAATTTAGATCTTTGGGCTTCCTATAAACCACCGCTAAGCACACCTGTATTCCCGTTCAAGGAACTTCCTGGTTACAGGAAAGCCTGATGAACAACGCAGGAGACAGGTCTTAAATGTATTCAGTTCACAACTCCTAACAAATGGAGATTTGTCGGGGCTTGGAGAAGTCATTTCAAAGTGAGGGGAAACAGCACCGGTGGACTCTTCATGCTTGACAGGATCTTAGACCCCACCTTCTCCAAACTTCTAGCCAAGGGAAGAATCAGTTCTACCTGTGGGGAAAGGTGGGGAAATTATCTTGGAGTTGTACTGTTTCATTAGCAGCAATTCTAATGATGGAAAGAGGAGTGGTTCGTTTTTACTGACCATATTATGTGGCCCAATTTCATGGGCCTTCACATCCACACAGAGACAGTTGGCCCTGGGATGGTGCTGTATGAATCTCTTTCAAGTCATGGTTTGGACTCTCTGAAGAGATGGGAGAATCTCTGAAAATCATGACTGAAATTGTTTGGGAACATTGAAGCACTGCCCATTATTTATTGCATAGGAGCCACAGGAAGCCCCTCCACTTTTTTTTTGGTACTGGGATCAAATTCGGGTCCTTGTGCTTTGCGAGGCAGGTGGTGGCACCACTGAGCTAAATCCCCTGCCCTGCTCCCCAAGCTTCCTTTTTGATGTTGTTTTACAACAAAGAAAAGCTGGGCTAGTTCTCAGGAGCTGGTGTGGTGTTATCTTAAGGGACACGTGACTTAAATGTCTTTTCGTTGGCTGTCTGGAGGCTCAGAACTAAATTTGTAACCCACCTCTTGCAAATATGGAGACTATGGAGTGCATTTGAATAGGTAATATCTGGCTATTGTGCTGAATTAAAATACAGAGTATACAGTGAAGAGTAAGTCTTCTCCCTAATCCCCCACTCAGTTTGTTTCTGAAATGTTCTCTGCTTTTACAATTTGAACTAGAGGACCGTGAGTTGTGTTCTGTGGGAACGGTGATGAAGAACCACTGAGGAGGGTGGAAAGCAGCCGGATCCTGGGGTCAGGGTGCGCTGGGACTGGCTGACGGGTGGAGGTAAAGCCTGGGGCTAAGAGGCAGGTTCGGGCTGAACGTAAAGATTCAGAAATTGTGAGCCCCGTGATGCCAAGACTCACAGAGGTCCGGAAAGACCATGGGGTTGTGAGAGAGGGTACCCAGCATGAGAAAATGTGGCAGACTTTGAAAGCTTTAAATGCTTTGCCTATAATCACCTGTTCTTCAATCTACTTTCAAAGCCTAGTGCCATTGCTGGCCCCAGTATTTAATGGACAATTATTTAATCCCTGAGAGAGAACTTTGTAGAACTTTCCTCCACCTTCATTTCTGTGCTACTCATGTAATTAGTAAAGGATCCTACTCAAACGCTGGGAGTACAGTTCAGCATACAAAACTTCCCTCTTGTGTCTGAGACGCTGGGTTCAGTCTTCAGAACCACAAGAAAAAGTCATGTTTGGATGCAGAACTTTAGAGAAAGTCTGAGGGGGCAGATGCGAATATACAAATTCTCCTGTGTAAAAATGAGGTGGCATGGAGGGAGGTGCGAAGACAAAGGGGAACAGATCCAGCATTTTCTAAGAGCAGTGGCCGCTCCCCCTGCCCTAAGACTAGAGTGCAGAGTAGGAAGATGAAGCTGGGGGCCTGGTGTGGGCTGCCTGCTTGGGGTCCAACTGTGCTAAGAATTCCCTGAAGACAAGCACGGAAAAGGAAACAGCTTTGAAAAGACAAAATATGTGACAATTACAACGTGCAAAGATAGTAGGCCCTCCCCATGGGATGAATAAGAAAACAGTCCTCAAATAGGTTTTACATAATTGGAGAAATCTCTCCGCCTAAAGGAAACCAACCAAACTGGAGAGGGGAGTCTGGTGCAGATTCCCTGATTCTTGATTCACTGCGAGGATGACATTTGCATAGCATTCTAACTGCACCAAACCTTTTGCTGTGGCCTGTGTAGTCAGGGTGTCTGAGTTTAGATTTGGACTCTGTCCCTTACAAGCCATGTGACTGGCCACATTATTCATTCATGCATGCAAAAGGATGGGAATAATATGCCCCTCATTCTTTTGAGGAATGTTTGAAAACATACGACAGGTGCTTTGTAACAGTGGGTACCACCTAGCAACACCAGAACACAGTTAGTGTCAGTGTCAGTTATTATCAGCAGCCTGATGAGCGCTAATTATCATTACCCTTCTGATAATGCTGATGAGGAGTTTCTGCTTGGGACCGGCCTCGAACATGCCTACTATTGCTGTGGGGACACCTCTTACTTCAGAGTTCCAGCATTCTCCATGCTCCGGTGGATTAAGCCATGGTTCTTTAAGGGAGCAGAACCAGTAGAATGTACAAATCATTCCAGGAAGGGATTGGAATGCAGCCCCAAGCCCAGGCGGAAGGCCTGGATGCTCCCTGGAGACTCTCAGGTGCGATTCTGTTTTCCAAGTCTGAAGAATCTGGAGTGTGATGACCCCAGGAGATGACAGCAGCAAGAAATGCACACACTGAAAGTTGTGCCGGCCACATGTGTAAGCTCCCTGTCTTCCACTTTCTGTGCCACGGGGCCCCAGCCTGTTGGATGGTGCTCCCCACCTTCAGGGCTGGTCTTCCCTCCTCAGGTCACTGACCCTCTTGCGAGTCCTCTCCAGAAACACTGCACAGACACACCGGAAGTGTACCTTACCCGCTGTCTAGGCGTTTCCCAACCCAGTCGAGGTGGCAACTAACGTTAGCCATCCCATCTGCCCCAAGGCTCTGTGCTCCCAAGGCTGGCGGTACCCACAGCAGTACACGACCTCAAGTGCGCTGCTCTGTTTTCTTTCACTTTTCTTTTATTTATGAAGTTCACGTGACAACATCAGGCTTCACACACTGTTTTAAATTAATTAACTTTATTGGTACCTGTAAGGTATACAATGTAATGACATTCATCGTCTCACTTCTTATTTTTCCCCATTCCCCTGCCCTCCCTTCAACCCCTCCACCCCTCCCTATCTACAAAGACTGTGTCTCCATTTTTTCTTCTCGTATTAATTCCATTCCCTTCTTTCCTTTCCCCCGCCCCTCCCGCTTCCCCTTCCACTTTGCACCTTTTCTTCCTATTTCACATTATCTGTTATACCTCTTAGTCCTTATTTACACTTTTAGTTTCTCACACCAGAGAAACTATTTGGTATTTACACATAAGTGTCCTATTTATTTCACTTAAGAGTATCGCCTCAATGCACATCCATTTAGCTATAAAGTCTCTAGTTTCTCATTCTTTATGGCTGAGTAGTACTCCATTTTATAAACACACACACACACACACACACACACTTTCATTAACTAAAGCTGATTTCATTAGCTAAAGCAATGACATCTTATCAGAACCTCAGTCAGCACACAGGGCGGCAGGAGGTGAGCCCTACCTTGCCATACTGCACTTTTGTTTTCCAAGAACTGCACGAACAATCTGCATATTTACTCTAAGTTGTTGGATCACCCAGAGTCAGCAGAGCCTCAGTCTCCCCTGGGCTGGAGAGGAGAAAGTAGGGCCAAACTCCTGACTCACCTGTGTTTCCACCTCCTGGTCTTACAGAGCTATTTCCCTAAGACGCTGGCTCAGGAGGATGAGATCAGGCATTTACGTGTAAAAAGAGTCTCAGAAGTTATGGAGGGCTCCTTGGGCCTTTGATGAACTGTATCACGTGTGAAGGATTTATGGTAGCCAGGGGTAAATTTATTGGATCCCTCGGTTTTTTGGGTGTGTATGTTCCTGGCATTTCCAAGTGTCCCCACACGCTTTGGGAAGCACTGAGCTAAAGACTTCAGAAAAGCACGTGTCATCTGGTGTTGGAGTCCAGAGGGAAAGAACTTATTTGGGGGGTTGTCCATACCTGGGATTTGTGTCATCACCAACAAGGCCAACAAATTCTCTGCACATTCCTTGTCCTGTCTGGGAAGGAGCCTTTTCTTTTGGGGAGAGGATGGGGTATTCTACCAAGTTCCCAGCTGCTGTGCTGTCTTTTTTTTTTTTGACACAGGGTCTCACTATGTAGTTCAGACTGCTCTGAAACTCACTGTGTAGCCCAGGTTGGTCTCGAACTCACAGCGATTCTCCTGCCTCAGCCTCCCGAGTGTGCTGTGCTGTCTTGAGAGCAAAACTAAAATGAGCTAACTCTGTCCTTCTCTGGTACAGAGGGAGAGAGCCCCCTGTATGTGGAAATTTCTTTTATAGGGTTGAATTTCCCTTTCAAAAGGGTAATTTCTATCCCCATTTGCTGAACTTCTGCTGGGGCTACAATTTGTCAAAATAACCAGCTCTGTATTAAACCTGTGCCAAAGAGCCATATTTTAGGCTCCTACAGGTGTATTTTTGGGTAGCATGTCTTGAACCCCATTATTAGTCTGGATATATAAAAACATGGACTACTCATCCCAAGCAGATAGTCCACAAAAATCCAATAGATTGCATAGTGAAGAACATGGGTTTTGGAGATATAAAGAACTAGATTTGAAGGTCGGGGATTCAGCTCAGTGGCACTGTGACTGCCTCACAAGCACAAGGTCCTGAGTTCTATCCCAGGTTAAAAAAAAAAAAGAACTAGATTTGAGTACTGATCTATCCATTTAAGCTGCATAATATAGGGCAAGCTTGCCAGGTATGGTGGCGCACTCCTGTAATCCCAGCTCAGGGAGGCTGAGGCAGGAGGATCACTGTGAGTTTGAGACCAGCCTCAGCTACATAGTGAGTTCCAGGTCAGTCTCAACTACGAAGTGAGACCCTATCTCAAAAAACAAAAAAACAAAACAACAACAACAACAAAAAATAGGGCAAGCTTTACAAATTATTTTTTTAATAATTTGGGTTGGGGTGTAACTCATTGGTAGACAGCTTGCCCTCGCATGTGTGAATTCCCCGGTTCAATCTCCAGTGCTGGAAAAAAAAGAAAACTTACAATTTTGTTTCCTTACCCAATTATAACTCGGTTTCCACATCTTAACAACTATTATATGTTGAATTGTTAGGAGACTAAATTAGATAAGACAGAAAATGCCTATCTCAAAGTTGCACACACAATAAGCACTCAATTCATGAATTCATGTTTTGTGATTGTAGAGAGTATTTGTATTGATCATATGGATATTTTTGTAAATAAATATGAAAACATATGTCTTACTCTTCAGAAAATATAATTTGGAGGTGTTTTGGTAGAGTAGTGGCTACGAGTGCTTCAGATAAAGTTTGATAGCGATGTCAGAAGGCTAAGTTACTGTCTTGCCAAGGACCAACACGTGCTATTTTCCTGGTATGAAATTTAAAGGGATAAAACGACAAAAACAGTCCTGGTTCATGGAGCTTGTGTGCTGATGGTGTCTGACAAGATTTAAATGTCTGTTTGTGCACAATAACAAAAATAAGGTTCATATATTCTGATTTAATAGAAGTGCAAACATTAATTGGAAAATGTTGGAATGTGAATTAAACTTGATCAACATCAGATATGTCAAGGACGAAGGGAATTAACACGATAGAATATAGGAACTTTAGCCACAGGCTTCTGCTTAGTTCTTATAACGACACTATTGCCTCAGTGTTACTCTCTCCACGATGTTGATGAAGGAAGTGGCGCAGAGTTGTGTGGTTTACATGAGTCAGGTGGGAAGGGGCAAAATAATGCCAGAAATCCACTTTGGTCTCTCAGTTCTAAAATTCTTTGCACAGTGTTGCATTATCTTGCAGATTAAAAACAACGAAGTTACTTTTCCCTATTGGTTTCTGTACCTCTAGTTTTTGAGGCAGCTGCGGGAGGATGAGAGGCTCTTCTCTCCTTTCTTTTTTTAGTTTTCTCCTCCTCCTCCTTCTCCTCTCTCTCTCCTTCCCTCCCATTCCTTTTCCTTTCTCTTTTTATCCATCTCTTCCTCCTTTCTGTCCATTTTCTCTTTTTCTTTTCTAATATCTGGATTTCTCTGTGGGAAACCACTATGCGGTGACTTCCCGGGGTCACTGTAGTGATGTAGGTCATCCTTGTAGAGATAGCCCCGGGAACTGCTATGGGTGCTGAAATTTGTTCCACAGCATGGCAGTGTCCAGAGGCGGTGAATGAGGCCATCTGAGGTGGCTGGGTTAGCTAGAGGGGCGAATGCCTTTCCCCCAAGTTCTCCCGCATCAGGCCTTGCTGAATTGGAGCTGAATGATGCCTCTGCCAGGCCCCCTCTGCCCTTGCACTCCCAGCCCCTAGAACCATAAGCCAACATAATTTTCTTTATAAATTACCCAGTACCAGGCATTTTTGTTTTTTCAAACTTGGGTTCTTGCGCTTGCAAGGCAGGCAGCGGAACCGCTGAGCTATATCCCTGGCCCTAAAAGTTCTCTCTTGAACGCTATTTTGAAACTCATTGAAGACAAAGAGAGTAAGACTAATTTTCTTGGAAGAAAGTTTTAGTAACCTATTCTTCTATTACCTTTTATTTATTTATTTTTTGGTACTGGGGCTGGAATCAGGTCCTCGCACTTATGAGGCAGGTGGCAGAACCACTGAGCTAAACCCCCAGCCCAGTAACTTAGTCTTTTAAACCAAGTTCTAACTCTACTTGTCTCATGAGCTACCAAATCCTTCGCTTATCCTAATGGAGAAAACAGTTCAAAGAGGGAAACAAGTCCTATACGGAAGAGAAATTAAGGAAAATATTTCTGCCTTTGGTTGGAAATGTCGTATCTGTTGTTTGCTGAATGAGGAAGAGATCCCTCTTCTGGCCAAAGGGAAGCGGGGACACTGAGATGACTGCAGAAAGAGTGACACAGAAACAGAATAGTGGCCGCTGAGGGCAGGGAGGGAGAGGCAGGGAGGGAGAGGCAGGGAAACTGGGCCGCTAAAGGGTCCGGTGTTTTGGGGGGGGATTGATGAAAATTCTCTAAAATTGATATCGGTGATGGTTGTGGAGCTCTGCGAATATCATAAAATCTATTCAATTTTACACTAAAAAAGAAATATCCAAAAACAACATCAACGACAATAATGCAGTAAATAAGGAACCCATCTTTAATTAAAACTGATACACAGACATCTGAATTTATGGGAAATATGTTGGAGAGAGAGTGAAATTTCTCCAAATAGTTTTCCTGTACAGTTGAAATCTCATGTATGGGGTGTGATCAAAATATACGGTGAATGTTTAAATTTTAGAAATTTTATTCTAGAAATAGACAATATTTCCTCTAATCCTTCCCCTTGCTTCAAGCACAGTCATCTCAGTGCTGTTGCCACTTTCTGAAGCAGTTCTGGAAGTTTTCTTTCGTGTCTACAAAGCGTGATTGAGAAGTACAGTGAATGCTGCTACCGAGTGCCATCCAACGGCAGGACAGGTGTAAATCGTGCGCTGGGTCCTCATGCACCTATTAACTGTCTGGCACCGCGCGACTTCTGGCTCTTCCCAAAGTCGGAATGGCCGTGAAAGGTCAGTGTTTTGAATGCGTTCAGGGCACTGAGGCCGTCATAAAAGTGCAGATAAAGGCACTCAAGAGCAATGAGATCGCTGTGCTTGAACGGAGGGGAGATATTTTGAGAGAGATGAATGGCAATGCAGCTTTTACTGTAATAAATGTTGAAATATGTAAACATTCACCATACTTTTGATCACACTTGGTATTTTATAAAAAACACCCCATTTACACGAAGTTTTCCAATTAGCAATCATCCCAGGCCAGGTAAACCTCTGGGCTGTGACACTGCCAGTGCACAAAGCCATGTGCAGTTCTTCAGGGCTACATCGGTTGCTCACAGCGACGTCACTTGTCACACTGTTTATGACACCGCTGCCACCACCCCTGCAGCCATGACCACGACCGCGGCCCAGTGTCCTTCACAGACAACATTTTATGCCTCAGACACTTAAAGAAAAGAAGTTATATTATTGTCCTCAAATGATTTTGTTGTTGGAAACCTCATAAGCTTGGCTAATTCAGTATACTTAAAAAGCATACACCCTGCTCTGATGCATTCTCAGGGAAATTTCGTTGGTATGTATCTAAAACATTCAGTTGTGCTAAAACACACGTAACACAAGATCTCCCATCTTAACCAGTTTTGAGTGTTCAGTTCAGCGGCATTGCTACATTACTGTCGCTAATCCTGCCAGAGAATTCTTCGATCTTGTAAAACTGAAACTCTGTATCTACTAATAATTAACTCCTTATTCCCTCCACCCCACAAACCATGGCAACCATTCTTCTTATTACTCTGCTTTCAGTCTCTAGGAATTCTTTTTATAGTTTTGACAATGTTTTCTTGCTCCTGTGCTGAGTGAAGTGTCCTCTCTCAGCAACCTTCCTCACTCAGGCCGTCGCTGTCTCCCTCCTAACCGGATAGATGGCTTCATGCAATCCTTTCTTCACTCACAAGGGCTCGCTGTGTCCTGCTCTGTGCCTGGTCCCGAAGCTTCCTGAAGAACTGGGACCCTGCACTGTAATGAGTGCTCACTCGGGTGCCAGGCTGCTGGTAGCTTTCATGTCGATTTGTCTGTTAATCTGAAGTTGTAGACGCATGCTTATATCTGAGTCTGGCATTGTATTTCTAGATGCCAGCAAGGAAAACTTTTTTTTTTTGGTACTGGGGATCGAACTCGGGTCCTTGTGCTTGCAAGGCAGGCACCGGACCCACTGAGCTAAATCCCCAGCCCCGAAAACTTTGAAATTAGAGAAAAAACTACCAGTTAAAATGGAATAAAACATGTGGTGTACTTAGGGATAAATCTGACAAAGCATGTGCACAATGCATACACTGAAAATGATATATTATTCCTGAGAGAAATTAAAGAAAACAAAAATAAGTTGAAAATAGAATCTGTGTATGGATTGGAAGACCCCCATATTAGTATATTAACGACCCCACATTGATGCGTACATTTAACACAATCTCATTTAAATCCCAGTTGCCAAATTATAGAAATCAACAAGTTAACTATGACATTCATATGGAAATGTAAAGGACCTAGACTAGTTAAACATTAAAAACTGCCTCGCAAGTGCAAATGCAAGGTCCTGGGTTTGATCCCGGGTACCAAAACACAGAGCAAAATAAAACACCCCCCCAAAACAAAACAAAATAAAAACATTAAAAAAGAATCAAGTTGGAGGACTTTTAAGCCATTTTACTTGAAGTTTTCTTATAAAGTTATATTAATATGCATAACTGATATTTTCTACATGGTGAAAGCAATTTAGTGTATAAAGGACAGTGTCTTTTGGTGGGGGTACTGGGGCTCGAACTCAGGACCCTGCACTTGCAAGCCAGGCAGCAGAACGACTGAGTTAAATCTTCAGCCCAAGGACAGTGTTTTCAATACATATTACTGGAACAGTTGGTTGTCGACTTATAGAATAATGACTTTGGAAATATACCTTGCACCTTACTCTAGAAATCAACTGAAAATGGACCACACACCTAAATGCAAAACCTAAAACTATAAAAATTATAGAAGAAAAATGATTGTAGCTGTAAGTAGGCAAATCAACCCAAAAAACAACACAAGAACATGGTCTACAAGATAAAAAATGATAAATTAGATTTCATCCAGAGTAAGAAATTTTGCTCTGCATAAAATCATTAAGAGAATGAAAAGACACCACAGACTAGGATAAAATATGAAGATTAACTATAAATACTTATATCCAGAATATACAAAGAACTTTTAGCACTTAATAGGGAAATGTAAATTGTTATTATTTTAAATTTTTTCCCCTCATTGAGTTTATTGGTACATTTTAGGTATACAGGACAGTTACATTCATCATTGGGATCTTGTACCTTTACATGACAGGTCTTGGTTCTCATTTCTTCCCCTTGTCCCTGCCCTCCCTTCACCCCCTTCTCCCCTCCCTATTTAGGGAAATGTAAATTAAACCCCAGCAGATACCTATATATTCCTATTAAAATGCCTAAAGTTAATGACTGACCAAATGAAACATTGGCAAGAGTCTGGGACAACTCTCATACTCTCCTGGTAGAATTTTAAGGTAATACAACTACTTTGGTGTATAACTTGACAACTTCTTAAAAAGTTAAAGATATAATTATATGTTCCAGCCATTGCGTTCTTTGGCACACGAAGAACTGGACACAAGTTCATGTCTGTTTTATTTGTAGTAGCCCAAAACTGGAATAACTGAAATGCCCTTGAACGTGTCAATGGTTAAGGGAATTAGAGTACTACTTAGCAATAAAAAGAAAATAATATTTTAGAAACAGGTGAATTACCTTTTGGTGAAGGTGTCACAGGTGTATTTTTATGTCAAAACTTATTAAGTTGTATATAAAAAAATGTGCATACCTCAATAAAATTGTTCAAAGTTCTACTCTGTGTTTACAAGCTCAGACCCTGTGTCCTGTCAGTGCTCAGAAAGTTAGGGATTTGGATTTCAGATTTGGGACACACAGCCTGTACAACCTACATTTTTTTTTTTTTGGTACCAGGGATCAAACTCGGCCCCTTGGGCTTGTGAGGCAGGTGGCAGAACCACTGAGCTAAATCCCCAGCCCTGTATAACCTACTTCTGCAGCTTAAGTAGGTTTGTGCAATTAAAAAAAATTTTTTTTGTGCAAGCCAAGTCCTAGTATGGTTTATATCTAGATGTTCCCCCCAAACCTCGCGTACTCAAGGTTAGGGCTTTGGGAGGTTAACTGGATCAGGAGGACATGATACTCAGTGGAGTAGTCCGCTGATGATAGCTAATTATTATCATAAGTGTTGGGAGGCGGATCCAGGTTGGAGGAGGCCGGTCACTGGGGTCTTGGCCTGGAAGACTCTGTCTCCCTGCCTTCTTCCTTCACGCCCTCTCTGCTTCCAGTGTGACATTCCGTGAGCAGCTCTCCTCTGCCAGGTCCCTCTGGCCATGCTCCCTTGGCGCCATTGGACTGCGGACTGAAACCTCTACGAACTGGGAGCCCAAGTAAACCTCTCCTCCTTTAACTTGTGGGTGTTGAGTATTGTGTCACAGTGACAAGAAAGTGACGAAGGTGAGTCTTTAGAGAAGTTTTTGTTATTTCACTAGCGTCTTCCTATGGGACTTTCCTCGTCAGCTTCGGGCACAATACCTGTAAATGCACACAGACCGAATTCTATCTTTCTCAGTTTCACAGGTGGCAACTTCAACCTGCAATATCTCAAAATGCACTTGGGTTTTGAGAAAATGTCTTTTAAAAGATAATTAAATGAAAATGAATTATTTAAAAAGTTTAAATAGTTAATATGTTTGTGATACATTATAGATTCATTGTGGGGAATTAGTACATATATAGAAGAAAATGAATCTTTAAAGTGGGCCTTAATCCAATCTGACTAGTTATCCTCATAAAAAGAGAGTATTTGGGCCTTAAGTAGACACCAGAGCTATGGTGTGATGCTGTCTCAGAGTATCTGGAAGTCTTGGGCCGCTCAACCCTGTGGGCCAAGAGTACAGAACCCTGACTTTGAAATCCAGTGGGATTTGCCTTGCTAGTCTTTGTCATTCCTGGAGATCTGTGATTTGTCTTTTCTGGATTTCTCTTTTGGAATGGAAATGTCTGTTCTATGCCTGTCCCACCATTTTGTTTTGGAAGCAGGTAGCTTGTTAGTTTTCACTGTTTCATAGAGAGGAATTTTACCTCATGATGCTTTGAGTCTCATTCACAATTGGTGTGGATAATATTTAGATGAGAGTTGAGATCTAATAGTTGATGATGGGACACTAGTTATTTTTGGGTTGTGGGATTGGGTTGAATATGTTTTGCAAGTGAGAGGCAGGAGAATTTTCAGGGCAGGAGAATGGAGTGTTATATCTGAATTGTGTCCCCTAAAGTTCATACAGAGAAGTCCTAACTCAGTAGCTCGGAATGTGACTGTATTTGGAGAGATCTTTATAGTGATAATTAAGTTAAATGAAGTTTTCTAGTGAGCCCTAGTCCAACCTGACTGGTGTCCTTATAAGAAAAGAAAATGTGGGCAGACAGTATGAATTAAGAAGCCAGCTGTGATGCGTGAAGTGTTGACACTATGCCCTTCCAGGCGGGACAGGAGTGAAACCTGCCCAGGGAGACTTTCTGCCTCCTGCTGGTGAGCCCCAGGGACTCCGGAACACATCCTTGCTGGGAGACCTGGGTCTCTGATCCTCATGGGCTGTCACTTGGGGCCAGGAGCTTCTAGCTGAAGCTGAGAGGAAATACAATTCTGTGTTACATAAAGCACTGTGAAGTTCAACCCTGTTGTTCTAACAAAAACAAACACAGCACAAATAGATTCATTCATACACACCTGAAAACACCAATACATAGTCTTAGTACTAAGCAATTTCTCCCTCTCCCCACCCCCATTTTCTTTCATTCTCTTTTTCTTTCTTTCTTTGTACCAGTGATCAAACTCAGGGCCTTGTGCTTGCAAAGCAGGTGTGGTGCCACTGAGCTAAGGCCCCAGCCCTAGTTACCGCAATTTCCATGTGGGGGTGTCTTACATCGAAAATGTCAACATTATTCCAACTTGTACTATTTTCCTGTTTTTGCAGCCAACATTGTCTTTTAGCAACCTCATTGATGCTTTGTTAAATGTAGCATGACAAACAGGGAGGATTAGATCAACTAGGTGTGAATCAACCAGACTTTCTGATGAGAACATAACCTACAGCAAGAGAGTATTTTGTGGCAGCGAATTCTCAAGCGCCTGATGCAACTTTGACGTTTGTGAATGTTTGCAAGCTAAGTACACATTTCAGATTGGGTATAAAAAGAGCGCTTGAAGTCAGTGGCTAAATGAAAATAATAAAATAGAGTCAGCAGCTCCACACTTAATCCTGTCCACCTGAGAACAGGTTCCCAAGCTCTTTCATCATGAATTTACCAAAAATTGAAAATTCTATCAATTTTTTCCCATACAATGTATCCAACCCATCATTTGTACCAATGTCTGAGAAGATTTTTACCAGTAACAGGTGGATTACTTACAGATTATCTTTTATTCTCAGGGGAGTGGAAAAAGGGGAGGGGGCTACTGGAGATGGGAGGGCACTAATGAGCATTGGAGAAAGAGGAAAAACAAACGGTCCAGAATAATCAAGAACTCATTTGTCAAATGTTTATTTAATGCCTGTTACAGCTCATGTATTATTCTAGGTGCTAAGGGTTCAAAGCTTGATGATATTTAATTTCTATCCTTAAAATGCTTATAATATCGTTGCGTGAGTGAACAAATAATAAATTGACTGTGAAGCCATTGATTTTTTTCATTTCATTAATATCCATTAATTTCTAGAGACATTTTTCTGTTGGCTCAGTAAGATTATTCCCCATTCCTGGACACAGGACTTGTTTCAGGGATGTACAAATAACTATTGCTGTTTAGAGACTTTCCTGGGATTTGATATATGGAAATTGGGAAGGATAGAGTCTCTTTTTCTTTGGGATTATTAGTTTGTATAAGTGCAAACAGGAAATTCCTAGTATAGCTTGTATGTGAATTTCCTGGAAGACTTTGGGTATTTGATAATTAAAAATGAGAGAATGAATGCATGAATTATTTTTGTGCTATATCTAACCTATGTGATGCCTGCTTTAACCTTTGTCTTCGCTGTTTTCCTCCTCTGACACTCATACCCACCAACTTCAAAGTAGGACTCAACATTTCTTTGCCTTCCTCAAGAGAACATGAACCGGTAGGCAATTCTTGAGGAGATATAGAGGAAAGAGGAGAAAACACAGTGCATAACAAGTAGCTTTGTATTACAAAATCTCTCCTTAGTGATCTCTTGCAGAGTCTCTGCTTGGCCCTCTGATGTCGAGCTTCCTTTTATCACTTTACTTTCTTCATAGTCTTTGCATTTCCAAATTCTGGGATCTGACCCCTGGATCTCTCTTACGTAGAGCAACAATCTGTGGCCCAGCTCATGGAACTCCTATTCCTACCAGTCTACTCAACAGACAAGAGTGACTTCCTGCGAATACAGCAGGCAGAGTACAAATCACATTTTGACTCACTTATTTATAAAAACTGACCAGAAGAATAAAAATTTACATCGCTATAGAGAAAATCTAAACTAGAAATATTTTCTTGGATAGGAGGGAGCTGAGGCAGAGTAGCCACAAATAGATGTATTCCAGTTAGGGGAATTTACCCTTCACTGAATGTGAGTTACTAATTTTGTGTGCTCATAAAGATTCCTTGTGAATATATATTTTTACTACAATACATTGGGCTTGATGCATACTGATAGGTACTTGATCTCAAGGGCAAGTGGGTGGGTGGTAGGTGAAGAAGGCACGACAACATGTATTTAATCTTGAGATCAGAGTTTGCAAGTGAGAAAGTAGGTGGTCATTACTATTCTGCCATCTGTTTCTCCTGTCCCCTTCTTCCGATTCTAACTTTATTAGGAAACGAGGATCAGGAAGAAGTTCTTTATGGAGGACTGGGGTTATCAAGATGCATTGGGCCTTGGGCTGGATACAATGACTATTTCTTTAAAGTCAGGGTTTTATTTTCCCCTGAATTAATGTCTTGGCACCCTCATGGGTGTATTTCAAAGCCTGAAAAAAGGGAGGAAGTAAACGTTTATAAATCTGGACTCACTGAGGAGCTGTATACCCTTCAGGTTTCCTTAGATACATCATTCTGATTCTTTCTCATATCCAAAGGCAGTTTGTCCCATTTTTCTTAGTTTTTCCTTTTTTTGGTACCAGGGATCGAATTCAGGACCTTGCACCTTCGAGACAGGTGCAGTGCCTCTGTTGCATTTTTATTTTGTATTGCTAGTGGTTTAAGTGTATCTTTGGAAGGCCTCTAAAGCTGTCTGACAGTTATGCAGAATATAAATAACCTTTATTGTTATTATCATTATATGTAGCATTCACTCTGTTTGGCTGCCATTAATAAACCATTCAAGCAGTGTTGTTGTAATGTATAATATTAGCAGAAGACTCCCTGAGGACAAATATAAAGGGATGGTTTAATACTCTGCTGGTTTTTGAAGCCATGTTTTCATGGTCAGAGATGTAAGAAGATGTTCAGAGTTCAACTGAACAAATAAGAGCTATAGGATCAAATAACAGCATCAATATATTACTGTAATTCATACAGGATTGCTTTGCTTTAGTATGTTTGCTATATTAGGAAATCATAAATGAATCAAGTCAATCTGCTCTTAAAATTTTTATTCCCTTTTAGATATTTTGAATTGAACATACAAAACAATTCCTGCTGAATTACATATCAGAAGTAATTTCTCAGCAGCTTCTAGAATGTCTTCATCTAAAACATTTACAAGCTAATGAGTTTTTCACTTAAATACTCAATTATGAACCTAACTTTTGGGGAGAATTAGCCTGTATTTCACTTATTGTTTTTAACATAATATATCACTGATGCTTTAATGGAATTAAGGTTCAGTCTTAACATGTGAATCTAGTGAGAGTAAAGCCTGGAAACTCTGGCATTTTAAGATATAAAGTAACACGTGCGAATGAATAGGCACCCAGGGGCTGTTGGGAAGTCAGGCCCTGAAGATTTTTAGAGAAATATTAGAATCTCAAGGATCTGCTTAGATTGGATAATTAATCACCTAGACCCACAGTATGTTGCTATTGACGCTAGGTGCTGTGGAACTAAAATAATTTTATCTTCTTCAAGTTAGTTATAGCACAAATTAATTGTAGTTCTCAGCTCTGTGCAAAAATCCCTGAAGAGTTTTCATGGGGGAGTTGTATCTTTTTTTTTTTCTTTGTAAGAAATAAAGTAAATCAACAGTAGCTTAAAACAAACCCTTTTTTTTTTTTTTTTTTTTAAACTGAGGAATCTATTTCTCAGCCTTGTGTTGGGCTCTGCTGGGATGTTCTGCTAATCCTTACTGGACTTGCTTATGTGTCTGCAGACTGGGGGACAGGGACAGAGATGGTCGGCCTAGGTTCTTATCTCTCAGGCTGGTCTGGTGTCACGGTGTGGATCTGGAGAGGGTTGTGAGTATCACGGGTTAAAGGCTTGGTCACCAGCCTGTGGTGCTACTGAGAACAGGGGAAACATCAGGAGGCGGGGCCACATGGGAGGAAATGAAGTCACTGGGCCATGCCCCTGAAGGGACTTTGGAATCCCAGCTTCACCCCACCGTTTTCTGGCCACCATAAGGTGAGCATCTTTGTTCCACTATGTGCTTCCCACCACAATGTTCTGCCTCCACACAAGCCCCAAATGACAGGGCCAAGTGACCACTGATGAGAGCTCTGGAAGGATGAGCCACACTAAACCTTTCCTCTTTACAAGTTGATTTAACTCAGGTATTTTGTCACAGTGGTAAAGACCTGACTAGTACATTCAGGTTCATTTACATGGGGGACTCTGAGTTCTAAGGATGGCTACTGGGAAGACAAGACCACTGCACAAATGCTGTAATGGCTATATCTAGATGTTTCCCTAAAACCTCATGGGATCATAGTTTGGACCTTTATAAGGTGATTGGATTATATATAGAGGCATAATAGCTGACTTGCTGTTAGGAGGTGAGTGAGGCCTGGTCAGAAGAGGCAGGTTACTGTGGGTGTGACTTGGAAGACCGTATCTCCCTCCCCAGCTTCTCTCTTCATGCTCTCTGCCTCCTGTCCACCATGACTTCTTCCTCCTTTGCCATGTTATCCTGCCTTGGAGCCAGCAGCTATGGATTTAATCCCCTAAAAACTATGAGCCCGAATCAACTTCTCCTCTAAGTGATGGGTATGGGGTATTATGTCTCAGCGATGAGAGAGTGAATAAGACAGATGCTTGTCAAGTTTCTCCTTGGTCACTTTCGCTAAGGTGCCATTGGCCAAGTCAAACCCCTTGGCTGAGCCCTGATTTGGAGTGGAAAGCACTTCAAGTTATATGGCGAAGGGGCCTGATAGGAAAAAGGGATGTATTTGTGACAGTTCTGAGGTCTGTAAATAGTATCAGAGACAGACTTCAGTAGCCAGAAGTAGTTGTGGTCATAGCTGTAACAGTCTTTGCAAAATCATGCTATCTTGTCTAGAAAGGTATCTTAGTTTGTAATGTCCTTTGGATTCCAGAGAACTGGCTCCTACTTCTGGAGCTGCTACCCATATAAGGCTGACATGGGAAAAGTCTCTTACCCTCTTTTGGATCCCTAATTCTTCAATTTTTAAATCCAGGCATCATGTCTAGGACCAAGAGGTTATTTTTGTTGGGAGCAAACCCTTGGCATTGAAATTTTAAGCTCTTGGAACATAGGAAATGCATCTCATCATCTCTATATCTCTGAACCTCCCTAACTGAATCTCTAGAAGGAGAATAATCCGGATAAGATTCTAAGCGCAGTATCTGTTCCGCAATTAGAACACAATAAATATTAGTTGTTTTTTGGTAACAGTGGATGGATAGATGAATGCTGATGGATTAGGTTTGTCTAAGGAAATGCATCATCATCTCTATATCTCTGAACCTCCCTAACTGAATCTCTAGAAGGAGAATAATCCGGATAAGATTCTAAGCGCAGTATCTGTTCCGCAATTAGAACACAATAAATATTAGTTGTTTTTTGGTAACAGTGGATGGATAGATGAATGCTGATGGATTAGGTTTGTCTTCTGCAACTATTCTGTGCTTTCTTCACTCTGTGCAAAGCTATGTGAACTGTAAAACCCTATTCTATGTTATATTAGCATTACGGTTAGAAAACCCATGGGGGAACTATAATTGTCCTTTGGTATATATCACGAACTAATATTAAAGGATTTTGAATGTGCTTTGTACATATGTTTGTGTACACCAAAATTCAATCACATAGAAAGACAAGCACAGGTTGCATTGTTTGAAATTATTCTCTTAAATGATCCCAAGTAATGCTCGAGTGCTGTCTAAAAAAACTGCCAAGTCTTCTTGCATCAAAGTCCCAATTTGCATATTGCTTTGCATATTGAGTCCCAAAGGCTTCAATTCAAAGAATGGAAAATAAAATTAAGTGAATCAATTAGTGTATCTTAGTGCAATTGTTTTCAAACCCAATAGTAAGGGCATTACATATAAATTACATAACAGATTTAGAAAGCAATTCAATTTCATCACATCTTAGGTTAGGAGAGACAGGAGCCCAGCTCCACGGCATGAGAAATGCCAGTCAGCCCCTCACCGGGGGCTGCAGGGAGGGGAGTTCTCAGCTGCCTGGTGGGCACAGCCCCAGGTTTCTCGGGCAGCGTCCAGCTCTGCACTGCTGACCCAGTTTCGCCGGCAGGAGGTGCTTTATCTCACACCACAGATGGTTCTTTTTGGTCCACTGATAGTTTTGGCCATTTGATTTCTGATACTCTTAGAATTTTAAAGTTGTTCAGAGTAACCACTGATTTCGTACCATATGCTCGATCTGGGAAGATCCTTTAACCTCCAGACCTTTTATCAGTTCCCTTCACCTCATTCCTTTGCCAGGACACAGCCTGGGCTTCTAGACCGTGCTGTTAACTCGTCCTGTGTGACTAGAGTGACCAAAGAATCAAATATTTCTTTCTCATTTCGCTTACATCAATTGACATTAAAATAAAAAGGAGACTGGATTCAGTTACTGGAAGACTTTTGAGTATATTGTATTAATATGGGTGTATAGGTTTACTTTTCCATGCCTCATTTTGTGAAATCTAAATAGTAAGTATTTAGCATCTGAATTGAGATGTAGTATAAGTATAAAATATACACCAGATTTCTTTGTGTGAATAAAATGGGGCAGAATGTCTCATTAATAACTTTTGTGTAAGGTACATTCTGAAATGATAATCTATTCCATTTGGCAAATTATATTAACATTAAATCTACTTCTGTTTTACTTTTTTGATGCATCGCTTAGGAAATTTAAAGCGACATCTGTGGCTCATTTGGTATTCTATTAGACAGCAAAGGTGCTAAATATTTGATTTTTAAATTCATATGCCACAGCTCACTAATAAGGAGGGACACTTGAAAGAATTCATGCTTTCTTTCTTTTCTCACCACCCTCTGACAAAGATTTCTCACCTGGAGAGAGTAAGAGGGGGGCTGCCAGATAAATTGGAGGCAACAGGCACCTAAAGGCCCTTGTGTCCATGCTGGAGTCCGTCACATGAGCCGCCCAGCAGAGCAGATGAGGTGTCACCCACAGCTGCACCCTGCAGCAGGCTGGCCATGCCCCACAACCCAGCTTGGCTCTCGGCCGGCCTTCTCGTGGGGCACGGTCTCCTTCCACTTCATCCCTCTTTCCTTAGCGTCTTCTTTCAATGCCTTCTGAGGCCTACGAATTCTCAGACTGCAGAATGGATTCCTGAACCCCTAGGGTTGGTGGGGATCACATGGGAAAGAAGGTTGCTATCCCTTTGCCTACAGTGATCAAGACAGGCCCGCTGAGATCTGCCAAAATCAAAGAAGTTGGAGACAACATTCTGCCCCTATTGTCTAGCCTGTTTCTTCTTTTAGAGGAGAGTGTGGTCTCTTGAGATAAATGGCTGTATGTTGTGCTTCTATTGCTCACGCTTATTTACTTACTGCATCATGGGCCAGCGTATCTCTATCTCTAGTCTTGCTATTTAGTTCAGTTGGCCTAGGCTGGCCTCAAACTCAGTGATCCTCTGGCCTCAGCTTCCCAGGAGCTGGGATTACAAGCGTGTGCTGGCATACCTGGCTCAGGGCAGTTTTTGCCTATGGTTTGTGATTCACATTTTGCTTCCTTGCACCCAGTTTAGGTTCTACATGGTTTATGTGTGTTGCAAGGTGGTGGATTGTGTTGCCCAATGTGATGGCCACAGTAATATTTCTGGTCTCCCATGTTCCCCAGAACTTGTAGCTTTCCCTGACAAGTACAATCTACTTACTCCTTGGAGCAGAATGGGATTGTATCTTGGTGAATGGAGCCTGGTGGAGGAGATACCACGTGACAGACTAGAGTGAGGACTCTCAAAGCGGGCAAAGCTTCCATATGGTACCCTTTGGGCTCTCTCTCGCCCTCCCTCAGTCCTTCTGTGAAACTTGGCCCTTGTGCTCTAAGAACACACAAAGTAGACCACCTTGAAGGCCACTGTGATGTCCAAGGGGAGATGTACATAGGGCCCTAGGCAATAGCCAGTGTTGACTGCCAGACACATGAGTAAAAGATGGGGTCTTCAGATAACTGTAGCCCCTGGTCTGCAAGTCTTCTAGCTGAGTTCTGCGTGTCATGGAGCAGACACAGATGTCTCTTTCATGCCCTATCACGGATCTTGAGTCACACATGAGATGATGGTTTCCCTATGATCCTCATGTAAGTTCTACCATGACCACGGAGACTGAAGCACACAGCATCTCGTGCTTGCTGGTGGTGTCTGTCCACAAGACTATGCTCATTGTAATGTTTGATTGCTTTCTCTCACAGGCTGCATGTGCCTGCACACAAACACAGGTTACTTTCTTCAGACCATTCTCTGTGCCTTGTTCAGCACCTGCAAATACAGGGCCCACCGATGTTTACTATTTCCAGTGGGTGACAGGAAAATTGTTTTGATCTATGAGAGAAAAGAGGAGTTAAACTGTGAGAAGATAGTGTCATGCCACTGGCAGATTAGGGAATATTAACCAACAGTTTTCTAGATTGTAGTGAATTTTAGAGTCTCTTGTGGTATCCCTTCATGGGCAAAATTGTCACAGGTAGGAAGGCTTGTAGTCAGTTTAAATCTGGATCTGAGTGAGGATGGTTGGTGTGAATTTGTATTAGTTTCAAGGTGCACCTAGAGGTACATAACCCCAAGAGGGGATGATGCCTAAAAATTTGAGCAACAGCACTGTGATTCCATCTAATCTCAGAAAGAGTGGTCACCATCAAGAAAGCGCATAATAACAAATGCTGTCAAGGATGAGGGGAAAAAGGAACACTTTTACACGGTTGGCGGAACTGTAAAGTAGTTCAAACACTATAGAAATCAGTATGGAGATTCCTCAAAAAACAAAAACTAGAAATTCTACTTGACCCAGCTATCCCCCTTCTTGGTATCTTCCTGAAAGACTTAAAGAAGTATATTACAGAGATAGTTACATATTCATGTTTGTAGCTGCACAATTTATAAGAGTTAAATCTTGGAAGTCACCTATGTGTCCATGGACAGATGAATGGAAAAAGAAAACGTGGCATTTGCATACAATGGAGTACTACTCTGCAATAAAGAAGGATGAACTTGAATCATTTGTAGGAAAATGATGCACCTCAGACCATAATATGAAGTGAAATAAATCAGACACAAGAGCTTAGATATGGCATGTTTTCTCTTATATGAGAAACCCAAAGTATAAATAAAAAGCAAAAGAAACGAGAACAGGAGTAGGGACATAGATCTTTCTTAAACGGGCAGGAGACCAAGAGATGGAAGGTAGTAGAGCGAGGGAAGGGAAAGAGAATGAAAAAGGAATTGAATGTTTTATGCACCTGTACCAACTGTACATAAGAGATGTAACCATCTAAGTGCTTCAAACATGTACTTATAAAAAATAAATAACACAAAGATAAATGCAAACGTCTACTGTAAAAAAAGACATTCATAATAATGCACTTATCGTATTGGTAGAAGATGTGTTAGCCAAAGAAAAAGTTACTTTGCTGATGAACAGATCAGACTCCTAAAAGACCTTGGTGGTCTAGAAGAATGGGCTCTAATAGACAAGGTCTATCCAGCAGGAAGAAATGCAAAGTATACATATTTTATTAAAATTATAAGTTATATATGCATAAGCACTTAACATTGGTTCAAGGAGACTTAGGAGTTCAGGCTGCCTACAGTTTCACAAGTCAACACCGGTGCGAAGTGGCCACTAAAAATGTTTATTCAATTTCAGGTCTATTGATTTAAATAGAGATTTTTAGATTAAGGAAGGTCATAGTCCCATTGCACTGGGACTGTCAACTCCAGTAGCTGACACACACTAAGTCTTCAGCATTCCCGGCCTGCACTATTCTAAGGGCTCTCCATCCTATATCCTTCAATCTTTCCAGCCCCCATAGGAATCGATATGGTTGTTATTCCAGTTGTATAAAATTGAACGGAGAAGCATTAAGCGATCTTCTCACATTGCACTCTATCTAGTGGTAAGGCTGGGATCTGATTGCATCCAGAGCTTGCTTTCTTAGTTACTACCCGAGTCTGGGACATCTCATTCTAGACACATGGGAAGCAATGATGTGTCCAGGACAGAGAAATGGTGGCCAGAAATGGTAGCGAAAAGTGGCTGAAGAACTGCACACCTTGAATCCTAGAAAAGACAAACTGTGAGGTTGAATCTGCTTTGAAAGCATATGAAGGGCGGCTTAGCCTTGGAGTACGGGAGCATTATCTCATGAAACCATTAATAAAAAGGCTAAGCTACTGGGAAGTAGCAGCAGAAGATGATGGGTCGCCTTAATTAGGCCGCTATGAGGCAAATTCTGCTGACAGGATGACTGCTGAGTCAGCTTTTTGTCCCAAATATCTGACATACACAAGTATAAAGGAGGAAAGATATATTTTGGCTCATGTTTTAAAAAGTTTCTTTCCGTGGTGGGCTGGAAGGTTGACTCCAAGGAAGAAACATCATGGAGGAAGGGCATGGTGGGGGAAAGCTGCTCACTTCACGGCAGCCGGGAAGTAGAGAGCAGGGGAAAAGCCAGGGACCAGAGACACCCGTCAAAGGCACATCTCAGTGACCTGCTTTTTCCCTTGAACATCATCTCCTAAATCCCATTCTACCCTGAGCTCATCAGTTGATGAGGCCAGCACCCTCCTGGTCCTGTCAGTTCTTTAGGTCTCATCTCTGACCATTGCCGAACTGGGGATAGAGCCCCGCCATGCAGAAGTCTTTGGGGGACATTTATATTTAAACCATAACAATGGCTTAAATAGGTTCAAGTCTAACTCTGAGGTTTGGAGATTCTGGTGCACTCTTTGGGTTTTTCCTTCACTGTCCGTGTTGCATGGAATTGAGCCAATTTTTAACGTATGGTTTAGAAAGCTGTGTGACAAAGTGTTTTTTTTTTTTTCAGTGTTGTAGTATTTTGTAGGTTTGTTGAGAGTTTTGGTTAAATAGTCAAAGGGAAAAATGCCTCTCTAGGGTTTAAAATACAGCCAGGAGCATAGAGAGATGCTAATACAGGGATGTTATTCATAGAACTTAGCTCAGTGTCTGGAATTCCACAGGCATCTAATTAGTATTAGAAAGACTTCTAATACTAAATCTATAGATTTGTCAACAATAAAAATGTTACACATTAGTGTAAATACTAATGTCAAAATAATATATAAATACAGTGGTGCCTCAGTTCATGAACCTAATTTGTTTTATGATTTTGGGGAAGATGGCTCTTTGTGTGGGGAAGGTGGCCGTGATCATGTTTATCACTTCAAGTGGAGTTTGTATATAGAAGCAATATTTAGCTGAACACTTTTGTGAACTGAATTGTTTGCAAACAGAAGCATCCATGAACCAGGGCATTGCTGAATATAATAAAAATAATGTATAATTTTAGTAAGTATTATAAATAATATAATAAATATCATACTTAGAAATATTAAGTTAACAATGTATAAATAAATCTATAACTTAAAATCAAATTTATAATAAATTTATAATCCTTGGGCTGTGTGGTGCTTACTGACATGGAATAGCCGGGGTGTTATTCTAAATGTTAGCAGTGGTAAGGCAGGTGCAGATAAAATCATTGTAGATGGTCAGAGGGCAGGAACAACATCTTCCCCAACATACCAGGCAACAATCTGTTAAGTTTTGGGGTTGTAAGAAAGTTGAGAGTGCTTTAAAGGAAGAGAATGTGTGGACATTTGAGAAGTAAGAGAAGTCTTTAACAAGGACAGCCACACCAGCGTTTACCAGCAGAATATCAGTTCTGGATGTAGCAAAGAAAAATTTCCCTGAAAGTCCTGAAAAATGTGGATTAGCTGGGCTGTAGGAAGAGTGCTGCCTATGGAGACTGAGGATTAGAACTCAGGTCTTCCTGCTGCAAATTTTCTACTTACCCTTCCCTGTCAGGTAGTGTTTGCAGTTAGGGCTGAATGGTGACTCCAGAAAGATAGGTCCATGTTCTAGTTCCTGGGACCTATGAATGTGATCTTATGGTAAGAGTCTCTGCAGATGTATGTAATTAAGTGAAACATCTTGACTTGAGACTTCCTGGATTATGGAATGTGCCCTAAATCCAATGGCAGTACCCTTATCAGAGACAGAGAATAGCCCTCAAATCCCACCAACTTACTACTAGAATAACCAAATTCAGAAACATAGCAGGGTACAAAATCAACCTACAAAAATAATAGCATTTCTTTACACTAATATTGAACTCACTGAGAAAAAGATTAGGAAAACAGTCTTATATGTGAGAACATTAAGAAAAATTACATACTAAAGAGTTAACCTAACCAAGGAAATAAAATTTGAACAATTACACACAGTACTCTGAAAAAGGATCTAAAAGAAGACACCAGAAAATGGAAAGGTATCCCGTGTTCCTGGGTAGGCTGAAACAATACGGTCTAAATGACCATATTTCCAAAATTGTTATACAGATTTAATGAAATCTCAAAATATCAACAATATGCCTCAGAGAACTTGAGAAAAATCCCAAAATTTACATAGAACCAGAAAAGCAGAAAAGACACAGAATATAAAGAACATTCTGAATAACAAGAGAAAAGCAGAAGGCATCATAATCCTGGATTTCATGTTATGTCTCAAAACCATGATGATAAAAACAGCACAGAAGAGGCACAAAGACAAACAGGTGGATCCATGGAACAGAACAGAGGATGCAGAAATAAACCCAGGCACAGTCAGCTATTTGATCTTGACCAAGGGTCCAGAACGTACCCTGGAGGAAACAGTGTCTTTAGAAACAGTGTTGGGAAAACTGGGTTGCACAGGGCCTGTGGCCAGCAGCAACATCCAAATCTGCTTCTTTAAATGATGATTAGGATTTCTGAAAAGGACCTCAGTACAAGTTTACAGGTATGGGAGCTGTGTAAGGACAAGTCCGTCCCAACTGACCATCAGGCCCTTCATAAGGCAAAGCCACGGAGCTGTGTTATTGAATTTTACACATGGGCCAGATTTTGTAAATCTTTTGGGTGAAATAAATCTCTTTTGGAGGAATTTCTGACTAAGGATCCTCTCCAGAATTTTAAAAACCAACATTATTTAATTTTACTTTAGGCAAGAGCAACAACTGTGCAATATAATCTCATTGTTCATTTATCCCGTCTTGTGGCGCTAACAGGAGCACACAATTCAGAGGTTCAAGCAGAATCAGTAATAGCCAGAATTACAGTAATGCCTTTCAAAATTAACAGACAATTTCCCAAGTATCCGATTGTTCAGGGTGGCAGAGGTCTGAGTATTCCTGTGGGGATGGACACCAGAGTGTTACCTCCCAGCAGGTGAACTTTCTGAGCCACAGGAAAATCTACTCCTGAGCTCCCCAGGGTTCCCTTGATGAGGGGAGAAATGTCCCTCCGGACACTCATGCCGTCTGATTTTGTACTGGTGCATGGGTCTGAACTGGGTACTGCTGACTCAGAGGGAATGGAGTCCCCGTCCTTGATCTTCTTTTGTTTCCTGGGCCAGATTTCCAGTTTCCGGGCACCAATGTACCATCCTTATCCTATTTGGAGTGGCAGGCTTAGCCCAGTGAATGCCTTTTCAGCAGAGGGCAAGGGCCGGGCAGTAACTTATTTTCTTTAGAAGCCTGACCCGGTGGCTTCTGGTCAGCTTGTGAAGCCAGTTTCATTTTAGTTTTTTCTGAGATACCCCATTTTTCCACAGTTGAAACATTTTAAATCATGACATGCACCATGTATATGTTGGGAGATAGCTTTAGCTATTACAGCGGCATTGGATGAAGGAGACCCAATATTTTGACACGCCTTAATATGTGCTCCAAGATCAAAAGAGGAGCAAACAGGATTTATCGTCTGTTTGAAATCCATATTAGCACTTTCATAGGCTAGCTGTAAACTCAGGATGTCTGCTGCTTTGGCATTAGAACGCTGCCTTCTAATTGTTTGTTGTAAACTCACTATAAATTCAGTGTAGTTTTCCGCAGGCCCTTGCATGATTTGAGTAAAAGATCGCGTATGGTGCACCATCAACTGGCACAGAAGCCCAAGCCCTCCACAGGAGGTCCTCGAGTCACGCTGGGAAGCCGGTTTGCTTGTTGAAATCTGAAAAGTCCCCCGAGCCAGATAACATATCAGTAGTAACTTCTCTCAACCGAGCATCTCCCCGAGCGTTCTTACAGCCTGTTGCCAGATTAATGAACACAGTTCCACCTCAAAGTGGAGATACTGAGCAGGGGATAGGCACGGTTTTGCAAGGTGAGAAACGTCGTGCGGAACCAGAGAATGAGTCTGAAGTACGTTGTCCAACAAACCCACTGCGTAAGGGCTTTGGACGCCGTTAGTTAGCACGCTCTGCCTGAGCTCTTTTAGGATGTTAAAATCAACCGAGGCATGAACAGACGTGCCTGCCTCTGGGTTGTCGGGATCAGGCAAAATTGAGACAGGATAGCGCAGAGGGTCTGCAACCGCTTTGCTCTTGTCCTAGCCTTTCGCAGGGCATGGCGACAGGGAGGGGCCCTAGAAATGGGCTTCCCAAGGGGAGCACGTAGACCTTTGTGAGATGCCTGAGGAGGCTGAGGGACTGGTGCATTGGGGTCCTCCTCAGCCTGCCGTGATGGTGGAGAAGCCACAGTGAGATGAAAACACACAGGGGAAGAAGCCAAAGAAGGGTAAGCACGGCCGGAAGGTTGGGTGGGGGAGGAGTAGCCGAGGTCTCCCGAACGGACTGAGGACTGAGGCCCAAGTGGGCAGTGTTCGAGGGAAAAGACGATCAACTCTTCCCTGGGCCTCACGGAGAACGGCTCCTACACGTTCCCATGCTAATAGATTCAGTGTCCCCTCCTTGGGAAAAGGTGGGATATGTATTTCTATGTCTCTTAGCAAGTTTATCTTCGGTACTGGACACATAGCTTGTTTTAACAGTGACTTAAGCAATTTGACACAGTTTTGTTGTTTGACATGACAGAGATTGACCCATATTTTCAACTCAGCAAAGATAGAAGGTTGCCCCCAGCTGGACACACTTACCACCAGTGTCCCTCGTCCGTGCCTGGAAATCATCCTGGGAGATCCAAGTGCTGTCTCTTTTACTCCGAGTTTGTCTCACAGTTGAGTTCACCAGTGGATCTGATTCACATCCACGTTGGGTGCCAAATGTGGGGAACAGGGAGAGGGGACGTTACTAGAGCCACTGCATCAGGTCGTAGTCTCCTGTGAGCCATGACAGCACAAGGCAAATTAATTAATATAGAGACAAGAAAGCAGACTTAGAGAAGCTGAGCTTTGGCCTGATCCAGGCTGCTCTGGGGCAGCAAAGACCCCAGACCTGGAGCTTGCCACAACTTTGTTCAGAACATCAGCAAAACAAAAGTAGCAAAAGACTCAGAGGGTAGGGTGAAGATCCTGGAACACTGAGGAAATGTGCAGATGAAGATTTGCTTCCTCCCAGGATGTCT
>NW_022900949.1:34834976-34893545 GCF_012274545.1 Fukomys damarensis
TTTATACATTTTGGATTATTTTCAGTTTTTCTCTTAAAACTATTTTAGAAGCTATTTCACGGATTCATCGAACAAACACAGATTGCTGCTATTTACTGCTTTACGTTGAGCAGACAGAGCAGTAGAAATAGCAATGCCCTGTCTCTCTCCGGAGCTGGACAACATTAGCCTGGGGTAGTCTGCAAGGGTCCCTCAGAGGAGGGGACACGTGAAACACATCTTTGTTTTAAGTGAAATCCACATAGGTGGGCACCAGGAAGGTCCAAAGATAAAGAAACACCGTGCCTTTCCCTCATGCTGCTTCTGGCTCGGTATTAAAGATAAAATATATGTCTGAATCGATTCTTAATTCAGGTATGCGTGCTAAGCTGCCACCCCAGACAGTCGAGCAAAATCCTGTTGGAATTCTCCCATCTCCATTCACCAGCCAAATCCCTAACTCCTCCTGTGCCCCCAGGAAAACTCAGTTGCACGAACTCTTCTGACCGTTTGCCTACTGTCAGCCAGGATGACGCAGGAGACGGGGGAGAGGCCGCCATCACCTCCGGCTCTGTGATATGGGAAACATCACGGAGTATTTGGCATCCTGAAGGCTGTTACTTCTGTGTGACCTGCTTTCCTGCTCATGGGTGGCACAAAAGGCACTGGATTGGGCCCGCACGCCTTGGTAACGCGGGGTCCCTGGTGTTCAGAAAGTCCAGTCTGGGAGTGACCCAGGTCAGCGGGACTGGAGGACACCGTGGACACATCCGCATGTGCGTGTGAGATGCTCCCTGAGGGAAAGCACTTTCTCCGGCTCCCTCAGGGAAGGAGCTCCAAGGCTGTGTGCGTCCCAGGGACACGTGAGATTTCCCTTTTTGACTTCTTGCACCGGCTGCAAGGAAATGAAGCTTTTGCCATAGATTCCCATGACTGTTTCTAAATTGCTCAGGAAAGGACCGTCTGTGAGAGCTCCGATCCCTTTCCATTCTGGTTTGCAGCGTCCCACTCGGCGTGGCTGGGAGGAGTAGGCGTGTGTGCGCCCCACACCGCCCCAGGCACAGCCCTGGCTACCCTCACCCACTTTGTGTTTCTCCTCGCAGAAGCGAGTGTTTCACCCGTGCCTCTCAGAAATTCTGAACTTTCTTCCAGTTATTTATGTTTCAAAATAAGGGAGCTTGAGGAAAACCTAAGTAATGCAATTATTGTGTGTACTGAACATAGGCATGGGCATCTGTAGCTATTAAAATAAAAGCATTCTGCTTTAAGAAAACACAAATGCAAATTCACAAGAGAGGCTAATTGAGGGAATGATTGAATTAAAAAACATTTTTTGCTTTCCCAAAGATTCAGGTCAATGTTCCCTTAAATAGCCTTTTAAATGAAATGCAGTTTTAACTTATATTTAAAATTATATTACATACAATATAATTCTATATTATATAATTGTAGCTTATAACTATATACTCTATAATACATATTAATGTGCCCTAGTATATATTAATACTTCTAATTTTTTGAGTACTTTTTTTGGGGGGGGAGGTACCGGGGATCGAACAAGGCAGGCACGGTGCCACTGAGCTAAATATCCAGCCCTGAGTACTTTTGACCAAGTCTGCAGTAAAATGAAGTTCCTCCTTACACACACTGAACAGTGGAAAAGTAGTAGCCAACATGTCTTTGAAATCAGTGATGAACAGCTTCTGTGCATTCATGAAGAGAAGGTTCCTTTAACAAATCTTTCAAGTTAGACTTAGAGGTGGCAATCCTCATCTATTTAGTTGGGTAATACAATAAATGAACCCCCAGGGCATGGGACCTGGCTCAGATTTGGCTGCAGGCAACATTTCTTTGGTGATTTGTCAAACTACGTGAAAAAAAGTTTCCAGCTTAATCTCTCAGAAGTGTGCTTGCTCCCCGCCCCAACTCCATCAGCTTCTGCCTTAATTCACTGAAGATAACTTACTCTCTATCAACCACCTATGCGTCTTGTGCGTCATATTGATCTCAGACGTGTGATGTAGTCCTTGGCGAAGATAAAACTGGGTTAATGGCCTCCTTCCCCTTGCCGGTATTTCTAACCGTACTTAAGCATGCAGAGGATGCCACAGGCCTTTCTCTATCAGGAAAACATGTCTAGGTAGCTTACCATAAAGGACAAGTCTTCCCACAGCCTCATCAATACCCTGAGAGCTCCGGGCTAATGGAATCGTGTGACTTTCGGTTCTCATTGGTAAGAGACCCTGGTGTAGATGCAGAGGAGTGGGACATTCTCTGTCCACACGCACACTTTTATTCTCACAGCTCCTTATGTGGAACATAGTTTCAGGGGAGGTCAAAACTATTACATTTCTGAAGCTGGGTGTGGAGGTGCACGCCTATAATCCCAGCAGTTGGGAGGCTGAGGCAGGAGGATCGCTGTGAGTTCTAGACCAGCCTGGGCTACATAGTGAGTTCCAGTCAGTCTCAACTACATAGTGGGACCAAAACAAAACAAACAAACAAACAAACAAAAAACCTACTACGTTTGTGGTTGTGTGCATCTTTCCTTCAAGTTGGAGAGAGAAAAAGTTATTTTGTTTGTTGATCCTATGCATTTCCCCCTCTTATCCTCGATCTTTCAAAAAGTAGAGGAGACAGCTCCCGAGCTAGAAAAGGTTTGCATTTATAAGTGGGAAACGCTGCCACGTGCTCCAGATCCATTTCTTTAGAGACTTAAGCACCTCAGGTTTTCCTTTAATAACAAGAGCTGCCTCAGGGAGCAGGTGCCAGGTACCATACACAGAGTGTGTCAGTGGGCAGTTCACACACGTGACCAACAACCTGTGTGATCAGGAGGGAGCTAATGTTGCCCACGTTTTGCGGATGGGGACTGAGGTATGGAAATAGCAAGTACCCACCTCCATTTATGGCCGTGACTCTAATCCAAAAGGACAACATTCTACTTGATCCAAAGCTGTGGCATTGCAAAAATGGATCTATTGCTCAAAATGAGATCTGGCAAAACAGTCTCACAACTCCATTGTGGACTGTTCTTTTTTTTAAGGCAGAGTCTTCCATTGTAGTTCAAACCTGAACTCACTATATAGCCCAGGCTGGTTTTGACCTCGTGGCGATCCTCCTGCCTCAGCCTCCCAATTGTGGTCTATTCTTAATGTAGGGATTTTGAATAACACATACCATTTCTGTATTTCAGAAATACTTTTACCTTATTGAAAGTCACTGCTGCTTACCCTGCAAGGGCTGAGAATTATGAAGTCTGCCACTGACAACCGTCCTCTTGCCTCACTTCTGACAGTGTGTAATGATTTAACCTTTTTTGGTCAATTTGGCATTATTTATTTCACTCGCTGTCCAGAAATAACAGTGTGTGATGAGGTGCTACAAGGAAAGTATTTGGAAACATGGATGCGGACTCGATCTCTAGGGAGAAGAGGCCCCATGAAGGTCACCAGAAAGACGCTGGAAAATGAGGGAAAGATGACTTGCAAAATATTACCAGGGACCTTGGACGTACACTGGCTCCTTTTTTTTTTTTTAAATCACAATTTACTTTGCTGTTTTTTCTAGAATCCTGTTGATTCCTTTATTACTAGATTGATGTTGAGAAGTACCAAGTGCCTGTCCGATCATTTGTTGGGTTGGGGGAACCTACATGTCGTTCCACTGTGATACGTGGTTAGACTCCTATCTATAAAAAAATTCTTAGCTACGGCTGGGGTTTTAGCTCAGTAGTTTTGCCGCCTGCCTGGGAAGCACAAGGTCCCGAGTTCGATTCCCTGGTACAAAAAAAACTTAGGTAAAGGATTTCCTGCAAAGACTGGTTTGAGTTGAAACGTGTAGGGACAGAAGATACTTGATATTGCTGTTTCCTGCTGAAGGCGAGATCTCCCACCCTGATATTTTTTTTTCTTTCTATTCTTTTTTGGTATAGTGGGATCGAACTCGGGCCCTTGAGCTTGCAAGGCAGGTAGCGAAACCGCTGAGCTAAATCCCCAGCCCTGCTATTTCACTAAAAGAAAAATCACCATTTGCTCATGATAGGTTTTCTCTAAGCAGCTTCTATAGATTAGATGTCAGATCAACAGCTAGTGAGTAAAAATCCTCACACAGTGAAAGATGGGATCAGATGGTAACAAATGGATGAGCTGTGGAAGGAAAAACTCCGCTTCCAGGGAACGCGGAGGCTTCGGAAGGGTGGCTTCGCGGGAGAGTCCAGGAAGGGCTTACTGCTGCCGCGGGTCTCCTCGTCACCACTGGGTGTCACTCCAGGCAGCCGCCTAGCTGCGTCCAGCCGAGGTGCAAGTCCTGACAAGGGAGCGCTCGGCTAAACAAGCTGCAGCAAAGTAAGGGAAGGAGTGGGAGGCGTACCTGACTCTCCCCGTGCATGTCAGTGTGCGAGGGAGGAAAAGCCCCTTGTGGAAAAATGGCATCAGGTGGCATTTTGTCTCGGAATGAAGCTGGGGACTTTAGCATCAGAGGCCAAGCCATGCACCTCAGCATACTGAATTTGAGCCCTGGTAGATAAAAACCCAACTGGACTTCTAACAGCACAGTGTCAGGGTTTTTAAGGACACATGTGGCCTCTTGCTTTCCAGAAAGGTCATGCCATCTTACACTCGAGGGCAAGCTTTCCCCTGCCCTTTCCTCCCAGGATCAGCAGGACCTGCTGCCTTACCTCTGCCCACAGGGGTTCTCAGCCTTGGCTGCCTGAGAATCACTTATTGTGTCTGATAATTTGCTGTATTCGATCCTTTCTATACCTAGAGCCTCTCCCTCCATCTGTCCCTGATCCAGTGCCAACAGTGTGTGGGGAGGGAGCAGCCCACACTCCCAGGGAAGTAGCTCCACAGGCTACCAATGCCAGGAGTCTAAGGTTGGGCCACCCTGGACCTGGCCTTTCAGAATGAGTGATGATCTTGTGTGTCTTTGAGGATGATTATAATTTCACATGTATATTTCCTACTTTTTCTTAATACAAGTGATACAAAGAACCTTTACTTAGGGATGTGAAACATTATAATTAATCAACATTTTTACATACTTTAAACATTTTACAGGGGTGCATAGTATTCTCAGCGATACATTTAATAGATTTCTAACATATGGTGTTTATAAAGACACTTGATCTGCATTTGCCTAATTGTCTAAATAGAAAGCCTGCTCTATTTTACACTAAATGGGAAACAGTTCCCCTATCTGTTTTCTTGCAGTGTCAGCAGTATAAATTCTTAGTAAACTTCAAAAAAAACAAAAAAAAGCTGTATACTCTGTGCACAGCCAAGGAACATAACAGACTGGATTGTGTTTGGGGATAGATTAAGGAAGATGAGAAATACAGTTAGAGAACAGAGAGGGTCACTTCCTGCAAAGTGAGAAAGAAAACAAAGGAGTCTTAAAACTAATTCTGTGTTCTGTGGGGTGGTATGGATCTCGAGGTGTCTCACATTGGCAGAAATCCCCAGGGCTTCAGGTTTTTCTCCACATTTTGGGGGGCACCACTTGGAATCTCCTTTTGGTCAGCCCTTTTCCTGACTTGAAGACCACTAGAGATCTGAGGCTGCAGGTAAGGAAAGAGCTTCTGGGAATCTTGATTCCATGAGGTAGAGACAGAAGGAAAGGAGGGATCCGCAATTCAGTGACAGCAGGGCCATGTACTTCCAGATCTCCAGATTGGTATTTGCCTCGCTTAGGAATGCTTTTGGTGGCATGTAACAGAAAGGCTAGCACTCACTACTGTGTAATGGTCATTCACTACATGTAAAAAGAAGACTGAAGTGCTTTGGTTTCTAGTGTTGATTTGCGCCCTTCAGTGTTATCACAGATCCTAGCTCTTTTTACCCTGCTGCCCTGCCATTCTTGGTGGGTATTTTCAACATTGTGCTTGCTGTCTCTTGGTCCCAAAAGGTTGCCATAGCTCCAGGCATCATGTCTGAATCCAAAGCTAGAAAGGAGAATTGACAGTGAGGGGGGTTTCCTCTTGTCCCTCTTTGTTCTGAGAAAGAAAAGTTCTCCAAATATCCACTGTACTTGTACTTGCAATAATCAGGAACAATGTCACACAGTGACCCAGACCCAGCAGAAAGGCTGAGAGAGTGTCTTGCATTTGCCTCTTCCTAGTACAGGGTAGAAAGGGAGAAGGGGCATTAAAGGGACAGTTGAACTAACAACCGAGAGCATCTGCCAACAAATTCTGAACAGCTGTTCCCATTGGAACACTGCGTTATATAGTGGGAGAATTTCCACGAAGTTTTAGGCACAATGTTAGTTTAATAAATGTAGTCTAATATTGTTTGCTGTGGTAAACGTATTCTAGATTTCAAACTGTTGACATAAAAATGTACCTTTGGAAGAAACTGCCTTTAAGTTGAGGACTATCTGTTACTTTTTAAGTTTGTTTGTTTATGTTTGCTGTGCTGAAGATTGAATCCACAGCCTCAGGCAGGCGAGGCAGGTGCTCTCCTACCAAAACATCCCCAATTTTTGCTTTTTCTAAAGATTAAAATAAAGTCATTCCTTATGCCTTTTTCAAAGAGTCTTTAGAGAAACACTTAAAAAACATTCTACATTAAGAAAATTTAGGAAAAAAAGGTCCAAAGGGGAAGGGAAAGTGGGAGGGGTAGGGAAAAAGAAAGAAGGGAATGGAAGTAACATGAGGAGAAGAAAAATGGAAACAAGGTCTTTGTAGACAGGGAGGGGTGGAGGGGTTGAAGGGAGGGCAGGGGAATGGGGAAAAAATAAGATCAAGATGGATTATGTAAAGTTGTAAATTTCCAATGATAAATGTCATTACATTGTATACCTTAAATGTACCAATAAAATTAATTGAAAAAAGACTATGAAAAATTTGATGGTGGACAGAAGAAAAAAACAAAAGGAAAAGAAAATTTATTGGCCAGGAGCAGTGGTGCACACCTGTAATCTCAGGACTAGGGAGACTGAGGCAGGAGGATCCTTGTGAGTTTGATGCCAGCTAGGGCTACATAGTGAGATCCTGTCTCAAAAAAATTTATCAATGAATAAAATGGATGCGATGAATGAATTCAGTGTTTTTTTGAATCGGTAAACAGTGAAACCGTGACAATCATTTTAACAAGCTTTTCGTGTATTCTTTAGGCAGCTTGCTATCACAGCGTGGTTCTTAAAAAATAAATGAAACATGCTTACAAGCATAAAAGAACACTGAAAATGTGAACAAGACCTTACTTTTCTTCTACGGCGAAGCTCCTGGTGCCTAGATAAGATTTATGAGAAAAGGGAGGAAAACAGGACCTAAGTCACTTTATCGTTTTAGATTTACACATCTAAGTCTCTTCCGACTGCCATTATTTCATTCTGGATAATTTGGATAACTATTACCACGAATGGTGAGACCTTGTGCTTCAGAAGGGGGGTTTAATTACTGTGAAAACCTATTAGCATATATTATAGTTTTCTATAGGTGTTTTAAAAACTAAAAATAGACGCTTTGATTGCTTATTAGGCTTTACATTTAACCTATTACATGAAAGAAATGACATATACAAAATTATTAAGTAGAGTAAGATGAAATCGACCACAATCATCTCAGAGGAGTAAAGCCTTCTGTCCTTAAATATTCGGTGTTCCCCCTCAAAATCCTAAGAAGCAGGTATATGAGAACTTGGGCCTGTGTACGTCATGCTCTGGTTTCTGAAAGACTTTATTCATTCAACAAAAACGTATCGAGTCTCTGCTTTATGTATGGTACGGTGCTTGGCTAAACAGGGTATAAAATAGACCCAGAGTGCTATCTCATTATTTAGAATCAGTTTGGAGACGGATTAACCATGGCTGGGAGTCAGAGGTTGGGCACAGGGGGCCGTGTGAGCTTGTGAAGGACTCGGGGCCAAGGACTGTTTCTGGGAGGATGTTGTGTTTGGAAAGAGCCACGAAGAACCATGGTGCTTTCTGTGTAAAGGCAGCAGATGCAGGGCACTGGGAGTGGTGGGCAAGATTGTTCCAGGAAGAGGAAACACCAGATGACACGACTCATCATAGGCTCTTGCAGTCTGTCCTCTTTGCCCTACCGATTTCTTTGAAATGACCTGATCCACAGGTCTTCACTGTCTTTAGATCTAGGAGAGGAGTTGCAGACTCCTACAGTCTCTTTTGTTTCACACACTCAAGATCCTTTCAAGTGTTTTCATCACCGGAAATTCCCAGCACATCTCCTTTGTTGTTGGCTTCAAAAGAGAAAGCTCCTGGGATCCTGGGTCCTTGGGTGTCTCTTCCCAGTTCTGCAAGCCTCCCCTTGAGCAGCGATGATTCTGAATCCTCAGTCATCTCTGTTTCTCTCTTCCGGTCCATGTTTATTTAGTCAACAAATAAGTTGGTCATCTTCTTGGAGCATTAAAAAGCAAACCTTAACTAATTTGGTTTCCTCAAAAGGACCATATTTTTTCCCCTTCCAAACTTTAAACATCTTAAACTTCAATTGAAGAAAGTAAGAATTCTTTTTACAAAAGATGCCCATATCATTAGTTGCCTTGCCTGCGTCATGGATGGATTTAGCTTGCTTCATTCTCTTCATGACTTCATTTGAAACCTTTTGCAAATTCTATTTGGAGAGTGTGGTAGATCCTAGGACACAAACACAATATCTTGCTTAGTTCCTTTAGCTGCCCTGGTTACTCAGATCATGAGACATGAAAGGTATAAAAGACAGGAGCAGACCCAGTACATCTGCCATAGTGAAGGCTCTCTTGATGAATCTCAAGGTCTTATTACACATTTTATAAAATCCAAATTTTAGAATTTAATTTCTGTGAAGGTCCAGAGGGAAGCAAAATCACATCCAGTGTTGACTCATGTTTTCAGCCGTCATGAAAAGTACTGGATGCTTCTGGAAGTAAATAGTAAGGACTCAAATAATGGTTGAACATGAGTCACCGAATGACCCAGTCCCCAGGGATGTGATTAGCTCTTGCAAGAAAGGGTAAACGTGACCCAAGTCTAAGAGATCACATTAAGCAGTATTTAAAAGTGCTAGGTGGGAGTAGGGGTGTTTCAGGACCCTAACAAAGAAGCAGAAAGCAGCATATGGGCCTCAAAATGTCAGAACAAAAGGGGAGGAGAGGGTGGCGTTTTGTTATTTTAGGAAAGAGAAAGGAAAACATTATGGTAAATACATTAAGATGCTTATTTGACATGGAAACATTGATAAAATCAAATAACAGCAAGCATCTTTTGAATAAGCTATGCTCAGATTATCTGACAATTTTAATAAAAGAGCCATAGGAAATTCAGTTGCCCAGAGAGTGGCTGTCTGAAATGCGTCTTACCCTGAATAAACCGATATCAACTCAATAAGAGTTGACTGGAAATGTTTGTCACATGACAAATGGAAACGATTTTCCTTGGTGGAGTGTTGTGAGGAGCCCGGAGGCAGGGGGGAGCCGAACGTTGCATTTTCAGACTCTCGGGCCTAGCTGCGCCGTGACACAGGAAGGGTTTTCCATCGGACCTGGTTTGTCACACCCACGGGCTTCTTCTTCTGGGTCTTGCAGTTTCCTGGCTCTGGTGTTGCAGGGATGTAATGCTGTCTGGATCACGTCCCCGATACACAAGGTTCAGCGGTGGTGAGAATCCATCGGCTATACGGCCCAGGTATCCGTGCCAACGCTTAGCTGCTTTCACGCCCGTATGACAGCCCAGTGCTTCTCAGAAAGGGCCTGGGCATAGAATCACCTAGGGAGTTTATGGGACATAAAGCCTGGGTTTTACTTTAGACCAATTAGACAGAATCTTAGGAGCGGAGGCGCTCTGTTAACATTCTTAGGAATCTTCCCAAGCCGTATGCTATGAGATACACGTATATGTCATCTACCAAAGACTTACAAACGACGTTTGCGAGCAGGCTGTGTAAGTGACTATTAAACAGTTCTATGCAACACACCTGCCCAGACTGGGCGAGGAGAAGATGGCACGCTGGTTACATTCTGCTTCCTACGCGTCGTCACGCACCGTGGCACGGTGTGGCCGGCAGAGCGGCCCACGGAAGCTGGGACCGTTAACGTATTATTCCAGCTGGAGTCAATGTTGGGGGAAGAAGGCTTCCCCGCTCTTAAAGAGGGGGCCATTGAGAGAGTGGCTCTGGGAAAGCAGTGGGGAGAGTCGCTATTTTTCTCCAGGTGTTTGACGTGACTGACGGCCCCTGTCTGAACTTCCTAGTCATTTGGCATTTCATTAGCTGCCAGGTTTTCAATTTCTGCCTCTTGGAAGTTACACCGCTTTGAACAAGTCCCCACAGTAATTGAATTTGCCACAGAGATAGAACATTGGAAAATTTCATTTTCTTCTTCCCTGCGTGAAGGCGGCAGGCAGGCCGGGGATACACGCATTCCTGCTGGGTCGCCGGGCTCCTCTTCGCCCGCCTGGCTTCCCCTCCCTTCTCCTTGCATTTGCTAAGGCACACGCCCATCCCGCTCCCCAAGCAGGTGTACAGTCGCACAGAAAAGCCTGCTTTCAAATCATCTCCGAGTGCATCAGCCTGTCACTTTGTAATTTTCTTCTAAATGCCTTCCACAAATAATGGTTTTCAAAATGAGCATTAACAGGCTTGATTACATGAAATTGTCCTTTTAATTTACACCAGGATTCTATTGATCACACAAGTGCAGATTAAAGTGTTCAATGAAGCCCGTGATGAGGTATTAACCAGCTAAGGGTCCTCCAGGGGCCGCCAGGGAGGCCGGGAATATGCTAGAAGTGTACAGTTATTTCCCCATAATGAAGTGGCGCTATGCGAAGGCATGGATCGCTGGCAGGAAGAATAGATCGGAGATGATGAGCTCTTCAAAGTCATTTCTCCCTCACTCATTCAGCCTCATGCCCAGATCCTCTTGCGATTCTTCTGCATTACTTGTCATGAAATGCCAGGATTTACTTAGCCAGCTGATGCAATTTTTATGACCTTATTGCTTTTTCACCATGGTAATAGTTTTGAATCAATTTATCAATCCAGCAGCGCCATCAGACATATTGCCCCGAAGATCAAGTCCGGGTCATTCCATCAATTCACTGCGGTTTAGGAAGATAGAGAAAAAAGCCGGGCCGGGTGGGCTATCAACTTCAAATGGCTTAGTAAACATGCCTCGGCTGCTTTAACTGCTTCACTTCTGACTGCGGACCTTGGTGCTCCCGGACAAGACCGCCCGAATCAGGCCCACTGGAAGTGGTAGATGCAGCCCTGGGGCCCGGAGGCCTTGGGAGAGGAGAGGAAGAAGCGCCTCTGCAGAATTCCCAGCCAGAGTGGTGGCAGCAGGACTTGGCGGGTGGCTTGGCCTTGTAGCCAGCGTTGGCCCAGGCAGGATACCCGAGTTCCGACGCTGGGCCTCCCAGCCGGGAACTCGGCCGTTGGCGGGAGGAAAGGAAGAAGAGACGCGCGTTCCTTTAGTAATAGGTTTTGCAGCGGGGTTGGGATTCCTAATCCAATCCATCTTCTCTTTACAGGAGCTGCTGGTCAGTGATAATGGTTTCAAAAGATGAAAAATCTGTAAGTCATTTTTCATGGGATGAGGTGTCACCGAGGGCAGGACACACACAGAGAACAGCACACTTACTGGAAGAGATGATCTCTCAGGAAGAGAATGAACATTTCTTGCCCTAGGGAGAGAGGGGAGGAGTGGGAGAGGTGGCATTGGGTTAGATTGCTGGTGTTTGCACGGATAAAACACTAGGTGTCTCTTGAGAATCCAGTGCAGTTATTACATTGGGCACAAAGAATCTTGAGTTATTATTATATTCTTTGTACTTACGCATTATGTCAAGATGTGAAATCCTATGCTTCAAATTCTGGTGATGCAGTATTTGCAAAAAAGTGACTGTGACTCTAAATATGATTAAAAAGTATATTGTTTGCGAGGCCTTAATAAAGATTAAATGCAGACTATTGGCTTTGTCCTGTTCTGGGAAGCTGCCACATTCAGCATTTAAAATGAGATTTGTCAGATCCCAAGCTTATGTCGATTCTATAAAAGTTTAATGATCTACTTCCAGGTCTAGCAGCATTTAGGATTTATTTACAATCTTTATTATAAAATTTGTCCAAAATACACACCTTCCCTGAAGGCTTCTGAGAGTAGTGGCAGAAATATAAATGCACCAAGGTAAAATATAGCTGGTGGTAATATCTGTTTGCTATTTTTGCCCTTTAAGCTTATTTATTTTTTCATTTTGCTTTTCTTCTCTATTCAGCGATTACTGAAGGAGGAAAGAAAGCCCTTCTGTTTCTATGGAACGTTTAGGGGAAGCTGTGGAAGAGGTTGGTTACTAAAGGAAAAGGTCTTCTGTGTGTAGTGCTCCATTCCTCACTCTTCTGGGTATTTAACTAATTTGGGGTTGGAATAAGGATAAGAAACTAGGAGCCATGAGATCAAGGGGTGTGTGGGATGGAAGGTTGAAGAGGATCATCTGAGGCAATTCTTTTTTATTTTATAGACGAGGAGGCAGAAACATTCTACTGGAAAGTTACAGTTGGTTGGTGGAATGTGTTCTTCTAATCACAAAATTGCAACAGTTCGGAGTCTCGGCCACTCAGCCTCTGTGCTGCAGGCACATCAACATCTTGCCTCAAGACTCCTTTACTTCCTCAAGTATAGCTGCAAACACTTCTGACTGCCTTATAACTTATCACCTGCTAAGTTGGTGGCTGTCCAAGGTTAAAGACAGTTGAGGTGCTTGCAAGAAACAGATTCCTGTGTTAATCATGAGGTTCTTCTGTAAGTCCACAGAGGCTTTAGTAGCCTGCATTTTAAACAAGCAACCCAGCTGATTCCAATGCACGAGGTGCAGAGCTCCCATAGCTTAACGTGTTGCCTTTACCGAATAATTGCTTACATGGCCTACGTCAAGTGATCAGATGTCTTTAAACCACAGTTACATCTGTACAATGGGTCTACGCATAGGATTGCGATGGCGATCTGTGAACTCTATGAAGATTGCTTAGAAGGCATTTCCTAATGGTTCTGTGCCAAGACAAAAAAGATAGGCTAATGAAAATCTTAATATCTATAAGTAAATTGTAAAATTACCAAATAATCTAATCAATAGGGTTTTCAGTAAATAAGTGTTCCTTTGTGGAGTAAAATAATTCATAGATTATGACAAAACAGGAACTTTCTCTTCCTTAAGAACTTTAATAAATGACTCACAGGCTGGGCGGGTCCTAGTGGAGGGCCGGAATGGGGGACCTAACCTCTGAGTTCAGTCACAAGTCATTCCTCTTCTTTCAACTCCAATTGTTTACACACTAAAGGATTCCTCAAGCCCACACACTTGCGGGGACCCCGTCCTCTTCCTTCTTCTCAGCACTGCGCAGAAAGGGCTCCCTTCATCCCTTCCAGGGTTTCTTGGCTGTCTGCCATTTATGCAGCCCAGTGATAGGCACACAGTATTTAACGATTATGAGCCATAGTAAGCACCACTGTAGGCTGCGTTTGGATGAGATGGAGATCATTGTGGGTGGACTGGTTAGGGACAGCCTTTGGCGTGGTGGTGGGAGCTGAACTGATTCCCAAGACATCGAGGCAGGAGAACCATGATCTTGCCCTCTAGTCAGACAGCTGGATTTGGGCAGAAAGCCCATGCAGAGAAAAGACTGCAAAGGTGTGTTGGAGTTGGTCAGAAAATCTTCTGCTGAGCTGGAGGTTAAAAAAGAGTTAGTATTAGAAAAGAACATTTTTGGGCCAGGGATTTAGCTCAGTGGTTCTGCCACCTGCCTTGTGAGTGCGAGGTCCCACGTTTGATTCTCTACCAAAAAAAAAAAAAAAAAAAAAAAAAAAAAAAAAAAAAAAAAAAATTTTCATAACACAGGCAAAAACCTTGAAGTCACAGGCATAGACAAGGACTTTATGAAGAGAATTCCAATTGCATAAGAAATAGCGCCAAGAATCAACAAACGGGATAGTATCAAATTAAAATCCTTCCACACAGCAAAAGAAACAGAAAGAAGAGACAAATTAAGAATGGGAAAAAAATTTTTTTTGACAGTTACACCTCAGACTATATAAAGAACTCAAAAAATTAGATTCTCTCTAAAATAAAAGACCTAATCAAAAATGAGCAAGTGAAATGAAAAGACACTTCTCAGAAGTAAAAATGATCAATAAATATGTGAAAAAAGTTCAACATTGCTGGCCATTAGAGAAATGCAAATTAAAACAACACCGAGATTCCACCTTACTCCAAAAAATATTGACTATCTTCAAGAAATCAAATAATAACACAGGTTTTCTGTTTTTCTTTTTCTTTTTTTTTATTGTACTGGGAATCAAACTCAGGACCTTGAGCTTGTGAGCCCTGGTTCCACTGAGCTAAATCCCTGGCCTCAAGCCAAATAATAACAAATGCTGGTGAGGCTGTAGGGAAAAAGGAGCCCTTCTGCACGGTTGGTGGGAGTGTAAAGTAGTACAGCTGCTATGGAAATCAGTATGGCGATTCCTCAAAAAACTACAACTAGGGCTTGGGATTTAGCTCAGGGGTTCCGCTGCCTGCCTCACAATTGCAAGTTCCCAAGTTTGATCCCTGATACAAAAAACAAAAAAGAAAAAAGAAAAACTAAAACCAACATCCCAGAAAACAAAACAAAACAAGAACAAAAGAAAACTATAACTAGAAACTCTATTTGACCCAGCTATTCCCCTTCTAGATATCTTCCCAAAAGAGTTAAAAATACCACATTATAATAATGATCCATGTGTACTGATTTTTTTTTTTTTGTACCGGGGATCGAACTCAGGTCCTTGCACTTGCAAGGCCGGTGGTAGAACCACTGAGCTAAATCCCTGGCCCACATACTCATGTTTATAGCGGCACAACTCATAATAGCTAAATTTTGGAAGCAGCCTATACATCTCTCAGCAGATGAATGGAAAACAATGTGGTATTTATGCACAATGTAGTCCTACTCTGCTGTAAAGAAGGATAAATTTGAGTCATCTGCAGGAGAATGGATGCACCTTGAGACCGTAATGCTAAGTGAATAAGTCAGGCACACAAGCTTAAATATCACATAGGTTCTCTTCTATGAGAAATCCAAAGTATAAATAAATTAAAGAGCCAAGTGAAAGATAGATAATAGGAAGTAAGGAGAGATCTTTTTCAGATGGGAAGGAGACCAAGACATGGAGAATGGAGGGAGGGAGAGAGGAAAGCTGTGTAAAAAGAACTAAGGTGAGTTATGTACATGTCCCAACTCCCCACAATGAGTGTAGTCATTATGTACTGCAGCAAACATGTACTAATAAAAAATAGAGTTTTCAAGCCGGGCGTGGTGGCGCACACCTGTAATCCCAGCACTTGGGAGGCTGAGGCAGGAGGATCATTGTGAGTTTGAGACCAGCCTGGGCTACATAGTGAGTTCCAGGTCAATCTCAACTACATAGTGAGGCCCTGTCTCAAAAAACCAAAGCAACAACAACAACAACAAATAGAGTTTTCTAAGGGAATAATTATCGAGTTGTGTCTAATGAAACTCTTGGGTGACTTGCAAGCACTTCAGGAATTCTGAATGGAATTTTATTTAAAATCTATTTGAATCATTAAAAAACATAACAGAAAGTGTACACTTATATTGTTATTTGCTACACCATAATACGGTAAATATCACTTCTGTGTTCTTCTGTGACACAGTTTACTAATTTCATTCCGGTCTGGAATAGAACTCATATTACTATTTTGTCTGCATTCTGAAAGCCATATGAGTTTGCCGAGAAAGCTAATACAAAATTTATGCCCTTTGCAACTTCATATCAGTTGGAATCAGGATTTTTTTTCAATAAAGTGCAACAAATAAATTTAGATGCTGAATTTGATAAGCCCACAGCTGCTACTTGACTCCTCCACTTTAAAGTTTTTGCAAATTTTTTTATTGATCTACTTAGAACTTTCTATTTTATAAAGTGTGTTCTGGGTGGGAGCCATCTATGAAATAGCAAAATGAAATTCTGCTGCTAAAAAATGCTGAAGGCCCGGGTCCAAGGTCACATAGTCTCTACTTACAGAATGGAGCTGGGTCTATGGAATATTTTAAAGGTCGATTTGTGTGGAATTTTTGGGCAGTCAAATTGTATATTGGTAGCTGGAAACGTTCACAGTAAAATTAAAGGGAGTAAAATAGAGCCACAGAATATATGTTGAAGACACTTAATTGTTTAACATAGTCGCTGGAAGGTTAAAGGTCTGGAAAGAACAGTAGTAATAAAAATAAAGAAGGGGAACACTGAAAAATTATTATGAAATAGTAACTGAAAATTTATGGTGTTGACAAATACTGAAAGTCTGAGGAAGACAGGACAGGAAGCAAGAGATGCCCAGATTTTGGAAAGAATTTTTAGGATAATACTAGAGAATAAGAAGAGAGAGGTTTAAGAAGACAATGATGGCGTTAGTCTTGTATTCATCAATTTTATGTTGCTTATAACAAAATATTTGACACGAGGTACTTTGAAAGAAAAGAGGCCATTTACCTCCCAATTTGGAGTGCCCAAGATTGAGTGGTCTCATCCTGTTGGCCTCCTGTGAGTCTCCTTAGCTGAGTCACAACATGACTGATAACATCTTGGCAGAGGCCTTTGCAAAAGGAGAGTTCACATGATGAGAGAGGAAGATAGAGGCCAGGAAGCTCCCTTTCTGCTCTTTTATATCAGAGTATCTTTTCACACACTACAAGTCTGTGGTTCTATTCACAGGTTGATTGACAAAAACTTATCATTTCTCTTCTTCCTCTGTCTAGTTGTTGCCATTTCTGAGGCCCATTTGTTGACCTTGGCCTCCTAGGATAAGAAAGTAATCTAGAGGGGCTGGGGATTTGACTCAGTGGTTCTGCCACCTGCTTGCAAACTCAAGGGCCTGAGTTTGATCCCTGGCATCACCCCCTGGAAAGAAAGAAAGAAAGAAAGAAAGAAAGAAAGAAAGAAAGAAAGAAAGAAAATAGTCCAGAGAAGACTGAGACGAGACTGATTTATATGACAGAATAATTTACTGACTGCTAGATGCCCCTGGTACCATGCACCAGGCAATCCACATCTCAATGCCAACTCCCAGGTTTTTTTTCTCCATGTTCCATACTTTTAGCCCTGGCCTCCATTATTAGAACCCATTCCCTATATCCAGTAGCATTAGTAGGAAACACAAAGCAGAGGAAGCCTGAAAATTAACCTCAGCCTTGGCATTTCCTCGGCTTTCTGATTGCTGGGGCAAAATACCCAACACACACAACTTAAGGATGAAATGATGTATTTGACTCATAATCTCAAAAGTTTCAGTGTGTGGTTGACTGGCTCCAAAGAAGGAATATCACAGTGGAAGGGCATGGTGGAACAAAGATGCTTTGTTCATGGTGGACAGGAAGCCAAGCAGGGGAACACTGCCAGAGAGAAAGAAATCAGGGACTATATACTGCATGCAAGATCATGGCACCCATGCCCCACACGTACGCATTCCGAAGTGTTCTGTGCTCTCAGGTAGCTCCCAAGCCAATTACACTGACAAGCTTAATTATCACATCCCATTCATTTTCAACTTGACACCCAAACACATCTCCTTAAAGCATATTTAATCTTCAAACTTAGTGGTACTTCGGTTCATGAACTTAATTCTTTCCATGATTCTGGTTGCAAACTGAATCAAATTTCCCCATAAGGTCAACATTGAACCTAACGATCGGACTTGATTTTCTTGGCAACCAATTTGGTTTGCTTTACCCCAAAATTCCTGCATTCTGCATGCCAGTAAAACCAATATCAGGTGGATGACGCCACAAGATCTGTCTCCAATGCAACCAGTAGCCAGGCCCCCTTGAACCATGGATGCAGCTGACTTTGAGTGCCTAGATGGCTAAGCACAGCAAAATGAACCCCGTTGAACTATTGCATAACCCCTTTTTTAGACAGTGGTTCTAGGGACTCTCTTTCCAAATAAAATGTTGACACTTTTGTACTTTTTGTTGATTTCTGAGATGCTATCAAGGAATCATTCTTCTCATCCTTGTACAAAGTACTTGGTTTCTTTTTAATGGTGCTACTCTCTTCAGCAACCATATTTCCTTTGGCCTCAATTTTACACATGATTCCTTTGGTGCCAATATCTAAGTAATTTTCTTGCTCTCCTTTTCCCTCTGATTCTCACTATAAATTTGGCTAAAAGCAGCCAGCTGTACCTATGCAATAGTCTGAACATTAGGTTGCCCTGAAATCTGTGCCAGACCAACTAGTCCACCACCCTTAAAATTAGCTTCCCACAATGTTTAGGGAGATAGAGAAAATGTAGACAAATTTTCTGCTTGAGTGTAACACACCTCATGCCTTTAGTCCAACTTCTATTGAAGTCCTTGTTACCAACTGAAACCTCATAAGCTTGGACTTACTCTCTGCATTCCTATTAGCTTTCTTGTCTTCTATGTCCCTGCCAGTCATCCATAAGGCTTTGCTCACAGCATTTTACACTTTCTCTAGCCTGCAATTCCAAACTCCATCTGCAAACCAGTTCTAAAGGCTTCTGAACCACGTGGTCACATATAGTCACAACAATAACCCCATTTGTGGGGTACAGATTTTCTGTATTAATCAGGACTAAACACCTGACACCTAGAATTTAAAGGAATAAATGGTTTATTTTGTTCATGGCTTCAGTGGTCTCACCCCATGGTCATCTGGATCCAAGGCAGGAATATCCCCATAGAGGCCTGTGATAGAGCAAAGAAGCTTAGTTTGTGGCAGCTGAGAAGCTGAGGAAAGGAAGAGCTCTGGAGAGAAACAGGCTGGGAACCACATGTAGTACCCATATATAGTAGTCTTCATGACACACCCAGATACATGCAGAAGTGTGCTTTATCAACCCTCTAGGTGATTCCCAAGCTAATTAAATTGACAATTATACTTAACCATCAGAGCCTCATTTGTGGAGTAATTTTAGGTTTACTTTGGTGCCTATGTCATGTTTTGGTTTACTCTGGGTTAAATGAATAACAAATCTCTAAACTATACATACTTTACACTATGTACAAAGGAATGAAGACTGTTAAAGAGGTATAGAGTGACTCTGAGAAAAGAGAAAAATACAGGCCAAGATAGGCTTAGAGAATCCGGTGTCTCCTGAATTGAAGAACCTGTGGCTCAATTTCTTTTGAGTATTGTCCCTTTCTAAACCGCTCACATAACATGACCCTTGCCATGGTTGGTTAATGGCTCAATAATAGGCTTCTGGAATTGGCCCAGGATGGGCATGCACTCTGGTAGGAGCATCTGCCACAGGCTTTAAACAATATGGTATATATACAGGGAATCTTATGGAAGGCATAAATTAATTTACAAAAGAAATTTTGAAGTTAGGGAGATCTAAAATTAACAACACCATCAGCTGACATTTACAGAGGGCAGTGGTATCCTTGAGGAATTGGTTCTAAGACCTCCTGCAGATACCAAGGTCTGAGGATGCTCAAGTCCCTTATAAAAAATAGAATTTGTATACTATGCAATCCTCTCATTTGCTCTAAATTGTCTCGCATTCCTTATAGTACCTAACATCACGTAAATTCTCTGTAAACAACTGATATTATACAGTGTTGTTTCGGATTAATAACAGTAAAAACATCAGTCCATATTCAGTATAGATGCAATTTTTTCAAGTATTTTTGGGCTGCAGTTGGTCGAATCTGTGGTTGTGGGACCCAAGGATACAGAGTGGACTGTACTTACTGCATGCCAGGTATCAGGTAAGCTTTTTATAGAAATATTTTTATGGGTTGATTGTTAGTCCCATTTTGCAGGTAGGAAAGCTGAAATCTCTAGAGTTAATTATCATACCCAAGAGGTTAATTAGAATATTCAAATTAGACAGCAGTAAGTAGGCAGAGGCACGACTTGACTTTCACTTTGATTTCAAAGTCCATAACTTTCACTGCTCTGCTGAAAAACCTCTACAGGGAAGTAGGAAAGCACAAAAAGCACTTGTTAATGACCATTCCAAGGACCATAAAACCCGTTGCTTGCTGTCACCCAATTTCAACTAGGAATGAGACACTGGCTTGCCTAGAAAGCTTACATCTGTGAAGAGTAGAATCTTCTTTCTTGGATTAGTGTGTCTTCTCACTATGGTGAACTCAAAAGTAATAGATTTTCCAATCATGGCATTTGCAGTTTGGCTGGAGGACATGAATGGTCTTTCTTGGACTACAAGCTCTACAGCTGTTCACATTTACACAGTGTGTTAAAATTTATATTTAAAAAATAGAGGCTCGTAAAGAAAGAACATGGAACAGTGACAACTGCAAAGAAGGGATAATTGTATTCGTGAAAAATGAACTGTTGAAAGATACATTATTTTTTTTAAAAGCAAGATGTGTTGCTGCTTTAAAAACAGTTTCTCTAATTAATTCTGCCTAACGTTAAAAGAATGTCATCCATACCGAAAGTTGTTGAATAAAGCAAAAATGTGTGAAAGGTATACTCTCTGATGTTACTCATAATGAAGAAGGGTTATGCACTGGTCAGTATACCACCATTATTTCTTAGAGGTATTATGGTTGAAAATAGACGATGGTTATAACAGCCTAATGTGACTGTCACATAAAATACACTTTGTTGGAGAGAAATTATTCAATCAGAAACCAGAGTTGTCTCAAGACAGTTAAACACCGTCACTTCAACAAGGGATTCCTAGCTAGAGCCAAAGGCCACCCACAGAAAGAGACCTGGCATGTTAATTTTATCTATAAACAAATTGATATGTGTGTATTGCTTCAAGGCTTAGAAGAGACACGCGTATACATTCTGGGTCTAACAAACACCCCATTTGTTATGTGAAAAAGTTAAGGTAGCCAAGAAAAGAGGAGATAAACAATTTAGATTTTTCTGCCACCAAATCTCTTTACCTTTGCTTTTTCCAAGAAACATTTAGGATCATTTTGAGGGAAGTGTAGGATTAGGTACATTGTGTATGTTGTACACAGGGATAAATTGGAGGGTAGGCAGTAAATAGTGTATCACTCACTTGTTCATTTTTTTTTTGTTTGTTCATTTTGCTTTTTGAGATAGGATCTCACTATGTAGTTGAGACTGACCTGAAACTATGTAGCTCAGGCTGATCTTGAACTCACGGCGATCCTCCTGCCTCAGCCTCCCGAGTGCTGGGATTACAGGGGTACGCCACCACACCTGGCCATTACTTGTTCATTTTTCATGAATACTATTATCCCCCTTTTCCAGTTGTCATTGTTCCATATTCTTTCTTTATGATCCATTGTTTTTTAAATATAATTTTTAATCTACTTGCGTAAATACATAGGTAAGGGAAATTAATCCATGCTCTTTGGAGATAAAGGACAGTGACATAGGGATGTTCAAGGAAAGTGAAAAATTCAAGCCTTTGTGTTATGGTAGTTGTAAAAGAGTTTCTAAGAAAAGTTTTAGAGGAGACCTTGAGCTTATGAGGAAAACAGGGGGACTGCTTGTGGCTTCTCTGTGGCAGCCTGGTGGCTCCCTGGGCTTTGTGGCATTGGAAGGAAGTGTGGCCCATTTTGTGTACTCAGGACATGGATGTCCCTTGGAGGGTTTAATCAGCATTTTGTTTTTGATCACAAAAAATGCCCTTCCTGAGAAAAATTTTGGTACATTAATTATTTCCATTTTGTTCTTTCTCTACAAATGTTTTTGATACCCCTGGAATAATTTAATGTCCCTTATAGATTATTATCTTGGACAATTGCCACACTAGTCTAGCTTTTAGTGAAGGACTGGATTTGATACAAAATTTTCTCATTTTGTTGTTCTCAAAATGAAAATGATTAGCAAAGAAATAGTTATTTGTGCTTGTTATAGGCACAGGACTTTCCTAGGGATAGAGAAAACATTCTTGTCTCAAGGATTTAAAACTCAGGGAAGATAAAACTAATGTATATGAAACTGTCAGGTGATGGTTTAAATAGTGAACTATGTATATTGAGCTCAGTGTCACGAGAGACAAGAACATGTCTAGACTCTTGTGCAGAACTCAGGGGTGGGAAAGGGGAGGGAAGAGTATTCCATGTAAGGGGAATATGGGGCAAATTCTGGGGCCAGGAAAGAACGCTGTACACACACAGGACAGTGAAGATGGATGTTGTGGAGGGTGGGAAATAAAGGACGACTAGGTCCTCATCAGACCTGAATCCCAAGAAGGGGAATTTGATGAGATAGAAGAGAGATTCAGTACCGTGGATAGCCTGATGCAGGGGAGTGGAAGAACTTTGGGAAGAGGGGCATGGCATGGAGTTCTTTGATGGCCAGTTCTGATGGGGCATGAGGATGGGAGTGACCTGGGCTAGCACTTGGGCTGTCGAGGAAACTGCTGTCCAGGGCACAGGGAACACGGAAGGAGGGCTGCCACGAGAATGCAGGCACCAGATCTAGTGACGCCGGGGTGGGGGTTGGAAATCAACCCAACAGGTTTGTTAGAGGCAAATAGGACAGGACAACACTAAAGAAAGGAGAGGAGGAGGGAAAGAGAAAGAGAGCAGGCAAGAGGGAGGGAGGGTGAGGGAGAGAGAGCATGTCATAAAAAAACAGCAGAAATTCAAGTGCTAAGACTAATGGAAGATTTAATCTTAACCAGTATTAAACTTTATGCTGAGTTTTAGAAAACATGCAACACTGTGAATGCCTTCTCCTCTAAAAGCCTTTCTAACATCTTACATTAATCAAGTCCTCATCAGGATGATTGATTAAAAAACTCTCCTAGCCCTCATCATTCTTTTGGTGTGGCTCTATGACAAAATACGAGATCAAGAGTCTTGTCTTGGGCTGGGGATTTAGCTCATTGGTGGCACCGCCTGCCTCACAAGCACAAGGATCTGAGTTTGGAATCCCTCGTGAACATCAGTAGGACCCACATTACACGGCTGCAGGTAACCTGTAGAAATCATCTTTCTAATTCAAAGACTTCTACTTGCAGGTGAGAAAATGTAGTGTAATGTTTCATCACACTCTTCAAAACTGGTAGTTCAGGCGCTGCTTAAACAGTTTAGTGAAGAGACAACCTCTTAAATTTTTGTTACAAAACAAAATTGTTAGAAACCTAAATTTACAAACTTTAACTTCTTCCTGTGTGGCACCCAAAAGACTCCTTCTTTGCTCCATGCTCATTAGAAATGGCAAATGGGCCAATTTTCTTTGTATTTCACTTAAACACATCCATCTTGACTCTGACACCCATGTTTTCCCCTTTCAGATGCCTCATTTTTTATTCTTGCTATTCGTCTTCGTGCTTACTGGTTTTGAGGTTCCTGTTACCCTGTTTTTTCTTCTCTAGGTACATTCTGGGAAAATTATAATTTCTTTTAAGGTTGGCAGTGTTAAACACATTATTTCTGGTCTGATTTTTGGCAGTCAAAAAAATTGACAGAATCATAAAGTTTGTTTTTTTATGAACACTTTTTTTTTTTTTGGTACCAGGGACCAAATTCTGGTCCTTGTGCTTGCGAGGCAGGCAGTGGAACCACTGAGCTAAGTCCCCAGCCCCCTACATTACTTTTCTTAATGCATCCTACAGCTTTGTTAGCACTTTTTGTTTACTCATATTGAAGTAATAGTCAACAAAACTCCTGACTCGTTCTTTCTCATGGCAAAGATTTGTACAATTGGTTTTCAATACTGGATTGCATCTTGTTAATTCTGCTTATTATTTTAGCCAGAAACAGTGATCTTGCTTATCACACAATTCTCTGTCACCCCTGGTTCTAGGCCTTTGAAAATTGACACACAAAACATATCAACCCTATTCAAATTGTCGATGAAAATATTACCTATGAGAGCCAGCACTGAGACTCATGCTTGTTTTGTTTACCATTCCATATTTGATACCCATCACATTGGTAATATTGGACCTTTAATAAGTACTTTTAAATAAATAGATGAATAGATAAACAGACAAATAGCAGGGACTTCCATCTACTTGACTCTAATTGACTGCTAATGAACACTTTTAGGACACCGGCATTCTACTAGGTATAAACTTTGTGCACAGTTAATAGCCCATATTTCTTTTCTTTTCTTTTCTTCTTTTTTGAGAAATTAGTGGGCAAAACTATTACAAGCAAAATTTTAAATCGTCATTTTTAAGCCATTGCAACTGTTTAAAACACCTAAAACAAATATTAAAAAAATGAGCTTTTGAGTATTTTACTGATGTGATTTCTGTCTTTAAGTATTTGTTAAAATTTGATGTTACACTCAAAGTACATATTATGTAGCTAAAGTGTCCAGTGTGAAGAGCGTGTGCAAAGTGGTCCAAGTTTTATTTCAAACTCTGATTTCCTTTTACTCCTTCTGTGTATTATCATTTAAGACACACTTTCACCCATGGTGAAGAAGGTTTAGAAGGGTGGCCTAATGTTTTTACATCTACGTCTCTGAGTTAATGATTAGAGACTGTATTGAAAATTCCCAGGATAGCCAATATTTCTTTATATTTCTTGCAAATATGGCCTGAAATGCTTTACCTAGTGCACTAGTTCAACAAAAATAATTTTTTTTGTCAATAAATGTTTCAAGAAACACTGGTTTCAGGACGCAGACAAGAAAGAGGGAGTAAAGGGTTAAAAGTATTTTGGAGACTGCGTATTAAATTCTCTGAGGAGCTGCAACACACATTCTTATTAAAGACAACAAGCAAACTTACTAATTAAATAAGTTTAACTTTGTTAAAGTTAAAACCTCAACTTATTTAACATGCATATTCTTCTTTTTTCTTTAAATACTTATTAATACCTATAGAGGTAGTACTGCATGGAACAGATTTTGGAAGATGCCAATGTACAAAATCTTTCCAACTAAAATGAAAATGGTGTTTGGCTGGAATGGTTTGCTCTTTATAAATTCACGTTGCTGCTTTTACTTCTTTGTCTGGGAAATGTCTGTTCACTTCAGATGCCCATTTTTGAATCCGGTCTTTATATTTGGGGGGGTCTAATTTTTTTGAGTTCTTTATATATTCTAGACAGTAGACCTTTGTCTGAGGAACAGCTTGTAGGGGAAGTGGGAGGGGTAGGGGAAAGAGAAAAAGGGGAAAACATGGAAACAATGTGTTTGTAAACAGGGAAGGGTAAATCTTACTGTACTGTATTGCTTTCCTCTTTTTGTGTTCCTAAACTGATGTCTCAAACAAGCAGAATAATGTGTTTTAAAATTTGACTAAACTTGGGGACATAGCCAAGGTATAGTGTTTGCCCAGCATGTACAGGGAAACTGGGCTTGATCCCCAGCACCAAATACACACACACACACACACACACACACACACACACACACACAGGTACAAACATTCAGTGAAAGCTCATAGACGTGGAGTCTCAGGTATGGCTTTGCATCAGAATTAGTTACAAGTATTTTAAAGATGCCTAGACGCATGCAATTCATTCTCAAAGTTCACGATTTGATAGAGGCAAGCGGGGCCAGAGGCATACAGAATTGTGACATCCTGCACTTTGGTTCCATTGCTCTTTCTTTGGTGAGAGTGGACATATTACTCTTTCATCATCTCCCAACACTATTCCCACTTCCCACACAGCTTCTCAGAGTCTTCTAGCAAAGCCCAGCAGAGGCCTGAACACAAGGAGAGAGAGGCTGTCTAGCGTCCCTTCCATTTGTCCTGGTCTTCAGTTTCTTTCATCCCAATGTTTGCTCTACCGTCTTCAATCAATTCTTCTCCGTGACAGACAAGATAAAAGCAAAATAAAGATGGAGTAGCTGTGCTTTCTCTTTGTCGTCTGTCAATATTATCACCTTGATCCCCACATCACAACTGAACTAAACAGCCTCTTCGTTTATGATATTCTTTGCAAACCTCAGTGCGTTCTGGGCTCTGGCTTTCTTGAATGACTATCCTCTCTTCTCAAAGATTCCCGTGTGTCTGTCCTTCCCTCATTTTATAAATGTACACAGATGCGATGATTTTCAAAATGAAATTTTACATTGGTGCCATGAAAGAAGCATACAACTGTTTGATGCGCCCAAGCAATGCCACCAGAAAGTATTCACTAAGAACGCTTTGCTTATTCACCGACCCTTGTGGGATTGTGCTCCATTTTCTTCTATGGGAAAAACAGGAGGAAGGACTAGAAAGGCAGTTCGAATCACAGAGACAGTGTACGGTCTACAGCTCGTGGATCTCTTGTCTTGCCTTCCTCTCTCACTGGAACATCTGGGCTTGCGTCTCATCCACTGTTGTGTCTGAAAGCCCCTAGCACAGTGCTTAATACTATATTCATTAAGTCCGTGCTGACCGAACGGCAGATGAGAAGATGGCTGTTCGCTCTACATCCTCTTCCTTCTGATGAAATATGGCTCCGGGTGTATCAGCAAGCTGGAGCCAGGAAATCTGTGGAAGAAAAAGCTCTCCTTAAGTATCCTCGGCAGAAATACAGACGGATGCTCTCAGTGCTCTGGCTGCGCATAATGCGAGGGGCAGGAAATGTATTGTTTTGTTTTTTTTTTTTTTTCCAGTTCCCCGCTGGAGCCGGTAGTGCAAAGACTTTCAGAAAATAATTTTGCTCTTTGTAAACTGAAGGAATGTGACACGGGAGCAAATGAGGAAGAATAAAGATGGAGCTGTACAGCATGGTTTTATAGTCACTTTTGGGGAGATAGCTGCACTGTAAAAAGGCTGACGATCCATAAGGGAATAAAACTATTAATCTGTTTTTCTCACAAGAGAATCCAGATCCAGAACTATTCCATATATTAAATTGCAAAATGTGCCCCTCACAGCTCTTTGGGTTTTGTGTTTAGTTGATGTGAGTTTCCTTTCTGGCCTACGCATGAATTTAGGTGCTGTTGTTACCTTTAATAAGGGATCGTAGCTCGATTCTCTTACCGGAAATAAACTAAAGTCATGTGTAGTTTGGAATAAAAATACACAGTACTTTCCTAAATGAACATATTTAGTAGTATTTACTTATATAGTAGTTTTTACTGACATAGGAACATAAAATCTTGGGAGTTATTATTTATACAGTATGCATTTACACTCCATTTAGGTTACCGCAAATCTGGGGACCTGAGTATTTTTGAGATTCATTTTAAGCCCACCCCATTTCAAGTTCTATCAATAGATACAGGGCGAATGCTTCTTTGCTTCTATTTAGGCCTCTTGCAGAGGGGTGCAGTGTTTATCTGGGGCTCTTACTGCCATCTGCTGCATCAGGGTCTGGGCTCCGGGTCTCTGGGACAAGTCACCTGGCCCTCCTGTCCTTGTGGCCCTAGCTCCAAGCACAGGGACTGGTGCACAAAAGAACTCAGTAAGTAATGTTCACTGAGGGGATCAAACTCTTCAGGGTTTATATACCACAGTGGACTATTGCTGGGGTTATCTTGGGATCTCACAGGCCCCTCTTGACTTCTAAATTGGAGTGAAACACAGGTAGTGTTTCTGATCAGTCAGCTTAGTCAGCTCCATTTGCAATAACAAAACGCTGCATGTTGGAGCCTCACATAGCAGACATTTGTTTTTAACAATTCTGGATGCTGGGAAGGCCAAAATTCAGGCCCTGCCTTGGCGAGGTCCAGTTTCCTTGCTGCTAAATGGTTATCTTTCCATGATGTCTTCACGTGGTGGAGAAAGGAAGCCTACTGTCACAGAACTCTTAAAAGGACACCATCTCTGACCATGAGGGTTCCTCCCTCATGCCAATTACCTACGAGAGGTGCTGTCTCATCGTAATATCATCATATTATGGGGTAAGGTTTCGGCATTTGAATTTAGAAGGGGGACATAATGTTCTGTCCAGAGCAATGGCTGTCTTAATCCTTTTGATGTTACTGTACAGGATACCAGAGACCAAGTGGTTTATGAAGAGCACTTTAGTTCTAACTGATCTGGGGGCTGAGCATCCAAAGCCTTGGGGCCTGCAGCTGGGAGGTGCGTTGGTGCTGTGTTGTCACCATGGTGTGAGAGAGCAAACTGTGACCACCTCACTCGCATAACTTGTGGTCTGAGACAACTCATTCACCCTATCATGATGACATTAACTCACTCATGAGGCCCCTTCAACACTGCCGCATGGGGATTCAGCTCTTAGCATAAGGCCTTGGGGGTCCCATTCAAACCATGCAATGGATGAATCCAGCACCTTCTTCCATCTCTGGTTTCTCTTGGGGTTGTTGTGTCCACTGGGTCCAAGGATGATCCATGTCCTTTGGGAATTAAGAGAGCACATTCTAGAGGGAGCCCTGGGGTGACTGAGAAACTAAATATGCTCTCAGATGTCCCCCTTTTTCTCTCAGCATTGGCTCCCCCCAGGCTTGTCGTTCTGGTTCCATCCCTGGCCCATGCTTTCCATGAAGACAGACAGGATCTGCTCTCCTCTTGCCCTTTCCTCTGACTTAGGATACTCTAGTGAGCTTCCTTCCTTGCCCTCATGCCTGCGGTGTGGCATCTCCAGGCCTCTGTTGCCCTCTGCCTTCCTAGTTTCTTCTTTCCCAGGCTCCACATCTCCCCTCTGTTTCATCTCCGCTCCTTCATCTATCAGCTCCTTCACGCTTTCTTGTTACCACCACACTATTCCCTGTGTGGTCCCCTGTGAACCGCTGGAGCTCCCACGAGAGTATATTTATTTGTGTTTTAATAGACCTTCTCATGTACCTTTGGCTGTTTTACAATGGAACATGCATTTCCTTTAAAAAAATCAGCATTTCTATATTTCATCCTCTCTAAAAACTCTTCGTGGATCCTCATTCCCGTTTGACCCCATGTGGTTGTGATGGATGTCCTAGGCTCAGCTAGCTCCTCCCCACGCATCGTCATTATTTTAGGAAGGGAACATTTCACTGAGAACGTTCATGCTAGCAAGACTCTCTTTGAAGTAGACAATCCAGTGGGGTTGTTTTCTTTTTTTAATAGTTATACAGGTTATGGAATAGTATCTGCTGAGTCTCAATGCAATTTTCTGAAATTTAATTAATCTTCTAAGTTAGTGTCTGGAATGCTTTATGTGTGGGCAGAAGAGAAGAGACCATGGAAGTCTCAATCGGCACCAGGATTTATGGGTGTATAAGACACAAGGAGTTTATTACTGCTGCTATATCTGGGGAGGATGCTTTCAGAAGCAGGATTTCTGGCCAAAAGCTACATCACAGACCCTGGCAAATACACTTCCTTATTTTGTCTTTTGATTCTTCAGTCCAAATGAATCCAAATTAATTGCATTTTTATTGATTTTATTCGTTTGGCTTAGCAGGGTCATCAGAAAGGGATCATTTTTATTTTTATCTTCATTTTGAGATGTGTCTCAAGGCCACTTGTAAAATAAAAGACACCAGATTAGTGGTGTTTGAGATCTCATTCTAAAGTCCTGAGTAGTAAACAGGGATTTAGAGGAAAGTGGTAACTGGGCTGAGGTGTGCACATGCTGCTGTTCCTTCTTTCAGGACAGTCAAAGGGTGACAGGCGACTCCGTTAGCCTTGTGCATTTTCTCCTCCTGAAATACATGTGAAGACATCTGCTACCTTGGGCTTATCCAAAATTGTGCAGGCTGTCTCTGCTTTCTTTCTCTCACCCTTACTGAAACATACTTGGAGAAAGTAAATGAAAAATGACCCTGTGTGCAGCTTTAGGCTATGATATGGGTGTTGAGGTTCAGAGTAGGTCAGATGTGGGGGGAGAGCACCGGTGCTCTGAGAAGGCCTGTAATGGCTGGGCCGGTGGTGACAGGAGAGGAGCAAATGCAATGCCACACAGGCCAGAGGAGCCATGGGGGACCCTTCACAGGGGTGATGCGATGCAAGCACAGGCCCTGCTCAGCTCAGGGAAACTGCCGAAGAAAGGGAGAGAACAGATTAGGACGCCAGCACAGACATGAACGGCTTCAGAGATGACAGCGTTCTCCACCTTTGGCTTGTTTTTGTTTGGAGTAAACCCAACGTGAGCTGGGACTTCAGACAAAACCAGAGGGTGGCATGCAATGACAGGGCCAACCAAAGCCTTTCTCACAGTGCCATTTGCCTCTGGATGGCATTTCCCGTGTCTTATCCCAGGAGCTGCCTTGGGGGGTGGTGGGGTGCCGAGCAGATGATTTCCCCAGGGAACACTTCCCAGGGGGACTGGGAAGTGGGGTCAGGAAGGGATGGGGCTGAGGGAGCACAGCTCTTCAGAGGGCGATAGGTGAGGTCCTTTGATGCCACACTGCCACACCCCAGAGGGAATCAGGCTGAGTCAGGGAAAAGAAGCTGCAGTGCCTGTATTTCCACTGCTGCAGTGCCTTACTGGGGACTAAATGACCTCGGTGGACCCTGGGCAATGCGTGGAGGTGGTTTCTAGCTGCCACACTGTGCCCTGTGGGGAGAGGCCAGCGATGATGCTAAACACCTGGCAAATCCTATGAAGCCTGTGGCAGCCCTGCCTCCTCCCCCATCCCAAGACCCAGTTACATGGCCCAAGTGTCAGGGTGCTGAAGTCGGAAAACCCCAGGCCACACCTGGCAGTCAGTGGGGAAGGGCCCTTGTTGAGAAATAGTATGGTTCCCAGAGTCTGCTGGTTTGAGGGACGCAGGCACTGGCTGTGGGAGGTGAAAACGCTCCTGGGGATTGTGAGTGTGGAATTATGAAGACTCCAGGAAATGCTGGTGGATGTGCCATAGCCCTGCCCACTTATTAGTGCATTTACCTCTGTCTCTTCCAACCTCACAACCTTCTGTAGTGCGGCAGTTCTCTGGGTTAGTAGCTCCTGCGACTGCAACACTTTCTTGCTCTATTCTGCGCCTGGGACAGTATCACGTGGTTGGACACCTGACTTGAGCCACCTCCCTTGACGCCAAGGTGAAATGCTCTTTGCCATTCTCCTTCTGACTTAAAATAATGAGCTGCACTTTCACTCATCTTTTGTTCTGAGGCCAGGCTGCTTCTAGAAGTATTCTAAATTGATACTCAGGAGCTTTTAAGGTCATTTAAATTCCTAATGAAAAGTCACTCAAGGCCATAGTACAAAATAAATACATTGTTATTGATCATGCAATAAGATATTAAGCTAATTGAATGAGGCTTCTCCCGGAGATGTACTTCATTTACCAATATTGTCATTTCTCAGCCGTCATGGATCCTGCTGGGTTTGCATGGTCCTGGCAGCGGTTGTCTCTGATTCGCCCTCCTCCGAAAACCCAGGGTATTCTAGCATCCTTGTTGCCATTCACGAAACTTCTTCCTATTGGCAAAGGACAGTGGCAGGGTAAGGATTCATTACTCTTGAAAGGGCTCTTTCTATAATACCCACTTTTTATCTCCTTGATCAGCGAAGTGGTACTCTGGGACTGGCAGGTTCACTGCCTGAGGCACATTTATTACCAAGGCACAAGCTGCATAATTGTGTATTTACCAACTTCGGTCTAACCTCACAATTTGCCTGTCTCCCATGACAAGGTGAGCAGTAAGACCAAATTGCCCTTCTGCCGGTAGCTCATCAATAACTATTCATTCACAACCAGAAGGACTATTTTCATGATCACCCTGGCCTATAGGCATTTATATACTTTATCTTGTAGATTTTATCTTCAAAAAAGTTTTTGTTGCCTTGATGAAAGCTTAACATCTTAACCAAAAATACAGCAAGAAAAGGCAGTATTTCCCTTTTTCCTCTCAGAAAAATGCGTGTCAGTGTGAAAAGAAGGGATTTCTTTCTTTCTTTCTTTTCAGAGAGGAGAAGGCTAACTGTACACTCTAGGTCAATATTTCATTTGTCTCTTAAAGATGGATGTAATTATTATGTATCATGAACATATACTAATAAAAATAAACTAAGAGTTATAGCAAAAAATTAATAAAAGTCTTACAAATATATATGCTGTTTGATATAGCAGTTCCTAAGAAAATAACAAAAAAGTGGGAAGATGTAAGTGTAGGTGGAATTATTACAGCATTCCTTCCAATTAAAAAAAACACTAAGTAACGGATGTATCCATTCATATATAACCACAGTAAACTCACGCAATGAAACTAACTGTATGTGTTCAAAGGATAGCTGTGGATATTGACATGGAGAGAACTGTATGAGATAATAAATGAAAAAACAAGTGCTTTGAAAAAAATGAGATGGATCTGTATTTTGACTAAATGAAATCCACTACATACTGCTAAGAGAGAAGAGCAAGCTGCAAATGAGTATGTCCAGTGTGCACCCCTGTTGTAAATATACACATATAATCATTATTTCCACATATTATGCATGTATATAGCTGTTTTCCAAATGTGAAAAAATTCTTGAAGATTTGACACCAAATTTTAATGGTGTTTCTCAGAGCTTCGAGTTGGAGAGAACATTATGGGTGATTTTTACTTTGCTGCATTTTTATACATACACAAACATGTACAAACATGCTTACATACAGAATGCCCAAATAAGGTAGCCACATGACAGAACGATTAGTAATTTTTGGACAGTATTTGCCAGTAGAAAATCAGGTGTCAAATACAAAAGTTCAGTGAAAATTGGGTTTTTATTGAAACTTTGTTGAACATATATAAGTTATCAAAATATATTAAGAGGTCAATGTAGGAATTTGATACATATGCTGAATTCCATAATGCTTTCCTTTTTAAGACTAGGCATCGTATAGGTGCTGTTACAGGCTGCACCGTGTACACTGAGCACGATGAGATAACAATAGCTAACGTTTACCCAGGGTTGGCCATGTGCTGGGTAGGCATTGGTCCGGTATTTAATTGTCACAGCAACCTCTGAAGTTCTTACCCCTGAGAAAACCGAGACACAGTGAGGTTATCTGGCTGAACCAACAAGGAGAGCCAGGATGTGAATAAGCACAGTCTAATTTACATTTACCTGGATGATCCACTAAGTGGACGCAAAATCTAAAGTAAAGCTCAGCGTGATGTGTTACTCAATGTCGTAATCAGGCCTGGTGCTGTGACATCACCAGACCACACTAGGGCACCACTGTGTCCTCCAGCAGTGTGAGACAGCCTGGGTAAAGGCTCCTGCAAGGAGGTCACGATGTCAAAGGGCAATGTGCAAATACAACTGTCACCCACCTTTGCTTTTAGGAAAACCTGTAATTCTTGACTTTGTCCCAGTTGAGGCAGAGACTTTAGCAGGCAGAAGATGATTGTCATTTAGGAAGACTGGGTCAGAGCCCAGAAATTGAATCAGAAGAGCTCTGTCATCGCTCCTAATCAGTATTCTTCTTGTCAACAGTAACTCCAGGCTGGCAGAGACATTTTTCTCTTCTATGAATTTCATTCAGCATCAAAGTCCTAAATGATGCATGGAATTCTGGAGCCAGCCCCCTACTCTTAAATATTAAATTAGCAACAAAGTGGGCTCCCTTTACCTCTCAGAGTGTGGAGAGGACTGGCCGGGTTAGGGCTGTTCATCTTTCTTGTTTGAAAGGGCGGCACAAATACGCCTCTGAAAAGGCTTTCCTAGTCCCACACTGTGAATAGAATTTCTGTAACTTAACACTTGTGGGGGCAGACTACTCAAAACATCATTTTCCTCCACACTTCTCTTCTAAGCTGCCAGAAAGATTTAATAAAAACCCGTAGCTGGTTATACGAACTGAATTGAAAAGAGGAGCTTAAAGAGAGTTTTTCTCTTACTAATCATGTGATCATCCCCAACAGTGAAGAACAGCATGCTGGTGTTTATTTTGTCCTCCATCCATTATGGGTTATTTGTAAATTTTACCTGTCTTTCAGGGAATATAATTAATGGATTTTGGTGAAAACAAAGCGTGAGAAGGTTAATAAAACAAACAAAAATAGGTATAGCATTCTGTAGGATTGTTTCCCGGTTTGATGGTTACTATGGATTGATTGTATTGATTGCATCTCCTAATCCCCTGGTTTATATGTTGAAGCCCTAATTCCTGATATGCTGTATTGAACATGGGCCTGTGGGAGGTAATTAGATATAGATGAGTGCCTGACTTAGAGACACAAGAAAAGGTGCTTCCCGTTTCTTTGTCCACGTGCACACATCGAGAGAAGGCCACTCAAGGGCTCAAAGAGAAGACGACCATCTGCAACCAGCGGAAAGAGCCCTCATCACAGCCCAGCCTTGAACTCACCTTATTCTTGGTCTCACAGTCTCCAGAATTGAGAGACATCAGTTTTTCTTTTCTAAGCCATTAATCTGTAGCATTTTGATGGCAGTCTGGGCTGGATAAGAGCAGTTGGCCATATTTCTGACTATTGAATGAACTTGTAACCAGTACTCTCCTGACTACACTAGGAAGGTTTTGTTTCCTGTTCCCATAAACTGGTTTGAAAACTGGTCCTGTCTGCATTAGAGTGTCAATGTGACTGTAGAGTTTTGGCCCAGTGCAGGAAGGCTTCAGATAGCCAGTAGGACAACTGTAGCCAACTTTGGTGCCTGGTAGAGCTTCAGTTATCAAGCACACACCTTTGCGTGCACATCCTCAAATATCTGAACTCAGTTTCCTATCTTGTTTGCCTGTATTTGTGTAGTGACACACGTGGCCCACAGGAGTTTGCCTTGGTTATCTAGAAAGCAGGAACTTGTTTTTAATAAAAACTTGGCAACAGCGCTGGGGATTTAGCTCAGTGGTTCCGCTGCCTGCCTCGCAAGCATAAGGACCCAAGTTCGATGGATCCCCAGTACCAAAAAAACAAAAAAACAAAACAAAACTTGGCAACAGGGAAAATATTTCTGAGAGTTTCATAGATTTGTTAATTTTCTTATTAGAGAGTGAAAAGCGAAGGAACTTTGTACTCTTGGGCTTAAAAAAAGGTCAAAATATACGTGGGAGAAGATAAAAGATAAACCAGAAAAAAATCAATCTACTCCTATCTCACATTTTTCCTATTCTACTGAATACTGTAATAAAAGACAGTACAAAAGAACCCGTTTAATAGTCCATTCCATGATGTTCATTAAGCAAAAGGTGAGGTTACTTGTACAATAGACACAGAGGTATGTGTCCAGGTTCCCTCTCAGGGAAGACCTCAAAGCCTCTTGTTCTGTTTCTCCCTGAAGCTCCAAGACTGGGACATCACATTTCTCCTGGGCAGATTCAGCCATTCACACAGTCCTGGGTTCTAACCTTTCCCCATGTGTCTACCTCACAGTTTGAGTTTAGAGAAAGTACTTGATTCCTCTAATCAACAGATAAGGCTTCTTATTTGTAAAAGTAGGATAATAATGCAAATATGAAGAATGCATTTTATTTTATTTTATTTTTTTCCATTAAGTTTATTGGTACATTTTAGGTATACAATACAGTAACATTCATCATTGGGAGCTTGTACCTTTACATGATGTATCTTGATTATTATTTTTTCCCTATTTTCCTAGCCTCCCTTCACCCCCTCCACTCTTCCCTATTTTCAAAGGCTTTGTTTCCATATTTTCCTTTTCTCATGTTTTCCTTTCCCTTCTTTCCTTTTCCCTACCCCTCCCATATCCCCTAATCCTTTATATCTTTTCTTCCTATTTCACATTATCAATTATACATTTTTATCCTTATTTATACTTTTGGTTTTTCACACCAGAGAAACTATTTGGTATTTACATATGTGTGCCCTGTTTATTTCACTTGAGTATAACCTCAATGTACATCCATTTAGCTATAAATGTCTCTAGCTTTTCATTCTTTATGGCTAAGTAGTACTCCATCTTGTTAAAAAATCTTTTTTAAAAAATTGAGTTTATTGGTACATTTTAGGTATACAGTACAGTTACATTCATTATTGGGATCTTGTACCTTTACATGACAGGTCTTGGTTCTCATTTTTTGCCCTTGCCCCTGCCCTCCCTTCACCCCCTTCTCCCCTCCCCATTTACAAATATTTATTTCCATTTTCTCATATTTTTTTCTTTCCCTTATTATCTTTCTCCTACCCTTCCCACTTTCCCTACACGTTTAGCCCTTTTCTTCCCCTTTCACGATGTCAGTTATCTCATTAGGATCTTATGTACTATTATAGTTTGTTCACACCAGAGAAACTATTCAGTATTTACACATGTGTGACTTATTTATTTCACTTAGGAGTATATCCTCAAAATGTATCCATTTTCCTATGAATGACTCTAATTTCTCATTCTTTATGGCTGAGTAGTATTCCATTTTATAGAAAAACCACATCTCCTTTATCCAGTTTCCAACTGATGGGCAAAAGGGCTGTTTCCAAGTGTTAGCTATTACAAACTGTGCTGCTATAAACATACGTGAGCATATATCACTGTGATATGATTCTTTTAATTTTTTTGGAAAGATACCCAGCAGAGGGATGGCTGGGTCAAATGGAACCTCTAGTCACAGCTCTTTGAGGTATCTCCATATTGATTTCCATAGTGGTTGCACCAGTCTGCACTCCCACCAACAATGGAGAAGGGTTTCTTTCTCTCCACAACCCCTCCAACATTTATTATTGATTGATTTCTTGATAGCAGCCATTCTTTGTAGGGTGAGGTGGAATCTCAGGGTTGTTTTCATCTGCATCTCTCGAATGACCAATGATGTGGAACATTTTTTCATATATTTACTTGATGCTTTTACTTCTGTGTCTGAGAAATGTCTGTTCATTTCAGATGCCCATTTTTGAGTTGGGTCCTTATATTTGGGAGGGCTGATTGTTTTGAGTTCTGTATATATTCTAGATAGTAGTCCTTTGTCTGAGGAGCAGCTGGTAAAATTTTTTCCCCACGTTGTAGGTTGTCTTTTAGTTCTGTCAGTGATTTCTTTTGCAGTGCAGAAGCTTTTTAATATGATGAGATCCCAGTTGTTGATTCTTTCTGCTAGTTCCCATGCTACTGAGGATTTGTTCATAAAGTCTTTTCCTTTGCCAGTGTCTTCAAGAGTTCTATCTAGCTTATCTTCCACCAAGTTTAGTGTTTCTGCTTTAATATTTAGATCTTTCATCCACTTGGATTTTAATTTTAGTGCATGGTGAAAGATAAGGGTCTAGTTTTAATCTTTGGCAGGTTGAGATCCCTTTTTTCCCAACATGATTTATTAAAGAGCCTATCTTTCCTCCAGTGGGGATGGTCAGCTCCTTTGTAAAAGATGATGTAGCTGAGTGCATATGGAGTTGTTTTTGTGTCCCCCCGTCTGTCCCACTGATCCTCAGGTCTGTTTCTTTGCCACTAGCATGCTGTTTTAATCACAGCATGTGATTTGTAGTATAGTTTCAAATTGGGAATGGTTTGGCCCGCTGTTGTCTCTGTTATGTCTTTCTTGACTAGGGTGGCTTTTGCTATTCTAGGTGTCTTCTGGTTCCAAATGAATTTTTGGATTCTTTTTTCTAGTTCTGTGAAATATAGTGTTGGAATTTCAATTGGCATTGCATTGAATCTGTATAGCAGTTTTGGTAGTATGGCCATTTTCACTATGTTGTTTCTTCCTACCCAGGAACAGGGGATATCTTTCCATTTTTTTATATCCTCTTCAGTCTCTGTTTTCAGAGTGCTGTAGTTTTCAGTGTAGAGGTCTTTTGCTTCTTTCATTAGATGGATTCCTAGATACTTCATTTTTTTGGATGTTATTTTGAAGGGAATTGCTTCCCTAATTTCTCTCTCAGTGAGTCTGTTATTTGTATACAGGAAGGTTATTGATTTTGAGTGTTGACCTGTATCCAGCTACTCTGCTGAAAGTGTCAATTAAGTCTAGAAGTCTTTTAGTATAATTTTTGGGTCTTCAATATAGAGTATCATATCATTAGCAAATAATGATAGTTTAGCTTTTTCCTTTCCTATCTTTATTGCTTTAATTTCTTTCTCTTGTCTAATTGCTATGGCTAATGTTTCCAGAACTATATGGAAGAGGAGTGGTGGTAGTGTACATCCTCGTCTTGTTCCTGATTTTAACGTGAAGGTTTTCAGTTTAGGGCCATTTAATATGATGTTGGCTGTTGGTTTTTCATAGATAGCCTTTATTAGGTTGAGATATAGACCATCTATTTTTTGCAGGGTTTTTATCATGAATGGGTTTTGAATTTTGTCAAATGCTTTTTCTGCATCTATTGAGAGGATCATATAGTTTTTGTCCTTGACTTTGTTAATATAGTGTATTACATTTATTGACTTACATATATTGAACTATCCTTGCATCTCTGGAATAAATCCGACTTGGTCAAGATGTATGATCTTCTTGATGAACCTTTGTATTCTGTTTGCTACTATCTTATTAAGGATTTTTGCATCCATATTCATTAAGGAGATTGGCCTATATTTCTCTTTTTTAGTTGCTTCTTTCCCTGGTTTGGGAATCAAAATGATACTTGCTTCCAGGAATGAATTTGGAAGTATTGCCTCCCTTTCAATTTCATTCAAAAGTTTGAAGAGTAATGGCAATAGTTCTTCTCTAAATGTCTTGTAAAATTCAGTGGTGAATCCATCAGGACCTGGGCTTTTCTTAAATGAACTTAAATTAAACTTTTAATTACATTTTCAATTTCACTGATTGTAATTGGCATGTTTAAAATGTTTTTATCTTCTTTGTTCAACTTTGGTAATTCATAAGTTTCTAGAAATCTGTCCATTTCTTCTGTGTTTTCCATTTTATTTGAGTACAGGTTCTCAAAGTAGGTATTAATGATCCTCTGGATTTCTGTTGGGTCTGTTGTGAGTTCACCTTTTTCATTCCTGATTGCATAGATCTGAGCCTTTTCTTTCCTTTTTTTGATAAGGTAAGCTAAGGGTTTATCTATTTTATTTATTCTTTCAAAAAAACCAACTCTTCAATTCACTTATTTTTTGTATCTTTTCTTGGTTTCCATTGCATTGATTTCTGCTCTAATCTTTATAGTTTTCTCTCTTGTTTAAGCTTTGGATTTTTCTTGCTCTTGTTTTTCTAGGAGTCTAAGATTCATCATTACATTGTTTATTTGAGCTCGCTCTCTCTTTTTCTAGTGTGGGCTTTCAGTGCTCTGAATTTTCCCCATAGAACTACTTTCATTGTGTCCCACAGATTTCTATATGTTTTATTGGCATTTTCATTTATTTGTTAAAACTGTCTAATTTCTTCTTTAATTTCCTCTGTGATCCATTGATTGTTCAGGAGAGTGTTGTTCCACTTCCATGTGTTTGTGAAATTCCTACGGTTTCTTATGCTATTGATCTCCAGCTTGTTTACACTATGATCTGATAATATACAGGGGATAACTTTGATTCTTTGCATTTATTCAAACCTGTTCTGTGCTGGTATGTTGTCTGTCTTGGAGAATGACCCATGTGCAGCCAAAAAGAATGTATAATCTGGTTTTGTGGGGTGGAACACTCTAGATTTCTGTTATGTCCATTTGTTCAAAAGCTTGGTTCAGTTCTTGTATATTGTTTTTGATTTTTTGTCTAGATGACCTGTCTGTGACAGTGGGGTATTTAGATCCCCCACTACAATTGTATTAGTGCTTATTTGGTTTTTCATGTTTCTTAATATTTATTTTATATAGTGGGGGCATTAATATTTGGTGCATATGTTTATGATTGTCATCTCTTTCTCTTGAATTGTTCACTGTACAAGGATGTAGTGGCCTTCTTTGTCTCTTTTAATCAGTTGTGGTTTAAAATTTACTTTGCCTGTGAATAAGATTGCTATCCCTGCTATTTTTGGGCTCCTGTCACATGGAGAATTGTTTTCACTTTCAGTCTATGGGCTTCTTTTTACACTAGGTGTGTTTCTTGTATATAACATATTATTGGATTTTGCTTCTTAATCCATTCTGCCAGTCTATTTCTTTTGATTGGTGAGTTGAGGTCACTGACATTGATGGGTATAATTGACATGTACTTACTTATTATTGTCATGTTATTGTCCCTTTGTTGACTCTTTTTAATTTTTTGCCATCTTCGTTTAGTTTCTTGCCTTGCCTATTTGATTTGCTCTGTTGGGCTTCATGGTATTGTTACCTTCATTGTCTTTTTCTAGGATATTGTTTAGACTTCCTTGTAGTGCTAGTTTTGTATTCATGTAGTTTCTTGGGTATTCTTTGTCGTGGAAGTATCTTATTTCCCCATCCATTTGGAAAGAGAGTTTTGCAGGATACATTAGTACAGGTTGGAGGTTGTTTTCTTTTAGCACTTGAAATACCTCATGCCAGGCTCTCCTTGCCCTAAGGGTTTGTGTTGAAAAGTCTGTTGTGATTCTGATGGGCTTTCCTTTACATGTGTTTTTTTTCTTTTTCTCTTACTGTTTGTAGTATTTTGTTCTTCTGTTGAGTTTCTGGGATCTTGATTATTATATGTCTAGGTGTAGATTTTTTTTGATTGTGGCTAGTTGGAGTCCTATATGCCTCACTTATCTGTATGTCAAATTCTTCCCCTCTGTTTGGGAAGTTTTCTTTCATTAATTCTGCAAACAGCTTTTTAAAGTCATTTGCATTTTCTCCTGCTACTTCATGGATTCCTATGAGTCATGTTATTCTTCTTTGAATCATCTAGGAGCTGTTGGATCAATTTGTCATGATCCCCTACTGTTTTTAAGAGATCTCTCTTTTCATGGTCACTGACTGCAATCCTAACTTCTATATCTGAGAGTCTATCTTCGCATTCTTTTATTCTGTTGCATACACTTTCAATGGAGGTTTTAATCTCCTGGATATCTGTTTGAATATGTTTTATGGATTTCTTTCCTATGTTGAGTGTTTATTTTTTCCATTTCTTTGTTATGCTGGGCCTTCATGGCTTCTATCATGGTCCTGAGGTCATCTACTTTTTGGTCAGTTTCTGTCCTAGAGTCTCAAATCATGACTTCCATTTTGCTCACCATCTCTATGGTTATCTGGGCAATTATTTCTGTTTTGAATTTTTCTAGAGCCTGATTGATCTGTTTTGTTACTTCCTGTGCTTTGAGTTCAGGGTGTCCTTGTGGTTCACTGTCAGAGTTTTCATCCTCATTTGCCCTACTGTTTGCCATTCGTGAACTGGAAGTCTTTCTTTGTGTCTTGCTTAAGTGTTTTCTCATTTTTGTTTTAGTTGTTGAGTTGTCCTTGGTTTAATTTTTGGGTTATTACTTAAATCTTCCTAATATAGTTGCACTTTAGCTTTTGTGTCCCTAATGACTCATAGACATTCTCATTTTCATAATATCAGAGAAAATAGCTCATTAAATCGATCACAATCCTTTATCCCAATTAATGCAATCAGCAACCCCATATGATCAAGCACAACTTGCAAATTGACCCCTTGTGGTAGTCATTAGCCTATCTCCTTTAAACCATGTGAATTAAATTAAAATCAAGAAGCAGTCCAAAATATGTTTGCTGTGAATAAACTTTTCAATATAACATCTTTACCATTTAGGATGGGGGCTTAGACAGAGTTAGGATGAGAGGAGTAGATGAGTAAAAGAATTGTATAATGTTCAAAGTGAAGCCAGAGGACATAGAATGACCACACAATCTTTAGGAAACTATTAAATTCAAAAAGGATAGCAGAGTACAAGTATAAGGACAAGAATATATCCCCTTAACAGTAATAGGGGCTCACTTTCCCTTGAGACTATTGACCCTTGAGTGAGGTAGAATGACAGAAGAATAGAACATAATGAAAAAAGAAAAAATGATAAAAGAAGAAATCTGAGTTAGGGCAGGAGCAGAAACAGAAAGGGAGATGAGGGATAATATGGTGGAGCAAGAGACTGAGTTGGAGAAAGAGGACAGAAAAAAGAAAGAATTTGCAGAGTGGAATGAGGAAAAGAAAGAAAAAAATGAATTTGAGGTGCCTCTTTCAGACTATATATCTGCTGTCATAATATACAACATGTGCAGCAATGCACAGAACCAAGTCCCCTGATCTTAGCTAGATGATGGTAGACCCCCACGACTGATGGATTCCTATCAGTCTTATATTATTTTTTCTTTGTGTCCTCTAGGAAGTGATACAATCAGCAACAACAATAGCATCAAGCACAGCTTAGAAAATGACAATTTGTGGTAGTTATTAATCTATCACATTTAACCATGTGAGTTAAATAAAAATTGAGGAGCAGCCCAAAATATATTTATAGTGAATAAACTCTTCAATATAACAACTTTACCCTTAAGAATGGGGACTTAGAAGGAGTTGGGAAGGGAGGGAGAGATAGGTAGAAGTATAGGAAAGGGTTAGAAGTGAGGCCTGAGAACACAGGAAGATCATGCAAACTGTCAGAAACTGTTGAAGACAAGAGGAAAAGGCAGAATGAGAGAACAAAGACAAGAACAGAACAACCTAGCAGCAACAGGGAAGCTAGAAACTGTATTCACTTTCCTTTAAAATGAATGACAGTTGAGAGAAGGAAAGAGAGAGAATAAAAGGCTATATTCATGGCAATCATGCTGACCTCATAATTTGGCCCATGCATTTTTTTTTTTTGGTAGTGGGGAGTGAACTTGGGACCTTGTAGTTGCAGTGGTGCATGCATTCTTAACTATTTCTTTGGCTTTTTATCCTCCATACTTAAAAGCTATACATCTACCAAGATGACAATGCCAAGCTCCTAGGGAAGGACTTTAGATAGACCCTCTGTAGAGTAACTCTAACTGTTGATCACAACTATGACCTTCTTCAGCTAGAAGTAGCCAGAGCTGTCTTCATCCTTTGCCCCATCACAGAAGTTAGGGGTACTTATTCAGAGAGGGGAATATTGCAGATAGGTAAGTTAATTAGATATCTTATAGGCAGTTAGACAGGGCTTTCCTCAAGTAATCAGCCCTCAAGGATCCAACACAGCAAGGAGCCAACATGGAGGGCAATAAAGACACATTTACTAAAGGCCAGAATTGTAAAAGGAGAGAAACTAGTATATCCTTGTGCTTCCCCTGGAAATAAATAGCAGTGAATGATATTCCAAATAGGTTTCAACCACCTGGGGTGGGGACAAAGTCTTAACCCAGCCTTTCCAGGATATATTCCTGACCCCCACCCTTACTGAAAATCCTTGTATGCTTTCTATGTGACTTGCTCACCCATTTAACCCTCCATTTAATCAATATTACCTCGGTGACTGTACTTATTATCTTATTGGTTGGTCATGGTTTTGCTCCACCTCATGCCCACCTTGTAATTTTCCATTGGGTCTTATAATTTTGTCCCACTTTGTACCTGCCTCACCACATGGCTTGGCTGTATAAAATGTCTTTGAAAAGTGGGGTGGGTGGGCAACTCACTTTCTGGTCCCAATTCTGTCTCTTAAACAGAAACTTTCTTTCCCTCAATAAATTTTTCCTACTCTTAAAAAAAATTAAAAATAAGAGAAAAAACACTTTGTAAATAAAAAATAAAAAGGATCTCCTTCAGGGTATGCCTCTGCTGTCACAGGAGACAACAGTATACAGATCTAAGCCAATTAGTCTCAGCAAGCCAGCAGCAGTCCCCTGAGATTCAGGCTGGTTTCTGGCTGCAAGGCCCAAGTTCAGCTCTGCGACATCCTGCAGGGTTGAACTCTGCAAATTTCTACTGCAGGTTTCAACTGCCCTTCCCCTGAAGATTGTCCAGGTTCTGATAGGAGGTGGTGGTCCCTCCAACTTACCAACTACAGTGGTCTGGTGTGCCTTTATTGTAGATTTTCTTCATTTTTCCAATGGGCTTCAATTTTCATCAAGGAACTTTAGAGAGGTCCTCTTTCTGTTGTTCACTTCTGCTCTATCTTCTGGAGCTCAGAACAATGGTCTTTATGACCCCCTGAATTTCTGCAGTGTGGATTCAAGTAGTGGTGCAGCTCAGTGGCCAGAGTTGGGGTGGGGTGGGTATGTGCTGCTGGTACCCATGTGGCTTGGCTCCTTGGTGGCCCAGGGGTGTGGTGCTACCAGTAACCTGCACAGCTCAGCTCCTCTACTCCTTGGCAGCCGGGGTGGTGGTGGTGCAGGACTGGCCTTAACTTGGAAACCACAGTACCTGCCATAACTTCAAGTCTCCAGGAACCTGGAATCCATTCATGGCACTTAGGAAATCTTGAGGAGTAGGTGTTCCAGTTTTTATCTCTAATATGAAATGTTATTTCAGCCCACAGCTCCTAAGCAATGAAACTGGTGTCAAAGATTTAATGCCTTTTCACATTAGTGATGTCAGCACAAAATGGCCATCTTCTCTGAATAATTTATCTTCCTACTGCATAATTTTCTTATCTTTTTTTTCTACATTTTGGCTTTTTACTGTAGATGAGGAGGTAAATGGCTGTTAGTCTCCGACAAAACCTGTGGTGCATCCTTCCCATCAATCAATTAAAAAACACTTACCTTACATTCAACATGATTTATTTCTTGTTAATACAATTGTCTCACTATATCCTTCTATTATTATACCCTTAATTCCATTAGCCATTCACTTAATGCTCACTTTAAAGCTGACCCCCAAAGAGCTTGGAAGAGAGGGAAGCCCCTCTAATAGTGGCATTGCCAATAAAACTCTGGAAGCTCTTCTCCTAAAGCCTTGTAGGTCACAGAAAAGATAGGTCACAGAATGTATCCTGCTTGAGAAGAGTAGAGCAATCCCTCATTTATTTGTTCTGATGGATACTATCTGATGGCTTAAAAATCTTTAAGAGCTCTTATCTTAAAAGTCAACACAATAGGTCCACCAAGCATAATCCTATACGTCGCAAGGGATGGCTGCCACTCCACCATGTGTTCCTTAAATACATTTCAAAGGGAGGAACAAAGGAAAAACCATTTATAGTTTGAAGATTAATGGCTTGCTTGTTTTGGGGTGGAGCAAAAGGTTAACCTCTTAAACAGTTAAGTGACACAAAGAAATTGCAGTATTATTTCTCATAGTGGTAGTTACATGTTCTCTGGTCAATTTCCTCCATTTGGGTTGAAGTCCAAAAGCTATAAAAAGAAATCCTTAGACTGCACTTCTAAAACTGTACATGAACAGATGCAGGACATATGCCTTCTTTCTGAAATTGAAATGTATAGACATCTTCACACAAAATGAGAGCACATATATTTCCACACCAGTGCATACTGCCTCAGGTCATATGTAGAACATACTTGGTAACCTATTAGTCATTTCTGTTTCCTCTATAGTAGAGACATAGTTTAATCAGGAGTTCACCCTTAGGAGATGGAAATCCCATCCACAGATTAGGGAAATCTGGTCAACAAAACCAGCAACAGACTATGGAATCACTCTCCTTGCTGGTCACTGAAGTTGGGGCTGGCTTCTGGGACAGGCTGCCTCATTGCTAAAACTAACTGTACAACATGAATGTGAGTGAGACTCAGGAGTAGCAAAGGTTTGATTTACACCTTGTGGCCCTGGGAGAGGTAGCAGTGGACAAATCCAACATCCTGGGATGACAGAGTCTGAGGACAGAAGGTATTTCATGATAACATTACACATCCTTGGGATTTATAAAACCAAGACTACCCTACTCCAGCACTTTTTGCTACATGGAATAATATATACAATCATTGGTTTTTTTAATACAATCATATTTGATGTCAGTTGTGTATTAATGACAGCTGGAGGCATCCTTGCTGATACTCCATAAATATTTCTTAAAATCAGTCTTTTATTTATTATTTTTTCTGAATAATTATTCTTTATTTTTTGGATACTCAATCAAGGTGATGGAAAATGTTAATTGCATAAATCAAAACAGGGAAAACAAATACAGCTTTACTCTGAAGTAAAGTTAGATGAAAATTGCTGTTTAGTCCTATCTTTCTCTTTATTTAAAATCAGCCTTTCATATTTTTGCTATTTTCCCCTAAAACTATAATTATTCATGGTTTTACCAGCAGTTGGTAAGAAAAGCGAATTCCCCAAGGCTTACCAGCATTAATTTTAATTAATTAATTAATAATAACATTACTTAATTAATAACTTGACTGACATAATTTGCTAACTCTGTTTTACTCCAGTTTGTTTCTTCCTCTTTGCTGGTGAGGAGCTTTTGTTTGCTGGCCATTTGTATTTGCTCCCTGGAACGAGTACAGTCTGACCACTGCTTACTTGTGCTTGCTGCGTAGCTTGTCCTTTGACCTGTGAAATCCCAAGTTCTTTATATCATATAGATGATACTTACATTGTAATATTGTCATAAAAATAACTCTTTGTCTTTGGTATTCTTACTTTTTAGGTACACATTTTAAATTGACAAATACTTCCATATTTGTCCAGTTTCTAGGTTTACAGTTAAGAATTTTGCTCCACCCTACCCTCACCTTCACCTGTATTGTACAGATAGGACTATTTCTTAATTTAAACTCTTAATTTACTTTTAAAAAAATCCTTTTAGGTGAAAAGCCATTAAATTATATATATGTAATATTCAGACTCATTTGTCTTTTCGTTTCTACCTCTAGACCTTCCCACTCTTTTGCCACATAGATTGCTTTTCTCTAAACAGTGCAGGCGAGTCTCTTAGATAGTGATAACAGCCAACAGCAACATGCATGCTGTAGATTCCCTACCTCTGCTAGCTGGCCAGGAGCAGCTTGTCTAGTTTCAGGCTTTGTAATTAAAGATTTCTTAGTAAAGTAGCTTCTTGTGGATTACTTATGCAGAAGGTAGTAGAATTACTTTATGCTTGTTTGTACTATATATTTTGTCTTTCATCTTTCTCCATACTATCTTAAGAAATTTCTATCTCCTGTAATGTACTTTTTCTCGGGGATCAAACTCAAGTCCTTGTGCTTGTAAGGCAGGTGGCAGAACCAGTGAGCTAAATCCCTGGTCCTGTAAGTGTTTTGATTTATTAAGATATCTATATGCCTATAAAAGCAGAAAGTAAAATGGCAGTTGCTACCAGGGGCTGGGAAGAGGAACAGGGAGAAAGTTTCAGTAATGCAAGATGACATTCTAGTGACCTATCACACAACAACATGCATATGCTAAATTGCATTACTGCATTTCACACTTAAATTTTTAATAAGTGCAGATTTTGTGTTACATATTTTTATTATAATAAAATATTCTATATGATTTTTAAGAGGAATATTATGATGTATTTTATTACAACTTAAGAGGCAATCAAATACTTTTATGGATGGAAAAATATACTACTTAATCAGTGAAAATAAGTCCGTGTAACTAATAAAAACAAACAGAAAATAAATATTAATACATAAAATATATGTATGTTTTGGACTGCTTTTTCCCCTTTCTTTACTTTTCACTTTACCTTTCTTTAATTTTTAGGAGATTCCTGGTTAACTTGTATTTGAACTGCACAGAAAATCACCTTAAGATAAAAAATAAGTTAATAGGAGCATTTCTAAAGCTGGAAATAGTATGTGTACACAATAGATTGAAAATGTGGAGATAAATACCTTTTCATCCCTCTCATTAGACAGATATATGCAAACTAAAATATTTTGTGTTCATCTAAATAAGGCACATAATCCAAATTTATTATATAGGCTAATCTCTGACTAAAAATTATGTCAAATAAATGACGTGTCTTTCTGAAGTAAAAAATGTCACAATGTAACTTATTTTAGTCAATTTATTTGACTTGGTTTGGTATAACAAAGCTATTACACAAAAAAGTAAAAATAATCCTAATCCAAAAAGTGGGCTCTAATATTAGAACCACTATAGACAAATTGTTAACTGAATAGTTATTACTAGAAGGTATTCTGTATTTCTCTAGATTTTAAAATTTAATTATTTTATAGAAATTTATTTTTGCAGACATCATAAAGGAGGATTCAGTTCAGTTTTATTCAGAGGGATGGCATTTGAATTAACATCATTTAAAAATATTCTATTTAAGTATTGAATTTTCATGGTTATTTCTATATCTATATTTTCGATTCCTTTCCATAGATGTATTTTGTCTATTCATATACCTAGATCATATTTGTTTTTCCAGGTTTATTGACATATAAATGACAAAGTGGAATATATCTATGATATATAGGAAGTAGCTTGATTGATAATCATTGCCCAATTTGGTACTTGAATCACTTTCCTGACTTCATTTAGTTTTATATATATATTTTTCTCTTGTAGCTTACGGAACTTTAAGACAATAGTTTTGAATTCTTTTCAAGTAATTCATATGTCTCCATTTTATGGCCAGTCACTGTATTTTTCCTTTGGTGCTGTCATTTTTCCTTGTTTATTGGTGATTCTGGTGGCCTTGTGTTTGTTGGTATTTGCAGGTGTTTGTTGGTATTTGTGAAGACACAGACATGGTTTCCATCTCTTATAGACTGGCTTCAGCAAGGAAAGGCCATTGCATGTTAGCCACCAAGAGAGTCTGGTTGGTCCCCTGAGGGTTTGATTTGTTTTTGGAGGGGCTTTCTGGTGGAGTCCTTGGGGAGTCTGGCTGGCATCCTTGTCTGTGAGGGCAGGCCTGGAACCTGGATCTACAGGTATGGGCTTATTGCAAGGGTCCACTGAGGTAACCCTGAGATGCCTGGGTCAGCAGGTTCAGGCCTGGAGCGTGGGTCCCCAGAGATGAGCCTGGTGCTGGGGTGAGCCTGGAACTTCAGTCCCTGCATGAAAGTTTGAGTCTTGGGTTTGTAGATACAGCTCAAAGCCTAGATCTTTGATGGTGTACCAGAAGCCTGGGTCCATAGGAACCACCTCAAGGCTATGTATACTAGAGTGAATTTGGACCTTGGCTTTGCTGGATCCTAGGTATGTAGGTATTGACCTTGAGCCTGGGACTATAGGGGCTGGTCTGGTGTTGGGCATGCCTGCAGCATGGTACCTGGAGCTATGGTGGCACTGAAGGGCAGCTAGAGTCTGAGCCTGTGCCCATGAATTTGGGGCATGGAAATGGCATTGTGGTAGACCTAGAGCCTGAGCCCAAGGGTCTACATGGAGCCTAGGGCTGCTGGGGCTGAGTGATGCTGGGGTTCTTGTAGGTCTGGGTTGAGGTTCTGTGGTGAACCCAGATTCTTGCTTCATTCTGTTTCTTCCATGTGGAGGGAATCCAAGAGGAGCTGTTGGGTAATATGAAGTTGTCTTTCCCACCCTCTTCACTTGATCTCAGCCAAGAGTCTGAGAAGCGATTCTTTCCCACCCTCTTAATTGTGACTTTTCTTATTTATTTTATCCACTTGAATGCTTTAACCTGCAACCTAAATTCCTTGGCTCTTATGAAGGTATTTTTATGTGTGGGTGGTTGTTCAAGTTGATGTTTCTGTAAGGGGACGAGGGCTAAAAATTCGTATTCTACCAGTTTCCTGACATCAATCTCAGGCTGTTCTTTTATTAAATTGATATAATAATATCCATCATATAGAATAATAGTGATTATCAAATGAGGATAAAATACATGAAACATCCCGAACATTGTGAGTCCTGTGTAAAGAAAGGCGTTCTTTTCCCTCCTCTTCCATCTTGTAGTAGGAGGCACTGGCCATATATTGCATGAGCTGTAGTTGAAATGTCCATTGGGCTCTCTCTTCCAATTGGTAAGTCATTATCAAATCATTTTAGAAACACAGCAAGAAGCAGATGAAGCATGTGGCTGATGTTACAGTGGTGAGATAGCTAAATAAAAGACTTCTCAGTGAAGGCCATTCTCTTCAAAGCCCTGAAAGGACTGAACTGCATTCTCTCTCACCATTCAATCAGATGAGAATCTGTGTTAACGCAGTAATAAATCTACAGCCACAGGCACAGACTCTTGGCTATAGCAGGCACCTGCTACATATTTGTTGCTTCATTGATTCTAAGAAGGAAGGATAAGATAGTGACCATTTTGAAGCTAGGGCTAAAAAGAAATTTTCCAATTTTAATAATAAAATGATAAGTCGTTCAGTTTTTACTTGTAATTTTCTATCACATTAATCTTTGTTAAGACTAACCAGAACTTTTATACACAGGATAATTAAACTTATCATCTAAGAATCTGGGTGTGCTACACTGAATGTGATATTTTCACTTTAAATGGCCAAAGACTAAATCTGAGTATCATAAGGAAACTTACTTTATTAGTACTGAATACCTTAAAATTTAAAGTGTAAAATCATGATATCACCAAAGGAGGGGGAGGGAAAGAAGTACAATATCTAGCCCTAAAGAAATAAAGAAACTGAGGTTAAAGAATTACCTTAAAATGATCAAAACAAACTGCTTCAAGCTCACTGAATTACATGAGTTCAAAAGTCAAGTGCAAAAATGTAAGTATTTAAAAACATTCCCAGCCATAAAGAGCGAGAGAATAGATTCATTCATAGGAAAATGGATACATATTGAAGATATACTCCTAAGTGAAATAAATAAGTCCCACATGTGTAAATACCAAATAGTTTCCCTGGTGTGAATATTCTGCAACAATGCATAAGATTCTAATAAGATTACTGACATTTAGAAATGGGAGGAAAGGAGCTAAAGGTGTAGGGAAGGTGTGATACGTAGGGGAAGAACAAAAAGGGAAAAGAAAAAAATGTGAGAGAATGAAAAGATGAAAATAAAGTGTTTGTAGATGGGGAGGGGAGGAGGGGGTGAAGGGAGGGCAGAGGTAAGGGGAAAAAAATGAGAATCAAGACTTGCCATGTAAAGGTACATGATCCCAACAATGAATGTAACTGTACTGTATCCCTAAATGTACCAATAAACTCAATAAAAAAAAAAAAAAAAAAAAAAACATTCCCAGAGAAGATTCACTATTGATAATAAAGCTGAAAACATTTTGCCATTTATTTTTTAAAAGTAATATTCTGAGTAGTGACAAGAATTAAAATTAGGAAGAAAAGGGCTAACGGTGTAGGGGAAGTGGGAAGAGTAGGGGAATGGAAATAAGGGAAAAGAAAAAAAAATGAGAAAATGAAAAATGGAAATAAAGTGTTTGTAAATAGGGAAGGGAGGAGGGGGAGAAGGGAGGGCAGGGTTAAGGGGAAAAAATGAGAACCAAGACCTGTCATGTAAAGGTACAAGATCCCAATGATGAATGTAACTGTACTGTATACATAAAATGTACCAATAAACTCAATGAGAAAAAAATAAAATCGTGACTTACCAGTTGAAATAGGTTTTCCTGCTACATGATAAAGTCGACGTTGCACCACTTTTAAAATGCATACATAAAATATTTTAGGAATACACTGAGCAGTTGCTTCCTTTTTCAGACCTCTGAATGAACTTGATGTCTATTTTTCTAAGTGCCCAGAAATTTGGATCTAAAGTGAAAACAATATAACACTTGTTGTAAACTTTTCTTCTAGAAAGTCCCGTTGCTCAGCCTGGACCCAGGCATGTGCTGGAGAGAGGCTGGTCGATGCAGACAGGGTACAACTGGATAGAGGAATGACTTCTGACATTCGAGAGCTCAGAAAGACAATGATAGCTGTCAATTCATTGCATATTTATTTTTTCCCATTAGTGGAGTACTACTCGGCCGTAAAGAACGAGGAACTAGAGACATTTATAGCTAAGTGGATGCACACTGGGGCCATACTTGTGAGTGAAATAAATAGGATACACTTGAGTAAATGCTGAATAGTTAGTTTCTCTGGTATGAAAAACAAAGTGTAAATAAGGTTCAAATGGTATCATTCATTGCATATTTCTAAACAGAGAGTAGAGTGGATTTGGAATGTTCTAGCTCAAAGAAATGATGAATGTCTGAGGTGGGGGACATAGCAGCTCCCCTGACCTGGTCATTACACCTGTGTACACGTACCAGAATATTGCCCTGCTCCACACAGGGATGTCCAACAATCCTGTATCAATTTCACATCAAAATTAAACGTTGATATAAGATTAGTTCAAGAACAAGTAACATTTCTGATTACATACTATATGTTAAGTAACTTTCCAAGTTTCTAAGGTAAGTCAATCATTTAAGTTCATGGCAAATTATAGTTATTTTACAGCTGAGAAAACAGGCCCAGAGAGTTTTGGAAACTTTCAAAAGGTCGCATGGGTGGCACACAGCAGAGCTTGAGTTCTGCTCCAGGCAGGCTGGCTCTAGAGGTGTGGTTTGCTCTCTCCTTCTTCCCTCTCTTCCTTCCTCTCTTCCTTCCTTCCTTCCTTCCTTTCTCCTTTCTCTCTCTCTCTCTCTCTCTCTCTCTCTCTCCTCTCCCTCCCTTCCTTCACTTGCAAAGCCTCTGAATAATTCAGATGCTGACCTTTGCCCCAAACCCTGCATTTCAAGCAACTGGTGTCCGCTGCATGGGTCCTGCGGTGGCCCAGGCATGACTGGGAAGCAGAGATCCTCCTGCACTGGTTGGTTTTCAATCTCTATTTGCCAGCCTCTGGAGGGCTTGGTTGTCAGCTTCATTCGTTCTTGATGTGAGATGCAGTAGCTTTTGCTTCCTTAGCAAAGTTTGCCCCTCAGCCTGACTTCATCAACCCACCTGCATCTCTTTCCTACTCTTGGGCTTTTTGTGAACTGCTCGATTTCCGTGAAGGCAATTGATTCCTACTGACAAAGTGGCTGAATGCCTGGTAACACCCTGTTGGCCACTGCTTTAAACTGGCCGTTTTCTTCCTTTGTTTCACTGCTAGGAATGTGAGGCTTTGTGGAGCTGAAGCGACGGGGACGACAGAACTGGGGACCTGCCAGCCTCTCACTAATGGCCCTACCTCTGCTCATTCTCCAGATCCCTCCCAGGAAAGCCCCTAGGCTCAGCCTCGGAGAGCCCTGCAGAATGAGGCTTCCACCGGGAGAGTGAGCTCTGAGTGGTGGCCATGCCGAGGGTATAAATGGTGCCAATTTGCGAGGAACTGTCTGGAAGCTCCACTAATCCCACCTCTTTCAATGAACAATGATGATTACCCTGAGTGCACCCCAGAGCCGCTTCCCTGAGATTCTGTCCAGGGGCTCATTTCTACCCCTCCATTCACGGTGGCTGCTCACTCAGCCACTCCAAACCCAGCATCTTCCTGCCAGTGGGGATTACGTCTCAGGTTCATGCTGACCTGTTTTGAAAATGAGAGGAGAAACAGAAGTACAGCTGAATAGGGAAAGAAAATCACTCAGACATCTTTTGACCTAAAAGGTGCTGTAAAGACTTAAGTTGTTATTATTCCCAAGGCTTAAAACAGCCTCACTGTCATCATGCTGGGTTAATTGTGCTCAAGATCCCTGCATGTTTTTGTGCCTACCGCTCCATGCCACATCCACGTGGAATGACGTACAGTGACCCAGCCGTGCTGGCTTCAACAGACAGCTCTTTATGGAAATGTTCTGTGAAAGAAGAGAACTCCGGGATTAACCATTGTTCCAAATGGCCCCCTTGGCAAGTGAGAAACAAATGGAATCCAAATGAAGTTTTACATCATCATTGCTGGTATTTATGCAATTCAGTGTGGAAATGTTGGAAACTGATCTCCACGGACATTTCTGGCTTTAGGCAGGCTGTGTAGGCAACAGTCGATTATTTTCTCATTAAATATCGTGTTAGATTTTGTTTCATTGATGCCCAGCATGCAGGGAGGCGGCAGAAATGTAGTTGATGCTCTTGGGAGATGGACAGAAGGATGCAAAGCTCTCACAGCAATAGATTCCTTGTAGAGCCTTACACAGGAATGGAATCAGAGCTATAATGAGGGATAAATAGTGCTTTTGTTTTGGTTTTTGGTTTTTTGAGACAGGGTCTCACTATGTAGTCAAGACTGACCTGGAACTCACTATGTAGCCCAGGCTGGTCTCGAACTCACAGCGATTCTCCTGCCTCAGCCTCCCGAGTGCCGGGATTACAGGCGTGCGCCACCACACCCAGCTTTGAGATAAATAGTATTTTTATGGGGAAAGGTTAAGGAATATACAGAAGAAAACAGTGAAGAATTGTTTTTTTTAACTATGTGAATCATTTTTTAAAGAAAATTTAAGCCTGAAAAAATGTAACAGGTGAATTAAATAGAAATGACTCTCATTTATTTATTCAACAAGCTTTTATTGAATGTTCCACTGTGTACCAGGCTCTACAATGTATTAAAACACTTCATCTTTGACCTTGAGGGATCTATATAGTCTGAGCCTCAAATGAACTTCCAATGAGTGGCAAGCCATTCACATCCTCTGTTTTTCTCCCTCACGTCTCTCTCTCTCTCTCTCTCTGTCTCTCTCTCTCTGTCTGTCTCTCTCTCTCTCTCTCTCCCTTCAGGCACGTTTTGGGAAACTAAATAAATAAATGCAGGTAGAAATTTTAATATTTCTGTCCTCAAGCCTCTGTCCTCCCACCCTCCCATGATCTAGCCCACATAAGTTAAACAGCGCAGCAGAGGCTTTGTGCCTGAGTCACTGCCTCAGGTCTCCACGGCCCTATGCTCTGAGCTGGCAATCTGTGCTGGAGTTAGCTGCAAGGTGGCACTCTTCTCTGCTCCTGGTACTGCTGGAGTTTTGTGTCTTGAAGCTGGATCTCCTACTTTGTTTTGCTTTGCTCATACTTTTAAAAAATCAGCTTTATTGGCCTCTGAACTTTTACTTTTGTCAGGCTACTGCTATTAGAAATGCAGTTGGATGAAGGATACAGGAAATTCATTTAGTGTACACAGTAAGTTCAGGGTAAGTGGCTCAGGGCTGTTTTGTGTCTTTAGTAATGCCATTGGGCACTGACCTGTCTCCAGATTTTGCTCTGCTTTCTATGCATTTTTTAAAGCGAATGATATCAATACAGAATAATGAGTTTGATTTTAGGAAATTGGCACATGCCTTTAGCAATTTAGCATATCTTGAATATTTAATTTTGCTACTCCCCTCTTGTGTTCCCCCTTCTTCCCATCAAGCTCTTCCCTGTTCTCCAAAAGTCTACCTGTAGTTTCCTGTCATCTCTCCTTTATTTTATTAGTTCATTATTTATTTAGATTTCTTATATAAGAGGAACCATGGGATATTTAGCTTCTGAGTCTGGCTTATTTCACTTATCATGATGGTCTAGAGTTCCATCCATTTCTCTACACATGACAATACTTTATTTTTCTTTTTGGGATAATAATGTTCCATTGGGTATATATACCACATTTTCTTTATCCATTTACCTGATGACCAACCTGTAGTTCCTGCATGTTGCTGGGAATATAAACTAGTACAAACACCAAGGAAATCAGTATGAAGAGTCCTCAAAAAACTAAAAAAAAAAGGAATTCCATTGGATCCAACTATGCCTCTCCTGGGCATATTCCTGAAAAAACTAAACACAGCAGCTTTAGTGACATACACATACCCATGTTGACAGCTGCACACATCTTTGTATTCTTTTATCCTATTTATCCTTGTCTCACAATTACCATCTATTCCAATGTTCTGTAGAGTTTTTATTATAATAAAACTTTTATTATAATAAAATGGGTGGTGGACCTTGTCAAATGCTTTCTCTGCATGTATTGAGATGATCATACGGTCTTTGTGATTGGCTATGTAATATGGTGTATTACATTTGTTGATCTGTGTATGTGGAACCATTCCTGCATTACTGGGATAGATACTACTTGGTCATGGTGTATAATATTCTTGATGATTTGCTACGTGCTATTTGCCAGTATCTTATAGAGGATTTTTGCATCTGTGTTTATTAGGGAGATTGCCCTGTAGTTCTCTTTTTTGGTTGAATCCTTCACTGGTTTTGGTACCAGGGTAACACTTCCAGGAATGAATTTGGGAGTATTGCTTCCCTTTCAATTTTATTAAAAAGTGAGAAATAGTGGCCTTAGATCTTCTCTAAATTTCTTGTAGAATTCAGCAGTGAATCCATCAGGGCCTGGATTTTTCTGTGTTGGTAGGTTTTTAATTACAACTTCATTTTCATTGGCTGATATTTGGTTACTTAAAATTTTTATATCTTCTTGATTCAACTTTGGTAATTCATATGTATCTAGAAATCTGTCCATTTCTTCTATGTTTTCCATCTTATTAGAATAAAAGTAGGTATTGATAATCTTCTGGATTTCTGCAGGATCTACTTTGATTTCACTCTTTTCATTCCTAATTGCCTGAATTTAAATCTTTTCTTGACTTTTTTTGATAAGGTTGACTAAAGTTTTGTCAATTTTATATAACCTTTCAAAGAACCAACTCTTAGATTCACTGATTCTTTGTATTTGTTCTTAGCCTCCATTGCATTAATTTCTGTTCTAATCTTTAAAATTTCTTCCCTTATATGAGTTTTGGGCTTGACCCAATCTTCTTTTCCTAGAAGCTTGAGGTTCAATATTAGGTTGTTTACTTGAGTTTATGCTATTTTTCTGATATGAGAATTTATCAGTATGAATTTTCTTCATAGGACTGCTTTCATTGCATCCCATATGTTCTGGTATGTTGTACTGGTATTATCATTTAATTGTAAAAACTGTCATTTCTTTTTTATCTGTGATCCATTGGTTATTCAGTAAGGTGTTATTTAGTTTCCATGCGTTTATAAAATTTTTGTGGTTATTTTTGCCATTGAGTTTCATTGCACTATGGTCCAATATATGCATGGGATAATTTCAATTCCTTTGCATTTACTTAAGCATGTTTTATGAGCTAATATGTGGTCTATTCTGTAGAATGTCCCATATGCAGCTGAGAAGAATGTGCATTCTATTGTGGGGTGGAACATTCCATAGATATCTACTAAGCTCATTTGTTCAGAAGTTTGTTTCAGTTCTGATATTTCTTTGTTCTCTTTTGTCTAGTTGATCTATTTGTTTTTTGCTACTGGGGATTGAACTCGGACCTTGCACTTGTGAGGTGGGTGGTGGCATCACTAAGATAGGTCTCCAGCCCTGATTTGTCTATTTGTGACAGTGGGGTACTGAGGTCCCTATTACAATTATATTAATGCTTATTTGATTTTTTCATGTCTGTTAATTTTTTTTATATAATAGAGTGTGCTAGTATTTGGTACATATGTATTTATGATTGTTACCTCTTGGATTGCTTCCTTTACAATAATGTAGTGACCTTTGTCTCAATCAGTCTTGGCTTGAAATCCACTTTGTCTGCAAATAGAATAGCTACCCCTGCTTTTCCAGATTCCTGCCACATGGAGTACTGTTTTCCATCCACTGACTTTACAATCTATGAATGTCTTTTTTAATTAAATGTGTTTCTTGTATAAAGCATATTGTTGGATCTTGCTTCTTGATCCATTCTACCATTTCTTTCTTTTGATTGATGAAGTGTGACCATTTATGTTGATGATTTTAACTAATACGTATTGACTTATCTTTGTCAGGTTACTTTCCTGTTGTTGGTTTCCTTTCCTTCCCCTTTGTTTAATATTTGCCTTGCCTGGTGGTTTTATTCTGTTGGGGTTCATGGTTTTGTAATCCTTGTTCTCTCTTTTTAGAATGTCCTTCAGAACATTTTGGAGTGACGGTTTGATGGTCATGAGTTTCTTCACATGTTCTTTTTCATGGAAGACCTGTTCTTTGTCCATAAATTTTGAAAGTGTTTTGTGGAGTACATCAATCTGGGTTAGAGGTTGTTTTCTTTAGGGCTTGAAATGCTTCACTCCAAGCTCTCCTTGATTTCAGGAGAAAGGAGAAGTCTGCTGTGATTCTGATGGGTTTTCCTATATTTGTTTCTTTTTACTAACAGCTTTTAATATTCTGTTTTTGTGTTGAATTCTGGAATCTTAACTATTGTATCCCTTCATGTAGCTTTTAAAAAAATTATGGCTAATTGGAGTTCTATATGCCTGACTTATCTGTATGTCAAATTATATTTCCGTTCTTGATAACCTTTCTGCCATTACTTCTCTGAACATGTTTTTTATGTCATTTGTGCTATCTTCTTCATTTTAATTGACTCCAATCTATCTTACGTTATTCTTCCTTGCATCTTGCAGCAGTTTTTGGATTGACTTTTCTTGGTCCTTTATTTTTAGATATGATGATGGCTAACCACAACCAAATCTTCTACATCTGACATTCTTCAGTCCTCAAGTTGCTTCAATCTGCCAGGTATACTTTCAGTGAAAAATTTAAAGTCCTGGATATTTGTTTCAAACTGTTTCATGGATTCCATTTCTTTCCTATGTTGGGCATTCGTAGTTTCCACCATTTTCCTAATTTCTTCTAATTTTTCATCTGTATCTGCTCTAGAATTACTAACAACATCCTTCATTATGATCTCTGTAGTTATCTGAGAAATTATTTCTAAGATTTTTTTTGAGATATGATCTCCCTATGTATCCAGGCTGGCCTCATGGTGATGACCCTCACCTTCTCAGCTTCCCAGTTGATTTTTTTTAGAGTCTTTAACAATTTTTTTCTTTTTATTGAGTTTATTGGTACAATCTAGGTATACAATACAGTTACATTCATATTGGGATTCTGTACCTTTACATAATAGGTCTTGATTCTCATTTTTACCCCTTGTCCTTGCCCTCCCTTCACCCCCTCCTTCCCTCCCCATTTATAAACACTTTATTTCCATTTTTTTAGTTTCTCATATTTTTTCCTCTCCCTTATTACCTTTCCCCAACCCTTCCCACTTTCCCTACACCTTTAGCCCTTTACTTCCTATTTCACATTATTAATTATCTCATTAAGATCCTGTGTACTATTATAGTTTTTCACACCAAAGAAACTATTCGGTATTTCAGTTAAAGAAATCTCTGTATGAATATTAAAAATAGGGAATCCTAAAATAAAACTAAAAAGGAAAGTAAAAGAGGAAAGGCAATGATGTAAGATTAAAATAATCCTTAACTCTGGAGATGAAAATGGTCCCTGAACATATTTAAATTGCTTCTTGCTCTTGTAGTCTTATCTTATTCTTTTTTTCATTATTTAGAGAATACTTTATTAGTTTCTGT
>NW_022900949.1:34893950-34929745 GCF_012274545.1 Fukomys damarensis
ACAAAACAAAACAAAACAACAACAAGAAAAAAACAAAGGAAAGAATAATATCCAGAAAACAGCAAAGTTCTGCTGCTGTTGTGGTACCTGGCACCATTTTTTTTATTAGCATCTTAATCATCATCTGGAAAGAGAACATTCTAGAGTAAAATCATTAAATATAGCTCTGATAAAGCATGGTCACTACTATGTATCAAAAAGCAGGTGCAAGATATTTTACATTCACAGAGGTATGATACAGTACCGTCCTACATCAATAATGCTACAATCAGTTTTGGTTTGAAATTTGCTTTGTTTGCAAATAGGATTGCTACCCCTGTTTTTTTCTGGGCTCCTGTCCCATGGAGAATTGTTTTCTATTCTTTCACTTACAGTCTATGGACTTCTTTTTGCACTAGGTGTATTTCTTGCATACAACATATTGTTGGATTTTGCTTCTTATTCCATTTTGCCAGTCTATTTCTCTTGATTGGCAAGTTGAGGCCGTTGACATTGCTGGTTATAACTGATATGTACTGACTTATTATTGACATGTTATTGGCCTTTTGTTTACTCTTTTTACTTTTTCACCTTCTCCTTTTAGTTTCTTGCCTTGCCTATTTGATTTGCTCTGTTGGGCCTCATGGTGTTGTTGCCTTCATTGTCCTTTTCTAGGATCTTGTTTAGAATTCCTTGTAGAGCTGGTTTGCTATTCATGTAGTTTCTCACGTGTTCTTTGTTGTGGAAGTGTCTTATTTCCCCATCCATTTTGAAAGAGAGTTTTCAGGATACATCAGTCTAGGATGGAGGTTGTTCTCTTTTAGTACTTGAAATATCTCATTCCAGGCTCTCCTTGCCCCAAGGGTTTGTGTTGAAAAGTCTGCTGTGATTCTGATGGGCTTTCCTTTGCATGTGATTTGTTTCCTTTTTCTTACTGCTTGTAGTATTTTATTCTTCTGTTGGGTTTCTGGGATCTTGATTATTATATGTCTAGGCGTAGATTTTTTTTGATTGTAGCTAGTTGGGGTCCTATATGTCTCAGTTATCTGAATGTCAAATTCTTCCCCTCTGTTTGGGAAGTTTTCTGTCATTAATTCTACAAACAGCTTTTTTAAGTCATTTGTATTTTCTCCCACTACTTCATGGATTCCTATCAGTCTCATGTTATTTTTCTTTGCATCATCTAGGAGTTGTTGAATCGATTTCTCATGATCCCTTACTGTTTTTAAGAGACCTCTCTTTTCATGGTCACTGACTGCAATCTTATCTTCTATATCTGAGAGTCTATCTTTGCATTTTTTTGTTCTGTTGTATACACTTTTAATGGAGTGTTTAATCTCCTGGATATCTGTTTGAAGCTGTTTTATGGATTCCATTTCTTTCCTATGTTAGTCATTTATTTTTTCCATTTCTTTCTTATGCTGGGCCTTCATGGCTTCTATCATGGTCCTGAGCTCATCTATTTTTTTGTCAGTTTCTGCTCTAGAGTCTTGAATCACGACTTCCATTTTGCTCACTATCTCTATGGTTATCTGGGAAATTATTTCTGTTTTGAATTTTTCTAGAGCCTGATTGATCTGTTTTGCTACTTCCTGTGCTTTGAGTTCAGGATGTCCTGGTGGTTCACTATCGGCCTTTTCATCCTCATTTGCCCTACTGTTTGCCATTGGTGAACTGGAAGTCTGTCCTTGTTTCTTGCTTAAGTGTTTTCTCATTTTTACTTTTGTTGTTGGACTGTCCTTGGTTTAATTTCTGGGTTATATCTTCCTGATATAGTTGAGCCCTACCTTCTGTGTCTCTAAAGACCCACAGACATTCTCATCTTCATAACATCAGAGAAAACAGCTCATCTAATCAACTGCAATGCTTTATCCCAACTGATACAATCAGCAACACATTAAGATCAAGCACAACTTGGAAACTGACCACCTGTGGTAGTCACTAGTCTATCACCCTTAAATCATTTGAATTAAATTAAAATCAAGAAGCAGTCCAGAACATGTCTGCAGTGAACAAAATTTCAATATAGTATATTTACCATTTAATGGCTCAGACAGAGTGAGGATGCAAGACCCCTGGTCTCAGTTAGCTAATGACTGAACCCCATTATGCTGACTGATCTCGGGCTGCAAGGCCCAGACTGAGTTACTCAACCTTCTGAATGGTTGAATTCCACTACTGTTTTGTTCTACTACAGGTTTCCCACACCCTTTCTTTAAAGATGTTCAAATTTGGGAACTCAGAAAAATACCCTTGATGACCACCTCTGCCTCTGCAGGGTGGGTCCAAAGACTGGCACAGTCAGGAGGTCTGAGAGTGTGTGCATGGAGAGGGGGTGTTATGGGGGTTCAGGGGCACCCACGCGGCTACCTCCCAGTGCTGGAGAGATGGTGTCTGGGGCGGGAGCAGGTGTGTTTCTCCTTTCCTGCGGTGGATCAGGGCCCAGGCTACCTCCCAGTGCTGGAGTGATGGCGCTGGGGCAGGAGCAGGTGTGGCTCTTTTTAGAGCTTTATTCACATGCTTTGTTGCTTCTGCTGTTACCACTTCAGAGAATTCAAGTAATTGGCTTTTGAATTGTTCCACCTCATTGTCCGTGAGTCTGCCTTTGGTGAACTGGAATCCTGGAATTGCATCTTTCTTCTATATCTTCTCATTTTATATTTTATATGTGTTTTAGTTTAATTCCTGGGTTGGTGCTTATAAATGGCTTATGGCAGGTAACTTTATTGCTAGTATCAAGAACCCTTAGAAATGACTACTTTTCAGAAATGTCTTGCAGGTATAACTGGCATTTTGGTTGTGAGTCTGCTGCAAGACTCTTCAGTTTATTGAGGATGGGAAGTTGCTGCCTGTTCTTCCTAGCCCTTGGTTCTTTGGCACTGGCCTATAATATTGTTTATGATCCTCAGGCAATTTCCATCTTGGCATACCAGGAAGAGCAACTGATTAGAACAATTATGTCACCCTGGCTAAAGTAGTACAATCAGTAATAATAATAGCATCAAACACAGCCTAGAAAATGATAAACTGTGGTAACTATTAATTTATCACCTTTAACCATATGAACTATATTTGTGGTTACATAACAAAATATAAATCCAAACAGAAAATTGTGTATATTAAATATGCTCTCAATATGGAAATTTTCCCCTTAGAAGAGAGCATTTAAAAGGGGTTGGGGGGAAAATAAAGAAATAGAAGATGAGAAAGCAATTAAAAGCAAGGCTGGAGGACAAAGGAAGATTACAAAAACTTTAGGAAACTCATGAAGAAGACAGAATGGAAAGAAGAAAGCAAGAAATAAAAATGAGATGGAGCACAACAACAATAACAGGAGAACACTAGAAACAATGTCCACATTCATTTAAAAACAACAATCAAGGAAAAATAAGAAAGAAAAGGAGAAAAGTAATGTCCATGTCATGTCTCTGGTGTCACTTGTAGATAGAGTGGGCAGACAGAATCCAGAGCCATGTTGATCAATCCCAGCAAGCCATCAGTAGATTTACAATATGCCAGTGGATAATCCCTACCAGTCTGCTCCTTTAGTTCCATTGGAGTTTAAACTGCTTTTTTTTCTTCTCTTTTTGTACTGGGGATTGAACTTGGAACCTTGTGCTTACAAGGCAGATGGAGAAACCACTGAGCTAAGTCCCTGGCTCTGAGTTGGTTTTCTTGCTGTAAGGCTGGAACTTGAGATGCTTATCCTGCAAGACTGCAGGTGCCTCCTGCTAGCTTGAACTCCGTTCCCTGCTAGCTTGAATTTGGCTCCTTGACCTCCTGTTGATTTGAACTCAGATTTGCCTCACCCTGACACTGGGAGTTGCTACATGGAGCCAATCTGCAGCTGATCTGTGTTCTGAGATCAGCTGGTCCCTCTTCAAAATGGTGTCCAGTTAATTGCCTCATACTGGGGACATCTGAATTGCAGTAACTAACCAGCCACTGCAGTGTGCTGTGTCCACTGCTCTGTTCCTCTGGTACATTTCTCCATGAAGCCTCTGGGGTCACCAGTAGTAACTATGCATCTGCAGGTTTGTGCTGCCCTTCCCACAGAGTGGCCAAGGGCTGAGGGAGAGAGTATCACTTGCCACCTCCTTCTTCTGTGTTGATGTCCCTCTCTTCACTCTCCCTGTGGGCTTCAATTCTCACTTCAGAGCCTTTCTGGGTCCCGTAAACTTACTTCCTTCTTCTTCTCACCTCCATGTCACTATATTCCAGCATCTGGCCACAAATCTTGGAGAGGCTCTTTCTCTGCTGTTCACCATTATGCCATCTTCCTGGAAGTCAAAATCAATATTTTAAAATATGTATTTGGATTTGGCTTACTTAGTTTGGAAACCTATAATAAATTTAAACTATGGATTGCACAACAAATACTTATTTATCACTATTTTATCAGTCAGAAACCCCAAATCAGGGTACCATAAGATCTAACCTTTGGTGAGGAGACTTTCTCGCTCATACAAGGGATGATCAAAACTTATAGTAAATGTTTTCATTTTAAAATTTTACAGTCCAAGACAGAGTCCCAAGAATGAGGTGATAAGTGTGTTTTAAGCTAGTGGGAATTTTTTAGTATTTTGAGGGAGATTGATGGCAATGTGTCTTTTACTGTAGCAAATTTTAAAAATATTTACTGTATTTTTTAGCATGTCTTGTGGGGAGCCACCTTCTCACTATATCTTCATAGGATGGGGATTGAAGGGAAAAGAGGGAGAGAAGAGAAAGAGAGAGAGAGAGAGAGAGAGAGAGAGAGAGAGAATATTCTACACCCTTAGGACCTTAGGTAATCCTAATCATCTCCTGAAAGCCCCACCTCCAAATAACATCCCAGTGGAGGACAAGGGTTCAACATGTATGTTTTGAGGGAACACAAACATGCAGTCCACAATAGAACCTTTTAAAAACAGCAGATTTTCTTGAAATCCAAAGAAAATAAGCATTCTTCAAGTTCCATTGTAGATCCTGGGATCAAACTAAAGTTTAGTTCCATGGGAACAAACTAAAAATAAAAGATGAATATAAATCAGTTGAACTGAAAACAAACATTTGAGTGCTGGTTCTTGCTAGACTTGCTATATCTTCCCTCACACTCTCAGGGTTTCAGCTATCATACTCTTCAGCTGAGACTTTTTACAGTGTTATCAGCAATGCTCTCATATGTACCTCCCAGTCAAAAGATACACATTTGCTTAGAAAATACACTTGTTTTTCAAAATAAGACATAAACAAAATAATCTGCTTTTAATTGTTAATTCATAGAAATCAATGAAAATATATCACTTTCCTCTTTTTGGTCATCCTGCCAGGTGTCTTAGTTGTGGGAGCACAGATGCCACATGCCCATATATGCAGGTTTTGTGTCCACAGATTCAATTGAGGACTGAAAATATTTAAAAAAAAAACATTGTGTCTATACTGAGTACATATAGTGCTTGTGTCTTTTCCTGTGATTAGTCTCTAAAATATAGGGTTACTACTGTTTACATTGGCACTAGGTTAAGTTATCTTACAATGATTTCAGTCATCTCAAATATGGCAGCAAACTTATGGGAGTCATGCTGTGTGTTATCATCGAAGGCTCTAAAAGGTTCATCATTAGTGGCCTAGGTAATATACAAATACTCTGCCATTTGAAAACAAAAACAAAAACAAAAAACAAACAAACAAAAAAAGCCAGTCATGGTGGCACATGCCTGTAATCCCAGCACTCAGGAGGCTGAGGCAGGAGGATCACTATTAGTTCGAGCTTGGGCTACATAGTGAGTTCCAGGTTAGTCTCAACTACATAGTGAGACCCTGTCTCAAAAACAAACAAACAAAAAAAGCCAGTCATGGTGGCACATGCCTGTAATCCCAGCACTCAGGAGGCTGAGGCAGGAGGATCACTATTAGTTCGAGCTTGGGCTACATAGTGAGTTCCAGGTTAGTCTCAACTACATAGTGAGACCCTGTCTCAAAAACAAACAAACATTCTGCCATTTGATATGATCGATTTGAGATCTTTGTGTTGTGTGTTGTGTGTGGGAACTGTGTCCTAGCACACCAATATCCTGTGCACTCTGAGAGTTTTCTCAAAACTCAACCTTCCTTGTTCAGTTTACAAATGAAAGGTGTTTTTGTTTTGTTTTAGTTTGAGTACCATTTTTTTTCCCCTGGGTCTGACTTTGCCTTCCTTTGGACCAAGAAAGATGGTGCTTAAGACTCAGCAAGATTAAATTTGAGAGTGACAGCTTTTTGGGCACTCTAATCCATCACATAGGAGAACCCAATTACCTTAGTGATCATTGACTAACTACAGTAAGAGAATCTCCACAGTGTTGTCCTTCTAAGCCAAGGCCAAGTCCAAATAAAGCTTCCAGCTAACCAAGGCAACCCACCATTTCATGCTCCATTTGCAATGACATCCTTTAGAAGTCAGCTGCTCTATTTCACTTGTTTTCAACAGAAAGACCAATATGAGGGCACAGTCACTTGTTCATTTGTAATATTCTAGTTCTTACAATGGTTGGCACATGTTCCTGTGCTTACACGGATGTTTTCACCCACAGTTTCATGGAAGACAGATTTAATGATTAGTCAGAGTGATTAGTCAGAGTGAGCTAATAGGGCTTCTCTGTGTCTAGAATGAAATGAATCCAGCCAGAGAAGGGAGTCCAAGTCTTTCCCCACAACACATGCATAACTATGGCTGGGAAAAGGCATATTGTGATAGCATGCACCTTATGCAATGGGATATACCTAAAGCACATGACACTGAGGGCTACCTAATAAATGTGATATACCTTGCCATGATTATCATTATTACATGGAGGTCCAAAACAAAGGAGATGACATTCTTCAGGTGAAAATGTTTATTGAATAAATGCCATTTGACCTGGGTTATAGAGAATGAACAAAGGTTTTCTAGAGGGGACCATGTTGGGGAGAGGATCCCTGGGAAACAGAAGCATATGCAAAGTCTCAGCAGTATTGTATGGCTGATGCTAAGTCTGTATCAAGGTGTGGGAAGGTGAGAGACTGAACACGAAGCTGAGGTGTGGGCCTATGTAGTGGGCCTCATGCACTATGTAAAGGAATGCGGCCCTTAAGAAATCTGCACAGAGAGGGAAGCATTGGATTCATCTAAGTAGGAATCACTGGATCCAATTTGTGTTTTTGAAAACTCACTGTGGAACCACCATAAACAAAATGTATTGTAATGGAAGAAAACTGCAGTATCCTTCATTGTTTTCTAGGTTCTGGGTACCAGAGATAAAAATATGTGTAGGAGATTATCATAACTTTTAAGGGTCTGGAAATTTTCAGAGAAGAGTGAAATACATGAACTTAAATATAGTACCATCTGATGAGTATTACCTTGCAGTGTGACTGTAGTGTTATAGGACCAGCTGTGGAAAGACAAGTAACTGCTAGGAAGGTGGGAGCAGATGTGGTGACCATGGACAGCTCCAGGGGAGGTGGCCTCTTATCTGCACAATTGCCTCCTATGTTCATGGACAGTACATGTCCAAAGTGGTTTGAGATTTTGTGATGAGAGAACATGTAGAAAGAAAACTTGAAAGTCTGAATGCCACATATTACCATTGGCCTTTATTCAGTTAGAAGTAGGGAATTACCCAAGATTTCTAAAATATGGGAAAAATATTCATCTTGAGGAAAGTTTTGGGCTTTAGAGACTGCAAAACATGGATTCAAATCCCAGCATAGCCATTTGCAAACTGAGTAAATTGAACAAGTCTCCAAATCTTTCTAAGCCTCAGTTTCCACATGGGGATGATAAAAGAACTCACTTATCTTGTCAAAATTGGTGAAGATTAAATGAATGCATGCATGGAGTACTTGGTAGAATATGGTGTCTGGGAAGTAATGTGAAATGAATAATTCTGATTATTTTTTATCTACATCCCTGCTTTTTAAATATAATTCTGGCAGGTGTTTAGTACCAGATTCAAAGTAATAAGACTAGGAAGAGATTGTGAGAAGCCAGGCAAAGTTCAGAGCAGGTGGGTAGAGACAGAATATCCAGAAAGGCAGGATAGGGTGTACTGAGGCACAGTTCAGTGACAGAGGGGATGAGATGTGGCTGATTAAAAGGTAGCATGAGGGTATAGGGATTAAAAGGAGATTGTGGGATTTATGTCAAAAAGTCAACATTTTAATCTAGGCTTTTAAAACAGATAGTCAAGCTAGCATTTGAAAGACAAGAGGAAAAACTGCAACACGAATTAGATTTTGAAACATAAGATGCATGAAGACAGTCAGATGGAGGGATGGGGGATTAGGGAAGAGTCAGGGGGAAGATGGTGACACAGGTTATTGTGACTTGTGTCTAGATGGCCCCCCAAAGCCTCATGTGGTCATAGGTGGGACTTTTTCAGTGGTGGCTGGATCTAGGGTGTGTGATGCTGGGATCAAGGGTATGTGATTACTAAATTAGTTGACTAAATTGGCATAATTGAGTGTGGATAATGGGAAGGCCCATGCTGGGTGTGAGTGCTACCTACTCTAAGGATGTGTAGCCTGGATATGATATAAGGAACAGAAAGAGCATTATTGTTTGTTGCTTGCTGCTTGCTGCTTGCTTCTTTGCTGCTTTGCTGCTTTGTTGCCTTCTGCCTGCCATGAACTGTTTTTCCTCTGCAATCCCCCTCTGTGATGCCATCCTGCTACAGAGACATCTGGTTATGGACTAAAACCTTTATCAATAATAGTAAGCTAAGCCAGGTGTGGTGGCACATGCCTGTAATCCCAGCTCATAGGAGGATGAGGCAGGAGGACCAGTGTGAGTTCGAAACCAGCCTGGGCTACATAGTGAGTTCCAGGGCAGTCTCAACTACATAGTGAGACCCTGTCTCCAAAAAAAAAAAAAAAAAAAAAAAAAAAAATGGTAAGCTAAATAAAGCCTTCCCCCTTTAACTTTGGGTATTGGGCATTGGGTATTTTGTCTCAGTAAAGAGAAAAAAGTAACTAAGACACAGGCCTAGAGGGGAAAAGAGAGATCTGAGCTGGAAATATATATTTTGGAATGAGTTATAAGTACATTATAGGGTTTTACTATAAAGCTAGAGAATATTTTAAGCTAAGGGTCAAGACAACCTTTGTTGCAACTTTTTTACTCTTCCAGGGCAGCCATGGACAAAAATCTAAAAGAATAAGTATGTTTGTGTTCCAATAAAACTTTATTTATGAAAATAGGATAATGGAGAGATTAGTCCATGGTTTGTACATGGTCAGCTCTTGTAATGGTAAAGTTATAGGAGTAGAGGAATTTATGTAAGGATACAGAGTACAGCAAAGCAGAGGCTGGAGCAGGTAAACGATAGTGTCTGAGTAGGTGAGCGGGGTGGGGGTAGGTCTAGGAAGTTGGGTATGGCTGTCTTAGTTTGGACCTGACAGCGCTAGGAGAAGATACTGAAACTAAGACTTCATGCCCTAGTTACTTAATTATAAAAGAAGGCCTGTCAAGAGGTGGTAAGGAAAGGAAGGGCCATGCTAGCATTTCAGTGATGGTGCCAGCATGCACACTTCATGAGATTTACCAAACTTCATGTGTTCTGATGAAAACTTTCTTTCCTTTTCCCTCCAGCTTCCGGTCATATGCATCTTATTTCTTCCTCCTCCCTTCCTTTCTAAGGTTGTTCTTCCCTGTTCTCTTGCTCCCCACCCCAAACAACCCACAACAATACCAGGCAGGTTACATGATAATCATCAAGCCAGCTATTATGAGCAGTACAAACAAATGACAGATCTCTGGGTGTAGGAAAGTAACAAGAGGCTGATCAGTAGTTCCAGTTATCTTTCCTTCATGTTTATTGCAGCCTGCTGCAGTTATTTCTAAGGGTCTGACATTGATCGACAGCTTCTATTAAGGCCTATCCAGGGCAGCTGGATTGAACAGATACATTAAATAAAGCAGTTATTGCTTTTCATTGCCTTTCCGTAAAATATCACTGCTAAATAGCTTCTGCCATCAGATGCAGTTAGGTACATGGTTTTAATTTGAGGGACTGCTTTATAACACTGCACAATTGACACTGGCCTTTATTTCCCCTACAATAATGATTGTGTACATCCTGGAGAATTGATGGGCTGTCCTTTGAGGTGGAGCTGGGGGGAGGTGGAGAGGAGGGGTGCTGGCTTTGTTGTTCTGCCTCTCCTTTTTACACATGCCAGGTTTGTCACTTGTCTGCAGCACCGGCAGGAACAATGTCAAGGGAGGGCCCTTATCTCAGGATGTTGTAATGTAGGGACTGTAAGCCTTAGCCTGGAGACGAGATAAGCACACCCTTACAAGCAAGAGGAAGCCAGGTGGAGGGGTGTGAGATTGAGACAACAATGGAGAGCTGTCAGGCGGCCCGTACAGCTCTTTCTGGTGCCATGGAAATATATGTATGTGGAATGGTGCATAACAAGCATGAAAATAAAAGTCTGGAATGTTCATCTAATAATGATGTATTTGGAGCCAGATTATGCTGCTCAATGATATTCTTGTTTTATCTCCTGGCTAAATGCTGGGGCAGCTGTGTGCTTTGGCACAGTCTTCTGTCCCTCTTTTTGTGCACTGCATATTAATCCTTTATTGAACTAATTAAATGTGTGCTTAATGGCAATGAGCTGGCCGAATGAATGTACAATTGAATTAGCAGTTATGATTGGGAGCATGCTACAAGATGAACTAAATGCAATTACTGTAGGCATTTCTTTCTCCAAGTCAAATCTGGCTACATGACATGACTTAATTAGAGGTTGTTAGATACACTTACTCCCTGATCTCCTTGTGTGTGCAGCCTGGGTTGCATTTAGTCCCCTCCCTATGATATGCTCCCTGCATCAGCCCTAGTCAGACTCTGCTCAGCCAAGACCCCTGGTTCCAGCTCTTCTGTCATGAAGACGAAGTCTAGCTTTTCATAGACAAAACAGGAGCTCACAACATCTTTGGTGGAAGTCTCCTTTGGTAAAGTCTTTTGATTGCTGGCCCAGCTGTTTGTTCAGGTGAGTGAGGCCCAGAGCCCTGGGAGGACCTGGCAGCTCAGTGGGCTCAGCTGTTTGGATGCCTTGATACCAACAGCAGAGCTTTACCCAGAGAGTGGAGCACACTTTAACCCTTCAGTTTTCCAGGCAATGAAGAGTCCAGGGAAGAGGGCCACTTTCTAGTCCGGAGGCCTCAGGTGGAGAGGACCTGAACACATTGTCAGACTTGAGAGGGATACCAAGGTAGGCAAGCAAGCCTGTGTCCTGTGGCTCAGTGGAGAGCTCTGAATACAAAGATGCAAGTGGTGTGCTGTGCCATCCTCACTGAGAGCGTACATCTCTGCTCTTACATATTTGTTCACTTTATGCTTCTTGATCTTGCCTGCACCAAGAATTCCCTGGAGCACTGTTAAAATACTGATGGTCAGCTCATCAGTAAAGATCCTGCGCATTTATAGCTTCTCCTAGGTGATTTTGATTATACCAAGAACTGAGGATACTAATTTATGTAGGCTAAGATTTCTTTTTGGATTAAAAAAAAATGTGGTCTCCCACCTTTCTTTTTATTGTGCTTCTTGGTACTCTGCCATATCTGTTTTAGAGGGGTGGAGAGCCTGACTTGAGGGGATGAGTAATGGTGGGTGTCAGCAGATGGTACTGGGTAATGGGCAGTGGTTGCCTTCCTTAGTACACAAAGTCATGGCTTCTACTCATCTCATTGTGGAGCCTGGAGCTACCTTGGAAACATGGTGCTAGGATTTATAATTCCATCAATTACTGACCGCCCTGATCTGCCCAACGAGCAAGGGCTCTCATTAGTCGTGCCCCCCTGTTTTGCTTGGAGTTATTTACCAAGAGGCCAATCAATATCCTACAAGCAGACAGTTGGGCAAGGAAGGCCTCATCAATCCATTCCTTTTCCTTTGCTTAAAATGGTAGATAAAAGCCAGAGAGCCACCTCACTCTAAAATTGAAGGCAAAATCTATGGTCACTTTTGAACACTTAGAATGTACATTTTGTTTTATTTTTATTTGAGCATAATGAGGCAGGACTTTTGGTCACCAAGAGCGCCTGGGTCTATTTTACAGCCTTCATTCTCTTTCCCAAGGCCATAAATGAAACCCTTTCAGCCCTAATGACCACAATGACTTTCCTCGATCACGTTATTGCTACTTTGGCACATTTATTGCTTTCACATGCACTAATGGATGAGTTTGGATATGTTAACAATTTATATATCGTTTGATCCTTAAAAAGAAACCCTACCAAACTAACTTAGCCTCTACGATTGAGTAGCTTTTAAGGAGTATAAATGAATTTAATGCTTTAGAAAGAGCTTCTGTAAATTATGAACATGACACCTATTACATTAAGCTGCATTAAGCATTAATACATCTTCATTACTGGCAAGTTGCCCAAACCTCCAAGGTTGAAAAAGCTGCCTGAAAATGTTCAATGTGACAGTCACCTAGGTAAAGATTGATGGTTCTTTTTTGGGGGGAGGGGTGAGGGATGCCTATTGACTAGGTCCCGAGCCTGCTTTCAGACAAAGAAATGTAAGTGGTGTCAACCAGAGTGCCGCAAAGGCTGAGTTTTAATGACCAGGCAAGAACTTCTGTATCCTCCAAGAGCTGGCCTGTTACCATCCCTGGACAATGTCCTCAAGGAGAGATACGCAGGCATCCCAAACTTCTAACTGAAAGGCTGGGGTGTGGACATGATGTTTCATTCTGGGAGAGTTACACTAATTCTCAGTATCATGTCACAGTATAGGACTATTAGCAATGCTTATTGATAATAATGGCTGGTATTTCTTGACTAGCATATGCCAGCACTGCTGAACACTTTGTATGTTTTATGTCATTTAATCTTATTGACTCTGTAAGTTAGGTGTTATTATTTATTGTCCAAGGGTGCTGTGGGCTGCTATAAAAAAATCATGAGCTAGATAATTTAAGACAATACTAATTTATTCTTTCATAGTTCTGGAGACTACAAGTCTGAAATCAAGTCATCACAAGGCCATGCTCTCTCTGAAGGCTTCAGAGGAGAGCGTGTCCATTCTCTTGTGCCCTTCTTCTAGTTGTGGCAATCCTTGGCATGCTGTGTCATGTAGCTGTCTCTACCACTGTCTTTGCATGGTGATCCATAGGTGTCTCTGTATCTGTCTCTTCTTATGAGGACACCAGTCATACTGGGTTAAAGGCCCTTTCTATTCCAGAGTAATCTCATTTTACCTTAAAAAACATACATCTGCAATGACCCCATTTCTAACATAAGATGTGGGGGGCAGCACCTTGAATTTGGTCATTTGCAAATTAAAAAGATCTTATTTCAATAAGACATAGGATTCACTGGTGTTATAATACCTAAGCAGTTGTGACACTTGTAGTTTATTTTGTGTGACTAGAAAGGTAGAATAACTACTACATGTGGAGAAGCATATTAAATTCTCACAGATTCTATTGACCCAGATCTGCTTTATTTGAGTCTTGTCAAAGGTCAATGCTATTAGTAGGTGTAGACCTTAACACGTGCCTTGAAAAATCAGGAGAAGGAGAGTGAACCAGAACACATGGTCCTTAAGCCCAGAAATAATTCCTTTTAACTAGGATGAAAATCCCCAACTGCAGTTGATATTGCCATATTAGAAAGTGAAATATTGGTTCATGGAAAAGTTAAGTATCTTGCTCAAGGGCTGGGGATTTAGCTCAGTGGTGCTGCTGCCTGCCTTGTAAGTGCAAGGTCCTGAGTTTGGTCTGGTACCAATAAATAAGAACAAAAACAAAAACAAAAAAAAAGAATCTTGATCAAGTTCATGGGACTAGTGAGTGACAGAGCTGGGATGTTAATCTTGTCCCACTTCAGAGGCCAACATACTGAATATGCTCCTTTCATAAAATGAGGGAAGTATAGTTGCAAAACAAAATCTCTCATGATACTGTTGATGAGACATAATTACTAATGACCTAGTGTATTTCTACTGTTTTCCTTTAAATTCATAGTTTTTATTGCTCTATTGGAATTAAACTGTGTGATGTTGAACATTTTTATATCACCTTGAATTTCCTTTATATCCACAAGTATTCCCCCTCATTGCCATTTTCCTTTTAATAGAGTTTTGTTTTGTTTTATATGTTAGTGTATAGATATGCAAGATTTTACATGTAATTTTGATTGTGTTTCAGATTATTTACAATATTTTACTCTGACAATAACTCAGCTTGATTTTTTTTTTTTTTGGTTGACTTGGTTAACTTGTCCTCACAAGCAGATATTTATTTTATGCATGTGATTATAAATGGAAATCTATGCTGTAAAAACAGAATAACTTTGTGATCAATTCACAGATTTTGCTATCATACAGATGTGCCTTGAATCTGACTCTGGCCATTCAAATCTAGGATCTTGGACACCAATTTTATGACCAATGAAACAACAGGCTAATATGTGACTGACAATGTCACTGACTAAACTATCAAAATTCTGCTCATAATTTATTTTGCCCATTGTATTTAGGGATGGACATTAAGTTTTTATTTAGTTCTTAGAAATTCAGAAAATACAAAATGTGTGACAAATAAAATAAACATCTCTTGTAACTATACCATGTAATAGTTGTAATTGATGCAAATACTTTCTTATATTTCTTTGCAGTCGCTTTTCTACTTTGTCTGCAAATAAGATTGCTACCCCTGTTTTTTTTCTGGGCTCCTGTCACAAGGAGAATTGTTTTCTATCTTTTCACTTTCAGTCTATGGGCTTCTTTTCTATGTACATATAGATATGTTTAAAATGTGTGAAATAAAATAAACATCTCTTGTAACTATACCATGTAATAGTTGTAATTGATGCAAATACTTTCTTATATTTCTTTGCAGTCGCTTTTCTACTTTGTCTGCAAATAAGATTGCTACCCCTGTTTTTTTTCTGGGCTCCTGTCACAAGGAGAATTGTTTTCTATCTTTTCACTTTCAGTCTATGGGCTTCTTTTCTATGTACATATAGATATGTTTAAAATGTTTTCATATAGCAAATATTAATATAAATCAATCTCTATAGAGGTTGTAATTCTTAATTGTTTCACTTAGCTTTATATTACTATATTATTAAATATTCTTACTGTGTATTTTAATGAGTTGTAAATATATTGTCTTTAGGATATGCCTTAATAATACATTTATTTATTTATTTTTGGATTTTTAGTTTATTCCAGCTACTTTTACAGTAATACAGTGGAGAATTTCCGTAACTCAGTTACCTGCATATGTCCTGGCCTTAGAGGCTGTGAGTTCAGGGATACTTTGTCAAAGCGCTTTGTCCTTCCATCCAAAGCTGCCGTGCATTCCTGCCCACAGTATTCTAACACATGACCCAGTTTATATTTTATATTCCTCATAGCAGTTATTACTACCTGCAGTTTTCTTATACCTTCATCACTCTTACTTTTTATGATCTATCTTCCTCGCCATCCCAGGAACAGGCACTCTCGTGGGCAGAGCTCGATTGATACCGGAACCAGCCGGCCTGTGCTGAGGTCAGTCATTTATACCCGGCTGTGAGGCCAACCCAGCCAGGCTCAGGCTCAGCGGCTACTTGTGATATTGTGTCCCCTTTATAGGCCATTACACCTCCATAAAGGTCATAACAACACCTACCTGGGAGATTGCGGTGAAGATTAAATGAATGAAAGCAAGCCAAGGTTTTCTATCAGAAACTAACGCATGATAAAAACAAAAATATGTATAGTTCTTTACACTGTGTGCCAGGCTTGGTTCTGAGTGCTTTATAAGTGACAACGTGTTTAACCTCACACCAAGTTCTCCATTATTGTTTCTGTTTTTACATGAGGAAACTGAGGCATGGGAAGTTAACTTGCCCAAGTTGGTCCGTGAATAGCGTAGCCAAGATTTAAGCCCTAGTAACCGGCTCAGGAATCTGAGTTCATTACCACTACCTCTTACTGGCCCCCCAAACCCGGCAAATACTGGAGTAAGCTTTAATACATGTGAACCAATGAATAAATCTCATTAATCTCTCAGGATTTCATTCTAGAACCAGATATATTAGACACTTGTTTAGAAATAAATGACTGAGCATATGATAATAAATAGTTCTAGGGCCAGCTGACCATGGACTAAGCTCACTGAAACTAGGAGCCGAAGCAAACTTCTTCTAAGTTGCAAGTGTCTCTTATTTTATCCTAGCCACGAGAAAGTGCCTGATTTGCCGTTGGCCATTCAGTAAGTGTTTAACAAATATATGAATAACAAATTATTTCTCAAAGGGCTAGATCAATATATACCATTGCACTAAATATAGAAGAAGTATGTTCATTTCACCAGGGGCATGAAAACTTTCTTTTTCAATTTGATAGGTTAAAAATGGTTTCTAAATTTTTGGTTTGCACCTATAACATTCTTCGCGTTCCTTAATAAAACAAATACTACTTGTGCGCCTGTAGTGTTGTAGGTACTGCTGTAGGTATTGTGAATGTAGTGGCCAGTGAGATCCCTGATTCATATACCTGCCTTGCACATGTGCTTTGACGATTAAATATACCAATAAATACTTTAGAAAAAATGCAGCAGCAAAGATAGACTGGACCAGGATGTTAGAACTTTGTGACTGTAACTAGGGCATACATAAGGAGAGAGTGGTTGGAACTCATGACTCCCAAGGGTGCAGTGGCTCTGGTGGCCATCCAGTTTCATGTGAAAACTCTCTTGGTAGCTACATCTTAAGAGTTAAGACTACATTTGGGATTAAGAGCAAACAAGAAATAGATCAGGCCTCACAATGACAGAATTCTAGCCTTGACTAGAAAAAGCAATCACTTTCATTCCCTGTGTTAGAAGAAATTAAATTCCTTCTGGCAGTTGATATCATCTGGAATCTGAAAATGTTTATACACAAATATTCAGTGTGCACATAAATCACCAAGAATGTCAATGATCTTTTTTTCTACCAGATCAAATAGGTGAAAACCAAGAAAAGAAGTAATAAAAGCAGAATCAGAAATGACCCAGAAATTAAAATTATTAGAATAGGCTGTTAAATAACTATTATTATAGATGCAAGAATACAGAAGAACATCTTATAATTTAATGAAGGGCTGGAATCTATAAAACTGAATCAAACATTATGGGTAAATTGGGTGAAATGAAAATAACCCTGGGGATTATTATTAGTGATATACCAATATTGGTTCTCTATTTTTGACAAACGTTTCATGGTAATATAAAAAGTTAACAACACCGGAAATGGCTAAGGGATATACAAGAACTCTATACTGACTTTCCAAATTTGCTGTATATCTAAAATTTCTTCCCTATCAATATTAAAATATAAACTACATAAAGGTAGGGATTTGTTTTGTTTGTTGTTGTTTCCATAGTAATGAGCAGTAGCATGTTCTCAGTAAGTATTTGTTGATTAAGGCAGTCTTTATATTTATGCTTTTGCTTTTATTTTTATTAATTTTAAAATTATTTTTATACCTTATTCTACTTGCCTTTGGTTTAATCTGTTTTTTTGAAAATTCTTGAGTTTGATGCCGATTTAATTGTTTTTTTACATTTTCTTTTTTGTAATATATGTTCTTGAGCCCTTAAAGTGTTCTCTAATTTCTGCATTATTGTGATCTTAATAAGGAATACGTTCATTGCTGTACAATTGTAAATATTTTCCTTCATTAGGATTCTATTTTGAATAACAGTTAGGTAGATTGGGCTTTTCAGAATCTCCAGACATACCAAATGTTTTTAGTTATGCGTATCATTTTGTTTTTGATCTCCAATACTGACAAAGAAGTTACCCGCTTGCAATTACTGCGTGCTGTGTAGGCTCTGGCTCGCTCTTCTATCCTCGCTGGTGTGAAGCGTCTTCCTGCTGCTTTGGCTATGACCCTCATGCCAGCACACGGGAAGGATGTTCCTGGCCCGTTCAGGCCACACCTCTGCTGGGATGTCCTCTCAACTCCATGTCCCCCAGAAATCATCTGATATCCCCGCAGCTCCTGCACAGGTGCCCAGCTCACTACACGTGTTTGAATCCTACTTTCATTATTTTGCAATTTAATAAGCCTGGGTTAATTTTTCAAGTTTTCCTTTTTAACTCTAAAATTGTGGAAGTCATGTTACCTGTGAATAATAGTATATGTGAAAATAATTGGAAAACTTAAAATGCTACTCAAAACAGAGTAAACATCAAGCCCTCAACACATGGTTTGTTCCATTTGCCCTTTGTTATATAATTTGCAGTGCTGAGGAGCACAGTGCAAACTCAGTAGCTGCTCAAAGTACTGGATACCCTGGAAAGTGCCCTGACCGAGACTTAGAGAAGGATTTTAAATAATTTCCCATCATCCATATTTTGATTCTGGACCTGGTGTTGCCATGAATCTTCCTCAGGTTGCGCTTATTTCCTGGTTTCTTCCCCCTAAACCATAATAGAAGATAACTGTATTAGAAATTCAACAAATACTTGTAAATTGGACCGTTTTGATTTTTTTTCATGCAAAGGAACTAAGTATCAGGCAATGAGATCTGCTGTGTAGCCAGGCGGCCTCTGGGTGTAACCCATCGTGGTCACCAGCTGGTCAGCCCTGCTCATTCTCTCACTTGAGGTCTTCAGGGACTGTGCTACCTTCAGTGTCATCACGGACGATGAAGCAGGGATCCCCCGAGTGCACAGATGAGTGAGAGGGGCACGCATATAATCACGGCACGTCGTGCTGTCATGACGAGCGAGAGAAACAAGAGGAGGAGCAGCAGTGTGGAAGTCGGGAGTTTCTAAGGCCGGGTGCAGCCTGTCTGTGAGTTAGATCTGGTGTTGCCTCAGAAGGAGCGGGAGGATGAGTGGACACAGGGACCTTGATGTCCTTCTGGGGAGGCATGAATGAAGGGGGTGATGGTCAAGGCTGGAGCAGGTGGAGGTGACGCCGTGATGTTTTTGGCTGTCTCAGAGGTCATGGTGAGGAGCTGGGTCTTGGGCTGGACTTGACTTTTTATGTTCCTGACCTTGAAAGTTATGAAGCCTTTCTGTGCCTCTGTCCTGTCAACTGAAAACCGAGGAAATAAACTGTAAATACTTCACAGGAGCAGAGTGAGGTTTAAATGATAGTCAATTCAAAAAGCTTGCCATAGAGTCATAAGTGATCAGAGTGTTAGATGTTATTATGTTATCACCGTTGTTACTGAGAAAATAATGGAAAGTCAAGCAGGCAAGTAGCTAGGAGCTAGAGACTGAAATCTGAATTTTATTCTGTAGGCAATGACTTAAGGTGATGTAAAGGAGCTAAGCAGGGGAGAGGTGTGGGCAAGTTCATTACTGGAAAAGGACTGCAGCCTCCGTGTTGAGCATCAACCAGAGAAAATGAGACTACGGCTCCGCTCACTTTAAACATTTATTCACTTGAGCATTCATTCGTTCATTCAGAAAGAGTGACTAGGCGTCAACTCTGACCAGGCACTACTGCGGCAAAGCCATCCAGAGAGATGTTCCGAGGGAAAGCAGGACACTGGGACAGGTGGGAGCTGGACTGGAGAGACGTGAGAGAAGAGTGTGTCAGCACATGGCCCCTGCTTCCAGGTACAGAGGGAGCTGATTTCTAAATAGGCGGCTTGGACATTGGTGTGGGAGTGATGGAGCAGGAGCCAGTGATGGAGAAGCTGTGTTCAGCCCTGAACGGGCTCAGCATGAATGTGGAGCAGACATGAGAGGCAACACAATCGCAGGTGGGCAGAATGTGGGGGGCACGACCTGCAAAGCAGGGTATGGTACTGCACACCTGTACTCCCAGCAACTCTGGTTGAGTGAGAATTATTCTTAAGGAGAATCAAAAGGCTGGGGATTTAGCTCAGTGGTTCCGCTACCTGCCTTGCAAGTGCAAGAACCCGAGTTCAATCGCTGGTACCAAAAAAAAAAAAAAAAAAAAAAAAAAAAAAAAAAAGTAAGTCTTAAGGAGACTCAAGGAGAAAATGATGACTGAGAAAAGGCTGTGATGTACATGGAGAAACTATGCAAATGACCCTTAAGATAAGGACTCAAGAGAGGGTTCAGATTTAGCAGCCCTCCACATGTGATAAGAGAGCCAAGGAAGTACAGTTTCCATGTGGGATGGAGGTGGGGCCACCTTGTTCCACCCTGAGTAAGGGGGTGATAGTAGGTCACTGTGCTTTATTTTTATTTATATTTAAATTTTTATTAGTATGTGTTTTCAGCACATGCAGTTTACAGTCATCTTGGGGAGTGATTCCACTTAAATAATACAGTCTGGTTCTTTTTTGAATTCCCTTTCCCTTTTCTCCCTCTCCCTCTCTCCACCTCTAAATCTCCTTCAACCCCGCCTCTTTTGGTACCTGGGATCAAACTCAAGACCTTGTGCTTGTGAGGCAGGCATGGTGCCATTGAGCTAAATCCCTGGCCCCTCCTTCCCCCCTTTTTGTTCTTATTGATATTAATCTTATCTCATATTTATGACATATAATATTTACATCCATGATTGAGGTTATCAGGCTCCTACACATGGCATATCTTTATTCTACTTATTTCCCCTGCCCCTTTGCCCTCACCATAGGTCTTCCGGACCTATGCAAGAGATCCACCCCCTTGTCTCCTTCTATCCATCTTTTTCTTTTTCTTTTCTTTTCTTTTTTTTTTTTGCATGTGGGCTTTGTTTATACTTTACCTTACTCAAAGGAGAGATACCATATGGTATTTAAGCTTGTGTGTCTGATTTGTTTCATTCAACGTTATGTTTCTGGGTTTAGATCTAAAATGTTCCCCCAGATCTCATGTGTAGAATCTGGTTGGATCAAGGGGTGCTATACGCATGGGCAACTCACCTGTTGATGAATCCAGTAGCTGAATGTACTGTTAGGGGGTGGGCCTGGGTGGAGGTGGTCACTGAGCCATAACCTGGAAGGGTGCATTCTCATCCTCAGCTCCTCCTCTCTCTCTCTCTCTCTCTGCTTCCTGGCCGCCATGGGATGAGCAGCTGTCCCTTCTACCATGCTGTTTCTGCCTTGGAGCCAGCAGACCGTGAACTGAAATAAACCTCTCCTCCTTTAAGTTCTTGGTGTCCAGTATTTTGTCTCAGTGATGGGAAAGTGACTAAGACAGGTTGACGCAGGCGCAGAGTGAAAGAAGGCTCAAAGTTCAAGCTGTGGTTTATAACCAGGCCTGATAGCTTCTCCTGGGAACAATGGCGATGTGTGAAGAAGTTTTTGCTGTTCATGGATATGCTCCTGGAATCTAGTGCTCCGGGGCACGGGCCCGTCCTCACGCTGTCAGTAGTGGTCGGACTGAGAAGCCCCGCTACAGACAAGAAGGAGAATGATGGAATGGCCGGTAGGCTACTTATGTGCGCTGCATAGCAATGAGGGGAGGAGGGGGAAGTGGGAGGTCTCTAGTAGGATCAAAAAGAGCAATGAAGATTGGATAATTGATGGAAGAAAGGAACGAGAAAGGACTGAATTATTGGTAGGGAAAAATTCTGTAGGCAGTATCAAATGGAATCGGCAGTGTAATTATGTGAATTACAGTAAACCACAGGAGGGATTCTCTCTTCTGAATTGGGGCATGGAGGTAGGAATTGAAGTGTGAATACAGACTTTTTTTTTGGTATCAGGGATTGAACTCAGGTCCTTGCACCTGTGAGGCAGGCAGCAGAAACACTGAGCTAAATCCCTGGCCCTAGACATATTTTGTACTGTGTGAGAGAAGAGAAGGTAAGGTGTTAACAGCTTTCACTATGGAATTTTGGTCTTGAAACATCTTTTTATGAACACATTATTTTGTGTATATTACATTAGAACTCAAAGTGTGATACCTAAAACTATATTCAATTATATTGTAACGTGTGCAAAATGTTAAAAAAAACCCAAATTAGTGGTATAGTAATATATGTGCTTTTTAAACTTACACATTAAAAGCAAAATCTTGCAATGTACTTAATATCATAATTTTGAAATAAGTGTAAATTATATCTCCAGAGACTTGTAACAACTGCAATATAATATGAAGACATCACTGATTTCTCTTGGCAAAAAGTCACAGATAATGACTCCTATTATTGCTCTATGCTGCCTGCATCTTAAGGAAAGAAATGCACAAAGTCAGCTAGAGATTAGTAAAAGTAAAAACATTATTTTCTTTTGAATTCTCTTTTGTTGTTTATTGGTACATTTTAGGTATACTGTACAGTTACATTCATTATAGGGGTCTTGCACCTTTCCATGATGTATCTTGGTTCTTTTTTTTTTTAATAGCTGTAAATTTATTTTCCTTTCAAAGAAAGTGTGGTGGTCAGTCATTTATGCATCTTGGTTCTTAATGCCCTGAATTCTTAACCATCAGCCCTGGCCATGTCTCATGGTCAGTTCCATTTTTCCTCCCTGTCCTTTCTTGTTCTTCGGTGTCTAGGTCTCCCCCCACCTTTGCTCTTCCGACTTTAGGCCTTGGTTTATAAGGTTCTTCCCATGGCACGTGGGGTTCGCCATTAGGTTTGGGACTTAGACTCGATTAGGTCCATGTTGGCCTCCCTCTCACCGTGCATTACGATAGTGTCCCTCTGGAGAAGGTATCGGTTCTGCAGTGAGTGGTGTGGCCCTCCCAACACTCCTCCCTACTGCTGGCCAAAAGGGAGACCACACACAGACAGCTGCTCTCAGAATTTGGAGCAAGGTCATCTCTCTACGTGAGTGGGGGCAGAGAATGCCCCAGAGTTCAGAACAGCGAAGGCGAGTGAAGCTGACTCAGGACAGGTTGAACACGGTGTGGAGTATTCAGCGGGGGTCAGAAAACCTACATTTGCAAAGGCGCCCCTGAGGCGCCCCTGTGCAGTGTTACATGAGTCTCTCCAGCTGTGCTGGGCAGTCTTGGTGTAGGCACGGAGAAGATAAATTGCTGGAGGAATATGGAGTTGGAGGTAGGTAGGGGTCATGTGGCAGAAGGCAAAGGGGCCAGGAAATTGAAGGTGCTGACAAGAGAGGGTTTGAAATGGTGCACCATGGGGTGCTGGCTCAGTAGGGAAGGAAATGAAGCCAGAGGGGGCTGATGGACCAGCAGAGAATGGCGAGACACATGGACGGACGGGAGGTCTCACTGAGGTCAACACGCTGGTGAAAAATTGAAGTAAGGTGTAGGGGAGCTGGACCTGCTCATCTCCATCCCAGCTTCTGCAGGGCTGTCATTAATTAGTGTGGCTGGCATGGCCCTCCCCAGTGTATGCGTTAATGACTCAAAACGTTATTACAAATGGGCCCTAAATGTGCCATTAAAATAGTTCTGCTTTACATTCAAGGATGCTCCACAAGACAGACTGGACTCAATCAACTACTGGAATGAGAGAGAAAGGAGAAACATAGGGAGCAAGCCAAAAAAAAAAAAAAAAAAGCAAGCAAACAAACAAAAAAAACCTCAGTCATTTTTTGCAGATTGCTTAAAACCATTAAATAAATTAAGCTGCTGGGCACACATTTCATGGAGTTCCAATTTAGCAATTACTGTTCCTGCTGCAAAATCAATAAAATATGCATCCACAATCACACAGAGAAAACACATCCAAGGACCAAGTCTGATCTTGGTGCAGAAACTGTCCTTAGGTATGGCTGACTAGTTAAGGTGTGGTAGACTTAGCACTGGACTGTGGTTGCTGAAAACATGTTATTGGAGTGTTTGAAGTGGCTGTAATACATGGTTTAAAAATGAAAATGCTACCAATGGTGTATGCAAAAATTCTCAATCTCATCTTATCCTTATCCACCTTGGGCCCCTTCATCCTGCATTTTAATTTTTCCAGTGCTTCCTGCATCAATCCAGTTGAACAGATTCAGATATGCATGTGCTCATTCTCTTACCTTTCCCACACATAGGTTGGCATTGCATAAATATTTTAAGAATCTTGATTTTGTTTTCCACTTAATAGATCCAGAGGTACCAGTTTATAGATGTCATTTTTTTTTCAGGTGTGTAGAAATTCATGGTGTTGATATGCCATAATTTAACCAACCCTGCCCAGGTAGCTTCTAATCTTTTCTGAATATTTTATAGACTAGGTTACTTTACATAGGTCCAGGCACGTCTCTTCAGATGGTCAGCTGTATCACTGCCAAGCTATCGGGTCAGTGCAAGGCAATTTTGGTAATTATTGCCAGATCCCAATCCAAAGGGATTTGTACTCCCTCTGATGCCAACTGGTGTGAGAGCTTCGGCTCAGGGAAGTGGTTGACCATTGTGATCAATCTATGAATAAGACATGTAAGAGTCAGACTGTGATTTTTGAAAGTTGGCCAGGATATTGTGAAAGTAATGAACATCATGCACAGGACTGTGGGTTGTGCCAGTCCCTCATCCTGAACCTTGTCATCGAGGCTGGCTGTGACAGCTGATGGGGCACAGGCTGTGCCAGGCCTGCATTACCAGCTGTAGTGTCTACACAGTGCATTTTGCTTTCAAAGGGCTTCAGCATGCATCTGTTTAACACACCTTTACCAAGCACCTACTATAACTTGCCGGGTGAGGAACCTAGTGCTGCTTCTTTCCCTCTTTTGCATGTAGAGCAGCCTTCAAACTGTGTTCCTGTGTGCACTTTAGGAGAACCCTGAAAGCTTGAAAAGCTTAATATCTCCTTATATATTTTCAGAGTCAATGGAATCATTGAAATGATGGATATGTACCATGCAGTACCTATTTACCTCTTAAATAAAACATTGTACATATTTAATCTGTAAATAAAATTGCTACATTGCCCTCTAAAATGCATCCAATGGAATTTAAATACCAATAGAATGTCAACTGTCACTTATTTAAAAATGCAGAAACAAATTCTCCTTTTAACAGGCTGGATGTTTACAATACTCATTTATTTTCCTTTTGATGTATTCTCCATTCCACTTCCCCTGGGGAATTTTATCTTTATGTAATGCATGTTATGTTTGAAGTTCTTATAGGCCTTTGCATGACAATTCTCTGCTAGAAATGTGTATATACCTTGGAATTTTAAATTTCTTCCATCTCACCTCAAGCTGCAAATGTTACAATATTATTGACTGAATTATTTTTATGCTTATTACTAGTACACAATTGGTCGAAAGAACATAAGTGTACATTTTGATAAGTACTTTTGAAATACAAACTTTGATTGAAAATGCCTTTCTTGTAGATGCCTGGGCTGTGTTTATTTCATTAGTTCAATGGAAATGCAATTGTCCCAGTATCACCAGAGAGAGACAGGCTCCAGCATCACTTCCCTTCCACTATCTTCTCCTTTAATGTGTCTCAGAGACAAGTCTTGAAAACTAATGACAGACACAGACAGTTGCCCATTGTCTCTTTGTTTGGCACCCTTGGGATCTTTATGCCCTAAGACTTTGCTGATAAAAAACACATTTTTTTTTTTTTTTTTTTATGTGAGAGGGAGAAATGAAAGCAGAAGTGCAGTAGCTTGTTTCTTACAATAAACTTTCAGGTAAATCAGTGCTAGGAAACAGTACCCATAAAAGGCCAAGATCTGCAAAGGGACTGCCTTCCAGGCTCCCCCGGACACTCCTCCTGGGAAGGTTGCAGGCTTCTGTGGGTGCACATGTTCCAGTTCAAAGACCACAAGTGTGTGTGTGACCTCTCAGAGGAAGACAAGTTTGCAACGAAGTCACCAGTCAGCAGAAGACTAGAGTCCAAGAATAGCTCCACATAAGGAGCTGTCAGTAAACCAGGGAAGAAGAGAGAGAAGAGGCGAAGAAAACTCTAGCCATGCAGAAGTATCTGAAGGCATTTCACAGTGAGAATGCTGCAGACTGGGCTCCAGTACAGCATTCCCAAGGCCAGCCAGGTTCATTAAAAAATAACTACGACAACATCCAGTTGCCAAAAAGCTTGTATCTCCTTAATGTGTCACACAGCCCCTGCATAGGGTGAGATCCCAGATGGCCAAGAAGTGGGTGGTGTCCTGAGGACAAGCTCACGTCTGAGTGTGAGGCCTTGAACCTCCATCCACTAGTTCACAAACTCAGGCAAGTTACTACACTGTTCTAACTGCCACCTTTTTTATGTTTGCTAATAGTTGTACCTAGTTCATGTACAATGGAAGAAATGAATAAAATAATCTAATAAAGCTCTGAACACAGTGCCAGGTCATTCAATATTGGTGCAACCAAAAATGCTAAATTATCTGTGCACAAACTAATAAAGGGAGACAGTGCTCCACACGTACAGGCCAGAAACTGTCACACAGCAGGTATCTGTGGTAGGCATGGTTCATCTCATTATCTAGATGGGGAAGAGGAGGCCACAGGAATTGAAATTATTTGCTTAAGGTTACCAGCTGGTGAGTGGCAGAGCAGAGCACAGACTTGACAGAGAACAGAAGGATGGGTTCTCGTAGCCTCTTCAAGAATGTGAAGGCAGCTTGCTGCTGGGTCCCATCCTCTGCAACCTTCCCTGTCATTCCAGACGGAAGAAAGGCTCTGAACACACATGCAGTACGACAGCCTATAGCTGAGCCTCTTGTTCTCTGGCCTGTGATTGCCTTGGCAGCTCTGTAGGCCAGGGAGACCATCCTCCTATGCATGAAGGGCATTCCAAGGTCAACAAAGGGCTTCAAGATCCATAAAGAAAGCAGCTATATAAATGGGAGTTCTTGTTAAGATAATAAATCTTGAAAGGCCACTTTCGAAAAGAAAGGTCACTTGCAGGGTTACCAGGAAAAGCCACATGCCCCAGATGGGCTAGTTAACCTGCAGTTTTCATAAACTATACACATGCTATTGGAATATAGTTTTAATTATTTTACTTTTAGAAAATGATGACTCCAACATGGCTTAAATAAATTAATCCAATTCCTATTAGTAGAGGCAAAAGTGTCTTGCATCTTACAGGTGATGGCAGGGAGGAATGGAGTCCCCAGAAGGCTCATTAATGTGTCACTGCTGCTGGCCAAATCCTAGAAACTCTTTGGAGCAGGATATGGTTCCAACTGTCTACAGTTGTGCATTAATAGTGGAGAGTGCCTCCATATATTTCCTTGTTTTGAATAAATTGTGGTATTAAATTCACAGCCTTCCTTCATCAGAAAGGGAAAATGATTTGACCCCTTGCATTCCTCAGGGCTGAACTCACACTTTGGAGGCACACTTCAAAGCTCTGTAAATACTGTGAGTAACACTTCGGCCCCTTCTGAGGAGGGAGGGCAATTCCCTTTCTGAGGAACACCCAAGTCTTTAAAAAGAAACGGTCAGGTTTAAATATCTCACTGTTTTTCTTGCTTGAGGCTCCATGCTGAGGATTTTATTTTCCTTCTGCTGCCCCAGCTCCTTTCTCAGAGGTCGGCTGGCGTTGGTGTGCAGGGCAGTTTGAGGTTTGCAGTGCAGTTTATTTGTAGTGGGGCTGGGGCGGGCTGAAGATTCTTTTTAGGATGCGGGAGGCTCCCTGAGTTTGGAATATCAATGGCACTTCAAAGGGTTGGAGCTGTGAATTAGCAGTCATGCTTCTTCGCAGGGCCCAGAATAGAATAAAATAACCCCCAGAGATGTGTTTCAAGATAGGGAAGGGAGCCCTTTCTGCAGTGGCTCAACAGCAAAGCAGCAGCCCAGGTCTTCACAGATGTCTTGGCATCTCCCCAGGCACAGGAAACTGTCATGAATTTTGCAGGAAACTGTCATGGATTTTGCAGAAGCCCCCCGATCTCCCAGACTGAACTCTTACACATGGTGCTGGGCATCTCTCCAGCCAGTCAAATTTCCCCAGTTGCATTTATGATAACCCCCGCTGAGCCTTCGAAAAAGGGGAACTCAAAACTGTGTGGCCTAATTTATTTCCAAAAGGCCAAGCACCATATTGATTTCAAGGTTTTCTAACATATTCATTTTCCCTAAAAGCCCTACTTGCTTGCTTTTCTCCTTCTCTGTGCACCCCTGGCAGAAGATAAGGAAAGTTAGGGCCTTTTATTTAAACCCCCTTCAAGTCTTCAATATGAGTCAGCAACAGTCCAGCTACAGTCAGGCTAACAAAACAAAACTCAGCAGAATTATGAGCTTTCTCATCATTGCAGTATGTGATCATGTTTAAGTAGTTCTAGAAAAACAATCAGTTCTACTCGGGACAGACAGGCTTTTCAGCTCTAGGAAATCAACTCCTGGTGCCTCTTTTCCATTCTATTTCAAAGAAAATGAAAAGTACGCATGGGGAGGCCAGAGCTGCACCAGTTGCTCTCTTTGATCCGCCTGCTGGTCCTCATGGTCATGGTTATTCACCCAGCCCTGGGATTCTTCCAGTGGAGTTTATCCTCCCAGCTCCTCTTTAAGAAACGTCTAAGCCTTCAAAGGCAAAGGTGGGAAGTGCCCAGCACTGGGAGTCACTGCCACCGGGGCCATCACTTGGCCTCCCTGGTCCTTAATTTTCTCATTCACTGGTAGCTCCCTATTGGCTGGAGTTGAGAGCAAGCACCCCCTAAAGCTTGGGTGTGGATGGCCTCTAGTTTAGTTATTTTTTCATTGTTGAGACAAAATATCTAACATCTATAAGTCAAGGGGTGAAAGGTTTATTTAACTCATGGTTTGCAGAGGTTTTAGTCCATAATTGGATGGCTCAAAGGCAGGGTGGCACAGCAGACAGGTATAAGAGAGGAGAAGCAGTTCACCTTGGAGTGAAACAACAAGGAGTGAGCAGAGCTCTTTCCATCTCATTGATCTTATCCGGGCTACTTAGGGCAGGTAGCACTCATACCCTTAATCCTAGTGCCTTTGATCCTAGTGTCACACTGGGAACCAGTTCCAGCCTCACACAAACTAGATCCAGCCCCACCTATGACCACATGGGGCTTCTGGGGGACATCTAGACTTTATGTTTTTATTTTTATTAGTCCACGTTTGGGATACAAGATGATTTCATTCCTCATGGGGTGCTGTGCGTGCCCACAATGCATCTTTGTTTAACCCCCTCCCCTGCCATTCCCTTCCTCCCTCCCATTTGAGAAAGAACTGTCTCCATACTTCCTACTGTCTATCTTTTATTTTGCTCTTTATTTATATTTTGGGTTTCCCAAATAAGGAAAACCATGTTAAATATGAGTTTGTGTTTCTGATTTATTTCACACCATTATGGTCTCAAGACGCATCCATTTTCTTATAGGTTTTACTCTATGGCAGAGCAGTACTTATATATTCTAGATAGCTAGCAGATTTTTCCCCCATTCTGTAGATTGTCTCTCTTTTAATTGTTTTCTTTCCTGTGCAGAAACTTTTAAATTCGATGTGGTCCCATTTGTTGATTCTTGGTACTCTTTCCTATGCAACAAGGTTTTGTTTCAGAAAGCTCTTGCTCATGCCTATGTCTCCAAGAGTTTTACCTATTTTGTATTCCAGTAGATTAAGTGTTTCTGTTTTAATTTGATCTTTGATCCATCTTGATTCTGGTTTAGTACATGGTGAGAGCGATATGGATCTGGAGTCAATCTTCTGAGTAGCCAGCTCTCTCAGCACCATTTATTTTATGTGCTGCCAAAGTAAGCACACTCAGCACCATTTATTAAAGAGGCTACCTTTCCACCAGTGTATGTCACTCTTTAAATGATGCTGCTTCCTGTTCATTCATTTATGCTATTTGTCCAGCTCCTGGGCATTTTGATCTACATCCTGTGGCCCAGAGTGTCACCTCTAGGCCTTCATGCTGCTGGTTTTCCCTGGAATACTTTCCCTTTTTACTTGGCTGACGCTGATTAAGGTGCTGCAATTCAGCAACAGTCTGGCAAAGTGTTAGTTTTGGTCATCTTCAGCATTCTTTGGCATCTACCCTCCAGGCATAGGTTCCATTGTGCTGCCTAATTATTTATGGGATCCCTTGCTGAGCTGGAAGTATACTGGGCAGGAATTGCATCTGTTTTGTTTATTATTATACCCTGGGTACTTAGCGCAGCATGTGGAATCTGGTAGATGCTCAACAAATATTTTTTTCTTTTGTTGAGTTTTTTGGTACATTTTAGGTATACAGTACAATTACATTCATTATTGGGATCTTGTACCTTTGCATGACAGGTCTTGCTTCTCAATTTTCTCCCCTTGTCCCTGCCCTCCCTTCACCCCCTCCTCCCCTCCCCATTTACAAACACTTTATTTGCATTTTCTCATAACAAAATTTTTTGCATTAATTAATTAGCCAATCAATCCAAGTGAGCTTTGAACATTACTGTGAATTTTAGAGGATCATTAAACATTTCCTCCAATATTTATGTGCCTAATTTCAACTGTATTAAAATGTTAAAAAATAACACAATGAATAGTACTGTAGCCTCTACTTAGATTCAACACTCATGCGTTTTTTTCCAAATGTGTATAGAGAAGGATCATTTTTGCTATTAGAAAGTCCATTGCCCATATCAGATACTTTATGCCTAAAGAATTCAGCACTTAACTTTGAAAAATGAGCAAAAATGTTAATCTTTGATATGAAACAATACCGTTATAACACTTAAGAAAATTAATAATTCTGTAATGTCGTCTAATATCAGTTCACATTTAAGTTCCACCAAATTACAATACAATGATATTTTTTTAAAAATCAAGATAAAATTCACTAGTTCGCAGAAGAGGAAATTAGTAATTTTGAAGTATACAATTTGGGGCATGGAGAACATTGGAAATGTTGTATAACCATTACTTCGTTGACTTCCAAATCACCTTCATTACCCTCCAAAGTCACTTTCATCACCCAGAAAAGATCACCCGCTCAGCAGTCGCTCATTCTCCTCACTTCCCACTCCTCCCTTCACTTACTTTCTGTTTGTATAGATTTACTTACTTCGGATATTTTAGGTATAGTGAAACTATAAAACATGGAATCTTTTGCGTCCCCTTAAATTGCCTGATACCTATTTTTTATGAAGAAATTTTGAATGAGAAAAGAGATAAAAACCATTTTTGCAGTATCATCACCTTGATGATTATTTTGAAAAGACAGCATTACATTTTAATCTGAGGTCTTCTCCACTCTTACTCTGATGTCCCCGTCTACCCAGCCACGACAAAGGGAAACATCCGTGATAACAGATACGAGGTCTGCACTTGAGGAAAAGGGACTGAGGCATTTGCCCCTGATCTCTTGTGGCCTTTAGGGATATCAGGAACAGCCACAGGCTGACCTCAGCTAGTAAGTGGTCTCTGCAGTTACTTTGAAGGTTCCATCTGTACTCACAGGTCCAGCGGTCAGGTAGCCTTGATCAATGCGAATGCTAGTGATCCATTTGCTTACAAAGAAGTGCTTCTCTCCCAGACCGATTCTACATGACCAGTGTGGATGACTTCCCCTTTTTGCTTCAGCTGCCAAAGATATATTTCACAACATTCTTCTGTAGAAGAAATCGCATGTGCGAGATCTAGTAATAATCCCTGCCTGTCTCAACCCACTGTCCTAATCCACCTGCTCGTGCTTTTCCAGGGTGATCTCATGTGTTCCATAGCAACTTCAAGGGGTTTTTGGCTGACCAACAGCTCAGGCCTCAACTGTACTGCTTTCCAGTGGGCACGATAGCTGGAAAGAATGGCAATGTCGACAGGTTTGGATAACTTCCGGGCTCAGTGTTTAAAATTCTACCGAGCAGTGCCACAAGACTTTAAATGGTAATATGTGTTTTGTATTCAGCAGGTAGGACAAATATCTGGCATCATGTACCATCTCCTTGTTCGTCTGTCCCCTGACAGCCGTCCTTATTTGGTTGCAAAAGTGTTTCTCACTGAGTTTAAATACCAGCCTAGCATATTTTTCAACATAGGCCTCCAGGGAACCAACAGATATTTAGCTGGACTTGGCATTCAAGAGGAAACCCTTTTTATCCCATTGCTGTGCGACGATGGTCTTCCCAACTCTCCATCTGTCTGAGTAAACAGATACTCTGACACTCTGAGCATCAGAGCTTGAGGGGACTCTCCACAGGAGGCCAGGAGTGTTTGTGTTTATTGGTTAAACTGCCATCCCCCAGCAAGTCTTTAAAATGCTAATCCTATAGCTTGCTGGGTAATGACTCCAAATTTATAGCAAAAAATAATTATGTGAGGAGGCAGTGCAGTACATAATTAATATTCAGAAGTAGGTTTGTGTGAATTTACACACCAAGATGCTTCCCCTCTCTGGAGACCTGACGCGGGAAGTGATGTGGCATATCTTTTCGGAGATGAGATTTATGATGGGTCTTCTTTTTGAGGTCTTGTTATATGACAGGGTGATATTATATACCTCGACGGAGAAAGACTGCAGTGCAGCGAAACGGAGGTTGTGTGGATCCTCCTGGCCAGAACCAGCTGAGGCTGTATCAATCTGCTGTTTGTCCTTGTGCCCCAGACACTAAAGTTTACTGCAGCCTGTTTCCTGATAACTGGTATTTTCATGGGAGCCAGAGCAGGAGTCTGTGACCTGTGTGAAATTTTCAGTCTTCCCAAGAGTCTTTTTCAATGTCGCTGAGTTGCCCTGGGTTGTAATTTATGTCTATTTGTTGAGTATTTCATGAGGAAGAAGTACACATTTTAATCTGATTGGATTTCTGACTAAAAAAATGGGTCTTTGAAAAAAAAACTCCCCCTATTTTTGACCTATTGGTTTCTTCGTCTAACTTATGACTTGTGTTATTTTGCCACATTTTACTTATCTCTGCAGGTCAACTTATATCTCTTTTGGGATAAGCTGGGGTATGAATCATCAATGGTAGTAGTAGAAATAATAATAATAAGCTATAATTTATGGGATGGTTGAAGGCTGGCTGTGGTTTAGTGCTTTCTAAGTTGGGTGTTTTAGGGTCTGTGTGCTTCAGCCTGATCTTATTTTATCTGCTCACAGTTCCATGCGGAGAGCATCTTTATTCCCATTTCTAAAGAAGGCAAGCAGAATCCCAGAAACTTACCTACCTGCTAAACACCAGATTAGGGATTTGAATTCTAATCTTGCTGACTGGAAGCCAGGGTCCTTAACTGCTGCAGGGAAGATTTTTTTTTATTAAGTTTATTGGTATATTTTAGATATACAGTACAGTTACATTCATTATTGGAATCTTGTACCTTTACATGCCAGGTCTTGGTTCTCATTTTCTCCCCTTGTTCCTGCCCTCCCTTCACCCGTTCCTTCCCTCCCCGTTTACAAACAGGGAAGATTTTTTCATCCCCGGATTTTCCTTAGAGGGCCGCCTGAGTTGGTGGAAACCTCTGATCTATCACTGAATTGGTTTCACCGGATGACTGATTTAGGATGTGCTCTTTTAAAAGCCATTTGACTCTATCACTTCTGGGCATTATTAACATTAAAATAAATTTAGAAAAGTAATTCTTCTGACCCTGCTATTTGAAAAACAAAAAACAAAACAAAACAAAACAAAAAACAAGGAACAGAAAACCTAAGTTTGCTTAGGGTACAAAAAGGCACCCAACTCTGGTATGTATGCCTAGTGCCCAGAGAGTAGCAACGTCGCTTCCAGGTCGCCACAGGTCGCTCCCTGCATCACCATTGTTTTACTGGGACAGCAGCACCTGCTCACACAAGTCGCTTGCTTCATTAAGGCCCCTCCCTGTGGGGTTCTAGTCCCACCCCCCGCCCCCTGGGCCCCACGGAATCCGCTCTGGCTCAGGAGTCTGCGGTGGGTCTCGCTCTCCATTCAAGGGCCTCTGCTGGGCCTGCTTTGATAGCGCAGCCAAGCAACTGCAGGGTGCAATGCAGAAAATGTCAGAGGCGCCTTCTCTGGGTAAAAAAACCAGCAAGCCCAATCGCCTGAGGAAGGCGCACATCTTCTTGCCACAAAGCCTTGAAAACAAGTTTGGGAAAGAGGATTAGATAACAAACGCGCCCTCCTTCCCTCTGCCTTATGGAAGCACCTGCCTTTCCAAAAGAGCCAGGGAGACAGGATTGCCGCACCTTCCCCAGGGCCTTCGCAGCCCTCCCTGCTGTACCCTCCTTCAGAAAGCCAGCTGCAGAGGTGGTTCAGCCGCGTCTGTCCACGGAAGCGCAAGACCTGAGGTCGGAGGGACTTTTCTCCACCGTGGATCCCCACCGCGATCATTCTGACTCTCCACTTCTCATTTCATATCTGTGGACCATTTCCAACCACAAAGAGTTTTATCTCAAGGACCGCCTCAACCCTGTACTACCCTTTTCTGCTTAAAAAAGGATTTACACAGAATGAAAACGTTTTAAATGGCATGTGGACACAGGATAAAAAGACCATCTTAAGAATCGTTCAAGCATGTTTAAGATAAAGTCATTAATAATATAAAATGCCGCAAAGTCATAAGATAGGCACATAGAGTGGTAACTGGGGAAAACTTTGATTTGTTATTTTACACTCACATTTGTCATAGAGTGTAATGTGTTTTGAAGAAGACTAATTTCTGCTTTTCTAATATTTATATTTAATGTTACCTGTAGCAGAAAGCCAACACAAGAAAGGGCTGGATAAAAGCTTAAGGAAAGGCTGAGGCAGGGAGATCACAAGTTTGAGCCCATCCTGGACAATTTAGTGAGACTTTGTCTTGAGAGAGAGAGAGAGATGAAAAAAGAGACTGGAGATGTAGCTCGGTGAAAAAGCCACAGGTTCAATACACACACACACACACACACACACACACACTCACTATTATGGCATGTATATGGATGTCCCCGCATCCATAGGTGGGGCTCTGGGGAGCGACTAGATCATGGGTGTGTGATACTGGATCTTAAGTATGTGATACTGGATTCGTCCCCTAACTGGTTTGGCATAGTTCTGGGTCTGGGTGATGCATTAATGAAGAAGGAAGGCCCACCCTGTGTAGGGGTAGCACCAACCAGTAGGCTTACAGCCTGGATGGACTAGAAAGGGAAAGCAGAAGGAAGGAAGCCTGCTGCTTCTTGCATGCCATGCCATGGACTGTCCTCTGCTGGGCCACCTAGCCTTGGAGCCAGCTGACTACAGGCCGACACCTTTACAAACTGTGAGCTGAAATAAACCCATCCTCCTTTAACTTGTGGGTGTTGAGTATTTCGTCCCAGAAACAGGAAAGTAACTAAGACAAACATACACGCACACGCCTTGTGAAAAGGGAATGAAGTTGGTGATTTGATCTTCTCTTCCTCCCCTCCCTTAACTTTTGGTTTCTGAAGCAGTAAGGGGAGAATACTACTTGAACTCTGGAGAAATCTTATCCAGGTTTTGTAGCATTCCAGGCAGAGGACTCCAGTTCTGTGGAACAGCAGTGCCAAGAAAATCTTAAAGAGATCTTCTCTGTATTTTGTGTTTGTCTTGGCCTTCTAATCTATCTAAATGAGCTATTACTACAAATGTACTCATCACATGTGTGTGAGATTCTTTCATGGAGCAGATGGAGATAAAAAGATTCTTCTTCTTTAAGCTGCTCTTAAATGTACTTCAGTTGAAGTTTCTGTTTTTAAATGGAGATGGCTTCTTTCTTTTTTTCAGATCTAGGTCCAATCTATACTTATTTACAACATATATGACTCATTATGTCTTTCCTGTATACTGCTCAGGAAAATGCAGAATGGCTGGCAAGTTCCATGAAAGCATCTAGAAAAAGCTGGAAAAAAAGGGGAGTGACGTATGTGTGTGCTGTTCAATGGTAACAGAATTTCTTTGGAGGCTAGCTTGCTGCTGAGCCACCTGTGTGTGTACAGCTTGTCAGGGATGGGCAGGGCTTGGGGCAGTGTGTGACCTCTGGTGGTGCTCACGTGCTTTTGTCTGAACTTGGGTTTGCAGGAGGTAAAACACATGGAATCATTAGTTTTCCATAAGCCAGCAATAAAGAAATATGATAGTGTTTGCAGAATAAACACACCTCCAATGGTAATGGGTCACATAAATGATTAGCATATA